>NC_136493.1:92059122-92491622 GCF_053919585.1 Euprymna scolopes
GGCATTAACGTCACAGGAAAAAGTAAATCGTACGCTAAAAGATTTGGTCTCGATTCTCGTTGGTGGCTAACGAGTCATTTTTGAAACTTTCTAAATCGTTACTATATATTTGGTCCAATATAATATAATATAATTATAAATACGAAATCTGCATTAATCAAAATATCATATTTAAGCGTATTTTACGACCGGGCAATGCCGGGGGCTTGCTAGTATATATATATATATATATATATATATATATATATATACCTATAGTATATATATATATATATATATATATATATATATATATATATATACTAGCATGGGTGCCCGGCGTTGCCCGGGTGTTTGGAGGTTTATGCTGAGCAAAAAAAATGGTCAATTTTTTAAATTTGACCCCTAATGTGACGCCTAAAAGTTTATTATTTTGGGCTCAAATCAAGTTATTAAGTTAGATCCATGTTCCCGGAACGTAAATCTAAAATTTCAAGTGTTTAGACACAAAATTGTGAGAGGAGTTTGTTAGAGTTCTCAAAAGTCAAATAGTTGACCTTTGACCCTTTAACAGCCAAATTTCTGGCCGAAAACGGATCACAAAGATTTTCCCAAATCTCAGTACTCTGTATATCAAATTTTGTGTCTGTAGACTTTAAATTGACAGAGTAATTGCGTAGGGAAATTTACACAGACAGACACACAGACACACAGACAGATACACAGATACACAGACACACAGACATGTTCACTTTTATAGATATACTAGCATGAGTGCCCGGCGTTGCCCGGATGGTTGGACGTGTATGCTGAGCAAAATAAAAGTGTCATTTTTTTTTATTTGACCCCTAATATGACCCTTTAAAATTAATTCTTTTGAGGTTTAATCAAGTTATTAAGTTATTTCAAGTGTTTATACCCAAAATTATCGAAGGAGTTTGGTAGAGTTCTCAAAGGTCAAATCGTTGAACTTGGACCACCTAACTGCTGTTAAACTCCTGACTGACAAACAATATGGATTCAGGCAAGCCCGTTCAACAGCAGATATCTTAACTGTAGTTTCTGAACGTATATACCGTTCATTGGATAAAACGGTGCCCCTCGATATATCTAAGGCTTTTGACAGGGTATTGCACGATGGTCTTCTAAGGAAAATTAGATCATATGGAATCACTGGAAGAATTCATAATGTAATTAAATCCTTCTTAAGTAATAGAAAAATCAAAGTTGTCCTCGACGGTCGTACATCCAAATAATATGACATAAATGCGGGAGTACCTCAGGGGTCTATCCTTGGACCTCTATTATTCCTGATATTCATAAACGACCTCCATGATAAAATTGTTTCGGAGACGGGTATATTTGCCGATGACACCACTCCCTATAACAGATATGAGGGGAAAACAAATGAACACATATCCAAGGAAATGGCAGAAACACTAGAGGATGACCTCCAATCCGTAGTGGACAAAAATGGTTGGTCACATTCAATGCTGCTAAGACTAAGATTGTTTCCTTCAATAACTACAAGAAACCTTCTCTACCACCAATAGCAATGGCCAAGAACACATTACCTGAAAGTACTTCTTTTAAACTCCTCGGCCTAACGTTTACAGGGAATATGAACTGGAATAGATACATTGAGAGCATTGCCAAGGCTGCTGCAAGGAAGGTTGGCTCCCTCTACCGTGCTAGAAAACTACTTACGCCTGACAGTATCCTATACCTCTATAAGCCAACCATTCGCCCATGTATGGAGTACTGTTGTCACATCTGGGCTGGTGCATCTGCTGCTTGTCTCTCGCTCCTGGAAAGGGTTCAAAAGAGAGTCGCCAACCTGATAGGTCTTGAACTGTCATCTAGGCTTCAGCCTCTGTCCCATCGACAAGATGTTGCATCCCCCTGCCTGTTCTACAAATACTTTAATGGTGAATACTCTGACGAACTGCAAACACTTGTACCTCCCCGGCGTAAGTACCCCCGACAAGCTACTAAGTCTCATCCCTTTACAGTAGAGGTCCCTAGGTGCAAGAAAGCCTTTTACTCCAATAGTTTCTTCCCCAGAACTGCGGGCTTTGGAACCCCCTTCCGGGATTCTGCTTTCCCAATTGCAATGATATGCAGAAGTTCAAGTGTAATGTTAACAAACATCTTTCTACTCATCTCCCTTCATAATGACCCCGCTTATTAAGTCCCTGATAGTAGCCCCCTGCTTCAAAGTGGCACTGTGCCTTGTTTGGGGTGAAAATTGAATAAAAAAAATTTTTTTTAAACTTAATCGCCAACTTTCTTGCCGAAAACAGATCACATCGATTTTCCCAAATCTCAGTTCCGTGTATATCAAATTTCGAGCCTGTAGACTTAAAATTGACAGAATTATTGCGTAGGGAAATGTACACAGACAGACACACAGACACACAGACAGACACACAGACACACAGACACGTTCACTTTTATATATATATATATATATATATAGATAGATAGATAGATAGATAGATAGATTGATAGAAAGATAAACAAAAATATATACGTATACATAAATATATATGGGAAAATATTGTGTTTACTATAAACTTTTTTCGCAAATATTATACAAGTATAAATCATGTAGCATATCTGGATAAATGTAATTACACGTAATAGTTAACTAAAGATGATTGTCCCATTAGAAAACCGGAGCAACTAATAGGGAATTAATTGAAATTAATTTTTAAAAGAATATGCAAATTAGATAGATCGTTTGCTAGTGAATGCAATTTCACAACCAAGGTATAAAAAAAAATTGTATTTTCTTTTTAAATAAATAGAAAAGAGGGGTTTTAATATGAATATCGATACACACAAAAGAAACCCGAATTTATTGGAGTATAGATAGAAGACTAGCATGCGTGCCCGGCGTTGCTCGGGCATTTGTAGGTGTGTGCTGAGCAAAAAAAAAAAAGCGGTCATTTTTTTTAAATGTGACCCCTATTATGACCCCTTAAACTTTATTTTTTTGAGCTCAGATCAAGTTATTAAGTTAGATCCATGTCCAAGGTATCTATATCTAAAATTTCAAGTGTTTATACCCAAAATTGTCGGAGGAGTTTGTTAGAGTTCTCAAAGATCAAATAGTTAACCTTTGATCCCTTAATCACAAAATTTCTGGCCGAAAACCGATCACATAGATTTTCCAAAAAGTACCGTGTATATCAAATTTCGAATCTGTAGACTTAAAATTGACATAGTAATTGCGTAGGGAAATGTCACACACAGACACACAGACAGATACAAAGACCGGCAGATACACAGACACGTTCACAGACATATATATATATATATATATATATATATATATATATATATATATATATATATAGATTTATAGATATATATATATATAGATATATAGATATATATATATATATAGATATATAGATATATAGATATAGATAGATAGATAGATAGATAGATAGGTAGATAGATAGATAGATAGATTTATTTATATACGTATACATAAATATATATGAAAACAATTTTGGTTTTACTATAAACCTTTTTCGCAAATATTATGCAAGTATAAATCATGTACAATATCTGCGCGAATATAATTACAGGAGATTATTATCCAATTAAAAAACCAAAGCAACTAATAGGGAATTAATTAAAATTAATATTTTAAAGAATATGCAAATTAGCTAGATCGTTTGCTAGTGAATGCAATTCCGCAACCAAGATATAAGAAAATTGTATTTTCTTTTTACATGAATAGAAAAGAGGGTTTTTAATATGAATATCAATACACACAAAAGAAAACCGATTTCATAAGAGTATAGAAGAAGATATGTATATATATATATGTGTAAGTATATACATATGCACATATATTTATACATGCGCGTGGATAACTATGTGTGTGTTGGTAAGTTCGTGTATATATATATGAGTTTTATAGTAATTACCGATCTTGTAAGGAGATTGGACGATTTTAATAGTGTTATAATCATAAGATCACTCGAGCCGTCTACACATTTATATAAATATTAATTTCGACAATATTTCTCGCGGTTACGTTGGCCGTGAGATTGTTTGTTGCTAAGAGAGTCAGAGATGGCTTCGTAGTCGAGTTCGAATATCAAGTGGCTTTAATCATAACTCTCTGCACAGATTATTCTCGAAAGGATGAAGCAGTCGTGTATGTACGTATTGCAAATGATTATATATATATATATATATATATATATATATATACACACTTTGTTCTTTTATCAAGAACGAAATATAGTAAGTAATAAATTCTCTAATATAAACCAAACCGTGTTTTTAATATATAACTCTACATTTTCTAGATGCATGTTTTGCGTTATTAAAAGAACATTTTATAATTATCTAGGAGGTTGGTAGCCTAGTAAATCTAACTGAATCTTAAATTTGAGCTTCGTGTTTTATTTTAAATAACTACCTGGATTATTTCATCTATCCTTATTGACTGCTTTCGGAAATGTTCTTCTCTTGATCATAAATATTTCTTTTTACAAAATAATTCGATCAATTAAAACTGACCGTTAATTCAAACTAATTTCAATGAGTTGTAATTCATCATAAAAGCACGTTCGGTCGACAATTGACAACTAAGACGAAGCCTGTCCGATTTTATTTTTTTTCTGCGTGAGAAACGATTAGACTCCTTGCGTTGATTTTTTTGTGCCATTAAAAATGGCCGGCTTCAATTTATCACTCAGTATCAAAATTGACATTCTATTCTCTCGTTTAATAAAAAGAAATCAAACAATGAAGAAATACCGACGTTTTTAAATTGGAGTGATTGCTAATTTGATGATTTTCAAATTAGTACCAACATTTTTATAAATATATATTTTCCTTGAGGTATTAAGTTTTTTTTTTATAAAATGTCCATGTTTGCAAAATTCGATTTCTGTTTATTACAAATCTCAAATTGAATTAGTAATTCAATTCTTTCGACAATTCAATTCTGAAGTATTGGTTTTACGCTTTAAGAAATTTGCGCTGACGCAATATTTCACCAAGAGAAAAAAAAAGTGTAAACATTATATATCAGCTATCCATTAAGTAGATTTTTTTATAGTTCTTTTTAATTTGAATAGAAAATATTTTTCAAATGCAAAAGTGAGGCTATTTTATTTAATGAAACATATTATTATTATTATTATTATTATTATTATTATTATTATTATTATTATAATATATCACAATATAAAGTAGAAATATTTAATTATATATATATATATATATATATATATATAATTAAATTGTCAATTAATTCTGTGTTTAATTCTTTCCAACTTCCAAATCACAGTCTTCACTTTTGGCAGGAACTGGATGATGTAATCGCCATATTTGTGGAAAGTTCTAGTACTTTCTAATCCTTCTAGATTCATTGTTGTGTATATATTAATCTGAGTTTGAAATATATATATATATATATATATATATATATATATTAATAACGTGTATAATCATTTCATTAGTGTATGATTTTAATAACTTTACGACCATTTTCGAATGTTACTACTATTGATTAAATGTGTTTGATTAATAGTAGGATTTGTAGTTTTTATTTTAATGCTTTCAGTATTTAAAGCTCTCGGTTACTATTAGTTTGTTCAAGTATACATGTGTTGTCAACTAAAATCTTCGTAAATTGAAACAAGTTGCAAGAATGTTGATTAGTCAGGTGGTTAAATATATCACAGTTTTTGGTGCGATGTATTGTTAATGTCCTTGACAATATCGTGTTGTTAGGCAAACGTATATATATATTTTCACCTTTACTTTAAATCATGTGTATAAATTGTGCAAAACAAGTTAGACCAATTTATCCCTGACGATGAATCCAAAATGATAGGAAAGTACTCGAACTTACAACAAATATGTCGATTAGATCAGCCAGTGAAGACCGCTATTAAGAAATTGGAAAGGATCGAAAACATAATTAATAGAAAAAAGCGTCTATATAATTTAATGAAATAAGCTTCAGAGAAAAATACTGTATATATATATATATATATATATATATATATATAGATTGAGATTGTCGGACTGACTTCCTCATCTTGGTTGTTATTGTCACAACGTTTCGGCCGTTTTGACCTCCGTGTTTTGTATCGAACTGGGGAACCGTTTGTTAGGAGTCTCGAACCCAACCCTTTATTATTATTATTAGTAGTAGTAGTATTAGGGGGTACCGTGTTCGGACTCCAGCTAGGCTTTGGGACATAGTTGCTGATTCTCTATTTTGAATGTTACATTTTTCACTGACTTCGTTCAGGATTGAACTCAGCATCTTTGGGTAACTGTAAACTTTGATACAACGTCTAGGACCACTCGGCCATATGTCGCTAGGACAATTCTTAGTTGGTTTTTGTTAATGTTAAACCTATGTTGTTATTCAAGCTTATCTCTCTCCATCAGAGGTGTCCAAATTGCATTCAGCTCTATGCTTGGTTTACTAAGTAGGTTGTTATGTCCGAGCATGTGAGCTGTTTCTTTAAGTTTTCTCACTTTCCAGTCGGTCTCTCTGTTTATTATTTTTACTTCATCCCACAGGAGGCGATGGTCCCCCCTCTCTATCCAGACATGGTTGGCTATACCCGATTTTTCTGTCTCCCCATTTAGTTACCGCTTTTCGGTGTTCTTCCACCCTCACTTTAAGGGGGCGGCATGTTTCACCCTTGTAAACCTTTCTGCAACTGCATGGGATGGAGTATATGCAGTTTTTGGTCATGTTCTCCTCCATGCGGGGTTTCACTCGTACCAGGTGTCGTCTGAGTGTTGACTCGCTCTTGAATACCATCCTGATGTTGTAAGGGGCACATATTCTCTGAATCTTTTCGGAGATGCCTCGTATGTATGGTAGGCAGACCGTTGGAGGTTTTTGGGTTTCATTCTCCTCTCTTATACTATTAACACGTGGATAGTATGCTATCGGGGTAGTTGTTACGACGGAGGGTATTCTTCAACCTGACCATTTCTTGGTGGTATGTAATGGTGTCGCTACTTATTGTCTCTGCTCGATGTTGTACATATTTACTATGCCTCCCCACGGGACAGAGTTAGACACCAGGGTCGTTTTTTTAACGTGGAGAAAAGGTACAAAAATAAAAATTGTCTCAGTCGTGAAGAATTTCTCCTCCGCCGAAAGAGAACAAGAAATGGAAGTGCAGCATCTGAAGAACAGATACTACACTTTGATCTTGACCAAAAGGCCAAAAGCGTGCGATTCCATGTTTGATACTGTATGGGTGATGGGAGTTGAAGTTTAAGTATTGTCCGGTGAAGGTAGGCTTGCGATATACGGATGTCTTAAACCCATGCTCTGTGCGTGATATGAGTATATAAAGGAAGGCCAGTTGGTTATCTTTTTCTTTCTCCATTGTGAACTGTATCGATGGTCTTATTGAGTTCACATGGTCTAGGAGAGCCTGGATGTCTCAGACTTTTACAGAAACCGTAAAAGTCTGAGGAAGCTACAATGTTGTACAATAATGTAACTTAACAAAAAGAATACGGTAATAAAAAATAAAACGTATATATATATGTATATGTATGTATATATATATATGTATATATATTTGTGTATGTGTGTGAGAGAGAGAGAGAGAGAGGGAGATAGGGTAAGTATCATAAAACGCAATTCAACTACTCTTAAATTTTTTTCGGGTTTATGTAACTTAACCCAAATTCTTTCATTCTTTGCTGTTTAAAGTTAATGAGTTCTTTATCTTGAGAGTAAAGGCAGGCGGAAAATATTCCAAAATTGACACAATAATTATATGATTTTTAAGCACTACGAAACAGGTACTGTCAAAAATTAAACTTTTTAACGTACTTAAAGAAATAAACGGTAATATTTTTTTAATTTGGAATATAGACTCCTTGTTATTTATTTGCATGTGCTCTTTAGTTACATTTAACATAAACCGAGTTTCATAAATAATAGTATTCGTACAAGGAAGTGTTAAATATAATTAAATAAGTATATATTTGTCATAAACACACACACATACACTCACACATATATATATTTATATATATTTATATGACTACTTCATTTAAGCACATAAATTAATATACGAAAGTATAGATTTATACGTAAACTTAAAGTATTTATTTATACAGTGCTCAATACGTTGGTAGAGCTAGGTAGTAAGTTCTAAAATATATGTGGCAATTACACTACACAGAATATTCCGCGTTCCATCCACGCTAGGATATTTTATAAATTACTATATATATATATATATATATATATATATATATATATATATATATATATATGTGTGTGTGTGTGTGTGTGTGTGTGTGTGTATGTGTGTGTGTATACATATGCATATATATATATAAACTAACATAAAACACATTTAACCTAGGTTTAAAATAGGTCAGGACACTAGATAGCTACGCTCCCCACCAAAACAGCACACACAAAGGAACGGGTGAACTAGAGGTCAACTGGGTCTTTGTCCTGCAAGTGTCTGCTTATTGGCTGATTAGGAAAAGTTCGGTGAAAACTAGAAAGCTGATTGACTAACTAAAAACTCAATAGTAGATGCGTATATTTAAACGCGAGACAACCACAAAATCCTCGAATAAGCCTGATGAATCTTTGCGTGAATGAAACGCGGAATATTCTGTGTAGTGTAATTGCCATATATATTTTAGAACTTACTATATATATATATATATACATATACGTATATATATATGTGTGTGTATGTATGTACGTATGTATGTATGTATATAAATTTAAATATCCTTAAAAGACTAATCCTCTTTTTAGAAATTCGCAAATATTTATGGAACATCGAATACTTAAAAATAAGTTTGTAATAGTGCTCTATTGATAAAGCAGCAAATAATATCGTTTTTATATGCAAACTGTATTATATATAAAACACTTATTGTTAAAAGTAGGAATTATTGATAAAGGTTCAGATACCTATGAATTAAGTAATAATGGAATCGAGAGTATCGTTCTAAATGGCAGTATTGCTTGTGAAAAATTAGTATTAAAGTTAGAGGATAAAATAAAAAAATACTTTTATGCATATATCGGTTACCTAAAATGCGCAAAAACAGTTAGCGCCCGTTTTATTGTTGCTTCAAAACTGTGCAGTAAGAAGCCATTAAGTGTATGTAAATCTAAAGTGTTTAAACTAATTATTAACCAGATAAATAATTTCCACGAGAAAAGGAAATTCTATAGTAATAAAAATTATTTTTGGATTGTAAATAATGCGTATTCAGTAAAAGAAAAATTAGATAGCATCAAATACTCGAAAATAAGCTAAATCCATAGCAACATATTATCCGTATCATTGTTTAAATTACCTACAGTGTTATAAAAGATATTGGAAGTGCTCCCCGTTGACATCTATGCATTTCTGGGCACGTTTAACAACGTTTACAGATACTGCCTGCAGATCTTCTCTGGTGATTCTCCTGATAGTGTTGGTAATGTTCTCCTTTAATTGGTCTAGATTGTGAGGATTATTTGCACAAACTTTTTGTTTTTAAGTCCCCCGACGA
Organism: Euprymna scolopes; assembly: GCF_053919585.1. Taxonomy (NCBI): domain Eukaryota; kingdom Metazoa; phylum Mollusca; class Cephalopoda; order Sepiida; family Sepiolidae; genus Euprymna; species Euprymna scolopes. The sequence goes on from NC_136493.1 coordinate 92,068,654, forward strand.
TAAAACTTTGCATGATGACAAGTCCCGTGAACGTGGTAGCCATAACCCTTTGCTTATTGTTCTCTCTTCCGTAAACATATCATGAACTCGTTTCAGTAGTCTGTGAGAAGTGTGGCATGTAGCGCCATCTTGTTAGAAAAAGAATAGCATTTTTTCTTGTGGTGTCAGTTGGTCGTTAAGAGAAGGATTAAAGAGAGCTGGGTACTTTTAATTGGGCCGCTTACTCTGAAAAAACATTGATTATAGAAAGATTAGAGAGATCGGCTACTTTTAAGTGGACATATAATACTTTTTATATTTTCCTAATACAACAATGTTTTTGAAATATGTATACACACATTCTTATTCAAACTGCTCTAATAGACATGTCTATTTTTTTTCTTATATCACTGCTTTCCAACTCGGAAAATATAAGAAGAAATAAAACAACTTTTTTTTGCACAAAGCTGGGCTCAGTTAAAATAAATTTTATTTAAAAGATACAAGCAAGACACTGTTTAAAGCTTTTCAAATTTAAATACTTTTCTATTGCGACGATGTTTTTAAAATGTCTACACATAAGCCATACACCTTCTAGCTTATGACTGTGCAATTTGCTACAGCTACATACCTAGAGAATGAAGCCATGAAACCTGACATATGGATATGTGACAAGAAGTAGAATGAAGCAATCTTACCAGAACTTAGTGTGCCCAAGTATGCTGTTTTAACAGAGCTCGGAGGTAAAAATATCACGAAATAGCAAAGTTTTATGTGTAGCATGCAACAACAAAAAAATAGAATCTTAGGAAGATGTTTAGCATTTCAGGAATAATAAGAGACACTGGACTAATAAAAAGGATTTTAAAAACTACCTAAAAATATACTCTGTAAATCAAGTGCAAGAGGGATTCAACAATTACACATAATGGGACAGTAAGAATCTTAAAAAGATCTCTCGGTTGATATATATATATACACAAATTAGAATTAATAAATGTCCTAATTATTAAATAGATCATTTTGGTAGAAGATTCATAAATTAATTAAAATTGTTAGTACGAATACTCGGGTTTAATGATTTTGATAAATTCAATATATCGTAATGGAAACATAAAAAGGTATTTGCAGCTTCTCTTCCAATTTTCGGATTTTAATCATATCAAATCACACTTCAAGCCCTCTTGACGGATTGATCGTTGCTATTTCTTCTGATTAGTTGAGATTCACTGATTGATATAATAATTAAGTGATTAATTTTGCGCTACGAAACAGATATTGTCAAGAATTGTATAAGTCAACTGAATTAAAGAAATAAATTATAAAATGGTCAACATCATGAATTTTGGAATATAACTTTTTGTCATTTTTTTTCTCTCTCTCTCCCCATCTCTCTCTACGTATATATATATATATATATATATATATATATATATATATATATATATATATATATATATAGGCAACCATTATTTATTTTCCAATTTAAATATTTTCCATAGGACAAAAATGTTTGTAAAATACGTATGCGCATATTCTTATTCAAACAAATGTGCTAATTAAAGATGACTAGAGTTATTTTCTTACCTGCATTCTGTCTCTGACAATATAAGAAAAAAATGCTTTGGACAAGGGAATAATATCGTCGAAAACTTATCAAAAGTTATCGTTTCTTTTAGTTATTTTAACAAACAATAATTACATAAAATAAGAACTGACACATAAACAAACCAATATTGTAAAAGATCTTCCAAGTTTAATAATTTTCTATTGCAGCAATATTTAAAAAAATATCGTACGTATTCTTTTATATATATATATATATATATATATATATATATATATATATATATATATATATATATATATATATATATATATATACTAGACTAGACTACTCGTGACCCGTTGCGTCAGTATGTAATATTAACTATAGAATTAATGGATGAGCGTGACACTTGTGACGTAAAGAAAATAGTTTTTTGTGACATAACAGAAATATTTCGAAGTATATTAAAATGAAAAAAAGCATATAGACAGATTTCTATTAGTCGTTCTGTTTACAATTGTTTATTTAAAAAAACAAACTTACAGCCATTGGATTATAAGTGGTTCTCCATACTTATGGGTAAATGTACACTGAACAGATACCATAATACTTAAAGTTAAATTCAAATTTTGATATATCTTTTAATTTAAACGCGAAAAAAAAAGAAACAATTGGGACGCTAAAAACGTGCACAGTAAAACAATACGTTTTATTGTCGCGTTGATTATTTATTTGTAACGCTATTTAAAAAAAACATATTTTCGGGATTATTTATTTATGTTGATAGTGTAGAAGAAAATGTATGAACGTTTTTAAGAAAGGTGTATTAAAAAATGAAGAATAAATTACAAAAAGAGGAAGGCAGTGGGTAAGTCGCCGTTGTAAAATGCTCTTATGGGTGTCAACGGGTTAAAGTAGATGTATTTGTAAGAAAATTGCGTTGAAATAACTGAAACGTAATACGGAAATAAACGATGTAAAAAAAAACAGTATTAACAATTGTTTATTTGGATTATTCAAACGTGAAAAAATAATGGGACGCTGAAAACGTACACAGTAAAGCAATGCGTTTTGTTGTCGCGTTGATTATTTAGTATAATATATATCGTATATATGAAACCGGTCGATAATTATATGTATTATTTGTAATCACGTTTTTCGTTTGCTTCCAATATCTTGAAGTTTTTTATTCAATAAATTTAAGATATTCGTTTTATTAAGACATCCGTTTGTTCGAACAAAATCTATCCAGCGATTTGTGTTTATTCGTTTACCCCGTTATGGGTATATATTTATGTACGCATGCGCAACCAGAAGTCATAAACCGGATATTGGGTTACAACACCCGTTACAAGGTCATTTCAGTTTTATAAGTATATAGATATATACATTTTTTATGTATGTACATATATATATATGTGTGTGTGTGTGTGTGTATGTGTGTATGTGTGTGTGTAGTAGTAGTAGCAGCAGGCCGCCCGGTATTGCCCGATCGTAAAATATGCTTAAATATGATATTTTGATTAATAAAGATTTCGTATTTATTATTATTCTAGCCTTGGTGCCCGGCATCGCCCGCGTGTTTGGAGGTTTATGTTGAGAAAAAAGTGATAGAAGGGGGAAAACAACGTGAAAAACGTGACCTCTTTGCTGTTGCGTCCATCGCCAAACCGAAAGGGGCGAAGATTTAAAGTAAGGCTAGTCAATCGAAAAAAAAAAACAGGATGAATTTCAAGAATATCGACGAAAAAAGCGAATCCTCCCTGTAGAAAAGTGCCCAGTTGAGGGTGAAGGAATTGATGTGTTTTGCCAATTTTTAGGTATTTGTCGTCAATAAGGTTGGGCTTAAAATGATACTGATCTTGTGAAAACCTGTTGCCTCCGTCGAAAGTTTTAGGCATAAATACATACATAAATATATACAGGCTAGAATAATAATAATAATAATAATAATAATAATAATAATAATAATAATAATAATACATACATACATACATACATACATGCATACATACATACATACATATATACATACATACATACATACATACATACATACATGCATGCATACATTTCAACAGACAGGTGAGATTTATATTATAGATTATCCTGGGTACCCGGCATTGCCAGGATGTTTGTAGGTGTGTGTTTAGCAAATAAAAAAAGTTGTAGTAGGCGGTCAGGTAGGCAGGCTCGAACCCGTGACGCGAAGGCGGAAAAGAAAGTGAGGTGTGTGTGTAAGTGGGTTGGTTGAGCAAAAAAAAAAACGTGGTAGTAGGCAGGAAGGCTCGACCCCGTACAGCAAAGAAGGAAAACAACGTGAAAAAACGTGACGCGTTAGCTGTTGCGCCCATCACCCAACTGGAAGTGACATAGGTTTAAATTAAAGCGAGACAATCGAAAAAAAAACAGGATGATTTCCGAAAATATCAGCGAAAAAAGCGACCGCTCCTGTAGAAAAGTGACTATTTGAAGGTAAAGGAATTAATGTTTTGGGTGATTTTTTCGATATTTGTTGTCCAAAGGGTCGAGCTTTGAAACGATATCGATCTCATGAAAATCCGTTGCCTCTATCGAAAGTTTTAGGCAGACATACAAACACACATACATACATACATACATACATACATACATACATACATACATACATGCATACATACATACATACATACGTACGTACGTACATTTCAACAAACAGGTGAGATTTATATTATAGACTGCCCGGGTGTTTGTAGTTGTGTGTTGAGCAAGAAAAAAAGTTGTAGTAAGCAGGCAGCCTCGAACCCATACCGCGGAGAAACAGAACGTGAAAAAAAGAAAAAGAGATGTGTTTGCCGTTGCTTCCATCGCCAAACCGGAAGTGGTGAAAGTTTAAATTAAGTCTAGTGAATGGAAAAGAGGGGATGACTTTCGAAAAATCGTCGAAAACAGCGACCTCTTATTGCAGAAAAGTGCCTAGTTGTGGGTGAAAGAATTAATGTTTTGGCCATTTTTTTTTCGATATTTGTCGTCTGAAAGGGCGAGCTTAAAAACGATGTCGATCACGTGAAACCTCAAAGTTTTAGGCAGACATACAAACATATATACATACATGCATTTAAACAGGGAGGTGAGGTTTATATTATAGATTATATTTGACCCAATATATAGTCATGATTTAAAAAGTTAAGAAAAATGACTCGTGCGCCATCATCGAAAACACTAACAGAGGAGTTTGGTTGGTCAAATTTTTTAAACATATGTATATCTGCATACATAAATATATATGGAAAGATGTTTGTGTTTAATATAAACTTTTTACGCAAATATTACGCAAGTATAAATCATGTAGAATATCTGTATGAATATAATTACACGTAATAATTAACTAAAGATGGCTATTCAATAAGAAAACCGAAAAACTACTAGGGAATTAATTAAACTGAATGTTTAAAAAAATTATATATATATATATATATATATATATATATATATATATATATATATATATTAGCATGCCGCGCGGCATTGCTTGATCGTAAAATATGCTTAAATATGATATTTTGATTAATGCAGATTTCGTATTCATTATTATACAAATAGTTTGTGCCTGGCCTTGCCCATATGTTTGGAGGTGTATGTTGAGGGGGAAAAAGTAGTAGTAGGCAGAGAGGCAGGCTCGGATCTTTATCGCGAAAGAGTAAAAGAACGTGCCATCGCGTCCAAACGAAACTGATCTCATGAAAATCCGTCGCCTCTGTCTAAAGTTTTAGGCAGAAATAAATAAATAAATAAATAAATACATACATACATACATACATACATTCCAACTCACAGGTGAGATTTATATTATAGACTAGCCTGGGTGCCTGGCGTTCCCGGTTTTTTGGAAGCGTGTGTTTAACAAAAAAATAAGGGTTATTATAAGCAAGCAGGCTCAAACCCATATCGCAAAGGACGAAAAAAAAAAACGATAAAAAACGTTGCGTCTTTGCTGTTGCGTCCATCGCCAAAGCGGAATTACGAAAGCTTAAATTAAGGCTAGTCAATCGAAAGGAGGGGATGACTTTCGAAGAAAGCGTTTAAAAAGCGACCCCTCATTGTAGACAGAAGAGTTTAGTAGGCAAAATTTTTTAAACAAATGTATATATACACGCATAAATATATATATATATTTATATATATATATATATATAGAAAGAGGTTTATGTTTACTATAACCTTTTTACGCAAATATTACGCAAGCATAAATCATGTAGAATATCTGCATGAATATAATTACACGTAATAGTTAAAGATAATCATCCCATAAGAAAACCGAAAAAACTAATAAGGAATTAATTAAGATGGATGTTTAAAAGAATATGCAAATTAGCTAGATCTTTTTCTAGTGAATGCATTTCCACAACCGATATATAAGAAAGTTGTATTTTCTTTTTAAATAAATAGAAAAATGGGGTTTTAATATGAATATCAATACACAAAAAAGCACAAATTTATATGAGTATAGATTCATATAAACTCATAGACTTATATTAATAAATTTAATTTAATTACACATAATAGTTTACTAAATATGACTATTCAGTAAGAAAACTGAAAAACTTCTAGGGAATTAATTAAAATCAATGTTTAAAAGAATATGCAAATTAGCTAAATCTTTTTTCATATGAATACAGTTCCTTGACCCATGTATAACAAAGTTGTATTTTCTTTTTAAATGAATAGTATCAGGGTTTTTAATATGAATATCAATACACAAAAAAAATTATAGGAGTATATATATATATATATATATATATATATATATATATATATACTAGCAAAGAGACCCGACGTTGTCCGGGATTTAATGAAGATCAATAAATATTTCACCTTCCCATATTTTTATTGCGATCAAAAAAGATTGCATAGTTTAAATCAAATCGATTGATTGTCTGCTCTAGTTAGGGACCCAATGCAATGTCCCGGAATGAACTTTCACATGCTTCCTAGGAGTGTTTTAGTCCACAATAAATTCATCTGTAAATAATGGCTTCATTTAATGTTTTAAATGCAAAAGTCAAGTATAATGGTTGAATATTACTCTAACAGAAACATTCATTTCTAACGCGCCCTTGTCATATTAAAAAAAAAAAAACAACTGCTGATTTTCTAAATTATATTTACATATTCACTTCAATTAAAGTTAAACGTATAAAAGTCAAGTAGTATTGTTTAATTTTGCCCCGAAGAGAATCATTTATTTCGGACGCGTCCCGTTTTCATAAAATAATCTACAGTTGATTTTATATGCTGCGCCTTTCTGCTTGTGTGATGATAAAACTTCTCAAATGCCCTTGTGATGTTCGGTTGTATAAAGTGTTAACTTTGATCAGAATTGTATTTTTTTCGATTATGATTACTGATCAGATGCATTCCGATAGAAAACCTTCAAAAGAACACTCACAGACATATCAAATACTTTCGTGTGAATTTTTTTTAAATCTACCCATAGGGAAAGAACTCACCAACACACACACACACACACACAAACACAGAGAGTTCCTTTTCTATATTATTAGGCTAATTCAATTTTTCGCAAGTGTTTACAAACTCTTGGGACAACCTAAAAGTATCTCTCTCTCTTTCTCTCTCTCTCTCTCTCTCTCTCTCTCTCTATATATATATATATATATATATATATATATATATAATCAGATTTTTTAATTTTTACATTTTAAAACATTTCTTAAATTAAAATTTTTTTTTTAAATATTTTAATCTAAATTTCTTATTTACTTCTACATCGGTTGTATTTTGTTTTTATTATTATTGTTTGACATTTCTTAACGTCCATATCATTTCCATGTATTAATGTATTTGCATTTTTATCTCCCATGATGTCATTCTAATCATTAGTCATTATTTTTATCCGTTTATTTTCTACTTATTTTTATTTATATTTTTATATTCATTGTATATTTATATTTATTTTTTTTATTAAGCTATTACTATGACTATACTATGTACTGATTTATTCTACTATAATTTCTAGTTCTATCTTTCCCTGTGTATTATTATTATTATTATTATTATTATTATTATTATTATTATTATGTTTTTCTGTAATTACATTTTCATTATTTTCCTTATTATCTTATTGTCTTATTTATATATTTACTCATTTTTTAAGCATATGTATACTTGATCTTTTTTTATGTATCATATTTTCTAAACAATTTCGCTTACATCCCAAAATCTTATTACGAACTCTTTTCACTCTTAACATTTTACTCTTATTTTTTAAACTCTTTTTATATGTATGTATGTATGTATGTATATATGTATTATTATTATTATTATTATTATTATTATTATTATTATTATTATTATTATAAACACTACTGAAAATGAAGATTGCTGAGAATGTGGTAGGGCTTTTGGAGACAAGTATGGCTCAATGGAAAACGGTGCTGACAGAAAACAAAGAGGTGATGGGGTAGGTTGGCATCAAACGTGGAATATTCCAAGGAGATTCGTTATCTCCATTTCTTTTCGTAATGATAATGATGCCACTGAGCATCCTCTTGAAGAGAGAGAAGTTGGGGTATTACTTTGGATCTGGTGGCAGACGCCTTAGCCATCTACTGTTTATGGATGATTAGAAAATATTCGGTAGAAATCAAAAGGAAATGGAGAGACTGGTAGAACTTGTGGGGACATACTCAGAAGACATTGGGATGGAGTTTGGGATTAGTAAATGTGCGTTGCTAGTGGTGAAAAGAGGAGTAAAGGTTCATTCGAATGGAATAGTGCTGTCAAATGGAGAAATCAGGAAAGAAATAGAAGATACAAGATATAAGTATTTAGGGGTGCTGGAGGGTGTAGGCATCATGAACAGAGAAATGAAGGAGAAAGTAAGGAAGAAGTATCTTAGAAGCGTGAAACTAATTGCGAAGTCAAAATTGCATGGAGGAAACCTAACGAAAGCGGTGAATCCATGGGCAATCAGTGTTTTGAGATACAATGCTGGATTTTAGAATGGTCTGATAAGGATTTGCATGCCATGGATATCAAAACAAGAAAAGTTTTAGTAATGTTTGGTATATTTTACATTCGAAGTAGTGTAGCAAGTCTGTATCAAAAGAGGACAGATGGTGGGAGAGGATTGATAAGTGTAATAAAAGATTGTATTAAAACCGTAGGAGCATGAGGTTAGAAGTGAGAAGTGAATGCTTAAGGTTGTGGTCAATGAAGTGTAAGAGCAAGGCTGATTATGTGAAACGTATGGATAGAGAAAGGGCAGAGGAACTGGCTTGGAAGAAAATGCATGGAATGTTCTTTCAGGATATTGCAGAAGTGGCTGATGAAAGATCATGGTAATGGCTTAGAGCTGAGTATCTGGCTAAGACTACTGAAGCTTTTGTGTGTGCAGCACAAGAGCATGCATTAAGAACACGATTGTTCAAAAAAGTGGTTCTAGGGGAGGAAGTTGCTGCAGAATGCCGGAATTGTGGTAAGACCTCAGAGTCAATTGCGCACCTTTCAGCAGGGTGTAGTGGACTGGCCCAGAGAGAGTACCGCAAAAGACACGATCGCATGGGACTCCGGATATATTGGGAGGTGTGTAAAAGAGTTGGGGTGAAGTGTGCTGGAAAATGGTTTGAGGAGGTGTCTGATGAAGTGAGAATAAGTGAGGATGGCAAGGTAGAGGTATGGTGGGACAACAGTGTCATAACGACCAAGCAATTGGAACATAATCGTCCGGATTTGGTCGTCATCGACAAAGTCTAAAAAAATTGGCATATTGTAGAATTTTTAATACCCTGGATAGGAATGTGAGAGAGAAGGAGAACGAGAAGAGGAACAATCATGCTCCATTAGCCTTGGAGATAAGGCGTATACACGGGGTTAAATCACAAATAACCCCGGTTGTAGTTGGTACACTAAGAGTAGCATCAAGTCGTTTGGAAGGACAACTGCAAAGAACTACAAATCCCCGATGTTTTAGGTGGCCTTCAGACCTCTGCAATCCTTAGAAAAACCATTGATCTTTGAAGCTCCTGGTTTAGAGCCGGGATTGAGGGAAATCCTCTGGAAATGAATATCTTCCCTTTCCAGAGAGATGTTGATAAACGAAATCAGAACTACTACTACTACTACTACTACTACTACTACTACTACTATTATTATTATTATTATTATCATTATCATTATCATTATTATTATCATCATCATCATCATCATCATCATCATCATTATTATTATTATTATTATTATTATTATTATTATTATTATTATTATTGGATCTTTAATTTTCATTACTGGAAATTTTAATTTGTAATTTTTAATTATTAACTTTATTGTGGCAAATATGACCTATGTTTATGAAAACACAACCTCATTGCCTATGCATAAGGTTATCTCACGATGTATTATTTCTTTGTGCACATATGTGTGTGTCTGTGTATGTGTCAGACTGGGTTGGTGATACACATATAAGTATGTGTTTGTACGTCTCACTGGAAATCTTATATCCTAATCTGCTTTTATCTACCACCCTTACGTCGACCTCTTTCTTTTTTTTATTACACGTTAATTCTAAACCCTTAATATGAGTTGATCTCAAATGTTTTCACCTTTCTCCAATTCCTTATAGTAATGTATAATTAAATAACCCACGTGTTATTTCTTCTGCCCTTCACATCATCGATTTCTTGGTTAAATTCGATACTGTTGTTCAAACTTCCAACTTTCAAACTTCTGTGTACGTAATGCACCTTCTCTCAACTCCAAAATCACTTCTGCTGATCAAACTAACTTCTTCAAACTCCAACTTCAAAATGAACGTCGACTCTGAAAAATCAACCCTTCTTTTATCTCCAACCAGGAGCATCTCATCTGCATATCAGGTGGTAACATTACAGGCATAAAAACAGATAAGACAGCCATTTTTGTTTCTTTTTTCTTTCATTCATTTCGTTCCCCGACCGACCCGTTGAATTATGCACACGTGCTAGTTAGGTAAGTCATGCGTTTCCGTACATAATATAATGTAATCATGCTGGCCCCTTCGTCCTGTTTCCGTCTTTCTGTTTTTTTCTTTTTTCTTCTTTTTTCCTCTTTCTTTTTCTTTTTTTTTCCTTTTACATTTTCATTTCCTTTACCTCTTTATCTCTTTCTACTCCTCTCATTTATCCTGTTAAGTTTTGACATTCTCTTTCCCCCTATCGCCTCCTATTTTGAGTCTAAAATGTCACTTAATATGATCCATCCCTCATTAATTTAGCGTTTTAATATTTTTTTTTTTTTTTATAAATAAAAAATATATTTCACATCTTTCATTTGAGAACCAGATGCCTTCGGTGGCAAATAAACTTTAATGCGTCGCTTGACGAGCGACTCTTAGTTTTTGCAAACTAACTGCCCGAAACATTAGCATGTTTAGTGTAGCGAGTATGTAATATTTGTCTATATAAATAAAAAATATTATATCATATATGTGTGTGTATGTGTGTGCATAAAGCAATGAACGAATGTCTGTGTGTATTTCTACTTTTCTCGGCATTATATATTGAACTTGTTTTTTTTTCTTGTTCATGATAATTCTTGGTGGCCTGGAGGTTGAATACTACACTGCAGAGTCAACGGAAACCTTGTGATTTGCTTCGTATGGTTTAACCGACAATGATTATGATTTCTTATACTGATGATTGCTTAAGCATGAAACATTAGTTTGTAGGCAAAATAATTGACATTTACTGATTAAAATATTATTATATGCCTCATTCAAATTGGCTTGTATCTTTTTATCTTATAAGCGCAGAACCTTAGCTTAAAGCAGCATTACGGTGTCTGCTGTTGAATACGATTTGACCATCTTTCTCTAATTGTCTGCTTGCTTATATAGAAGACAATTTTCTTTTTTTTTATGTATAGAAGACAATTTTCTTTTCTTTTTCGTTATATATAGAAGACAATTTTCTTTTCTTTTTCTTGCAATAATTCTAATAAGACATGGTGGTTGAATTCTAAACTGCAGAGGCAAAGATTACTTTGTGACTGGTTTTATATTCTTCGGTAATTATTATTTCCTACACTGATAATTGCGTGATCATTGAACACTGGCGTTTGTAAGTAAAAATAAGTATCTGTATATTATTATTATTTTTATTATTACAGTTATTATTATTATTATTACTGCACATGGATGACTATAAATGGTTCCTATCCTGGGTTGAGCATATACGGGAACGAAATGACAAACTGCTAGTGTAAAAAGCATTGCTCTTTGTATAAAAAAATTGAACTTAGGTCGTTGGGACAATGTTTATAACATTGTAATCAGCAGTAACCAAACCGCGTAACAGTGAGAAACGCTGACTGTCCCTCGGGCGGTCGAGTATCAACCCTAGCTTGAGGTAGTTGCTGGTCTAGCCCCAGTGATGAGCTGTTATACATAGATGTGTACTCTATGCGGATTATATATATATATATATATATATATATATATACAGAAATTTTGGATAAGTCATCAGTACCGTCGGTCTCAAACCTGATAATAGGGGACCGTTTAAGATACCCATATCAAGCTCTCTTCAGCCGATACTAATCTGTATAAGTATTTATCAGATTATCGATGATTTATTTCATCTAAACTTTCTCAAATAAAAATATACATAATACGCTCTTATTTTCGGAATTTTTTTCTCATAATAGAGCACTCTGCTGGAATTCTTTTTACGAAAAAAAAATAATTATAACTATATATATATATATATATATATATATATATATATATATATATATATATATATATATATGTGTGTATGCATATATGTATGCATATATTATTATTATTATTATTATTATTATTATTATTATTATTATTAAATGAAATATCAACAATAAAAGCTATATTAAGCTTTATTATATCAGCAGAACAATAAGGACATGTTAAGAGGAAATTTAAGATCTAACCTACATAGACCATCGCATTTCAAAGCTAAATGTTTCTCATCAGAAGAGGAGAAGGACCAGAATTATACAAAATGCAAATATAGAAAAAAACTGACATAATGACATGAGAATGAAGGAATATGATAAAATGTTAAACAGTAATTAAAAGTAGGTCCAACATATAAGGGTAAATCGGAAGGGAAGTATTATGTGGGTAATATTTAGAAAAAAATATATATAGGCCACTATGAAATAACTGGGTTCACTACAGAAAATCCTATAATAGAATAAGAAAGGAAAAAGTAATTATTTTATTATATTACTAGCAGGACCCGTTAACCGGCGTTGCCCAGTGGAAACATGCCTACCTCGTAAAAAATTAAAGTACAGTTGTTGTTGTTGCCCAATCTCCAACCTCCTTATGTTAAGAAAGTCTCTCGGACGTCTATTACTGTACCTAACGGAATAAATATATTCTTTATTTTACATTTGTGTACTGTTATTTACTCGATGTTACAACAAGTTCCTTAAAATATTTTCCAGTTTATGAGTACAGTTACTGTTAATTTTGGTGTTTTTATATCCGATGTTTTTTCTTTTTTTTTTTTCTTTTTTTTTAGTCCTCCGTTCGTCTGTCCGCACTTTTCTCAATAACATCCCTTGGAATTTTTTGAAATTTTGCACAAACATTGATATGAGTAAAAAAAAAGTAACTGAGCGGATTTTCCGGGAAAATTCCGGTTGCTCCCCTTAGTGGTTCCTTTCGCGTTAAAATGGCTAAAATTTACACTTTTGTGTTTATTAAAAAATTGATGCCTTGGATTTGTATAAAACTTTCTGAAAAGTTTTAACTAACTGATTTCTATATATATATATTTTGTCTATACTTTGCGATAACTCTTGGGTGTGCTCTTTTAGGGCTAATAAAAACACTCCATTTTGGAACTATTTTACTGTATTTGTCCAAAATTTTCTGTGTATGTCTATTTAGCATTTTGCATGGTGCTGAACTAAAATTTAAATATGTTAAGGCCTTGGGGACATTTGGGGCTAAATGGGGAGACATTTCTTTTCTTTTTTTTTTACATGGTACAGAACTCAAATTTACACATGTTAAGGTCTAAAACTGCAATGTTAGTTCATTTACACCAAGATTTGACGTCCGCTGGTGACTTTTGGCGCTAAATGGGGAGGAGGCAAATGCTGAACTTAGTCATTTTTTATGCCTCGTTCACTGTGCACTCACCGGAGACCACGCATGCTTCACTTGTATTTTTATGGCTTAATACTTAATTATTGTTGATGAATGTCTTGCATAAGAGTTAGTTGTCAATGAATGTTGCACTACACCTCAACCGAAATAAGTCCTCGACTAGTGATGACAGCGGTGACGATGATAATGCTAACCCAGTTCGTCATCTTTAATTTAATGAGTGTTGATCGCGTAGGAAAAGACACAGCCCTTAAAACAAAACACGAAACATGATAATTATATTGCCTAGATATGATCGGCATATTATCCAAAACTTTCACGTTTTAAATTATTGCTCTAAGCCAAACGAGCGTAAAAGACAAATATTGCCTTAGAGCCTTCGTGGCTGGCCTTTTGGCCAAGATCAAAGTGTAGTATTTGTTCTTCAGATGCGTCACTTCCATTTCTCGTTCTCTTTCAGTAGAGGAGAAATCCTTCACGACTGAGACAATTTTTATTTTTGTACCTTCTCTCCACGTTAAAAAACGACCCTGGTGTCTAACTCTGTCCCGTGGGGAGGCATTGTAAATAGGTACAGTTTGCGTCTACACTAGTATGCAATCTAATTCATAAAATTCACTATTTCTGTGTGTATGCTTGTCTCCATTAATTTTCAAAGTGTATCTCCCCCGAGTCGCAAGGTTGCAGAGCAACTTGAAATGATTGCATTTTTATTATTGACCGTTGTTTTATGGGTCGTTAGCCGATATAAATAACTGTTAAGAGTTCAAAATTGAAATAATTTCAACTTAGTAGGCGTAAATTGTCTAAACGTGTAATTTTTATCCATACCCAAATACATATTCATACGTTAAAGTGGGTTTATTTTAAAGTATTTCTCATCTGTCTGAAAATAGCTCAAACGGTAACGAGTAAGCATGGACGCTCCATGTTTTTCTTTCGATTCTAGCTGATGGCACCGAAATCATATATTTTATTTTACTTTTGTAAATCAATACAATCTATTAGATATAGTATATATAAGCTGAGAGATAATTGACTCTATAATAATAAATACGAAATATTCATAAATTAAAATATATTTAATAACCAGTCAACGTCGGGCAATGCCGGGCGCCCAGCTAGTCTCTTGTATTTTATTAAAAAAATAAAAATAAAAGCAATAGATTCATTCGTGTGTTTTACTGCAAAGATGACTCAAACTGTCGTTTTTCTTCCTCGTTTGTTGACTCGTATGAACTGTCCAGATAGTCGTGTTTTGTGTCTGTTCATTTTTATCTCAGCAAACTGTCGCCAAAGAGACAAAGATGATGACTACGACTTTTTCATTGAAAGATTGACGTAACACGAAAAGACTCCCAATCACTCTTCACCTTCCGAAGTGGAAGCGTCGGCAAATAATATCACTTATCCACATTAGAGAAGACCAGTTCAGCTGCCATGTTAACATCAAGAAAAAAAAATGATGTAAGTTAAAACATATGGGCAGTATGTTGTATTGTCTTCTATATATTTTATAGACGCACTTTAACAAAATGTATTCACTCTGACGACCATGGTTTTTGTAATCAACAACAAATTTTTAAGTCAACAAAGTTTTATTTATTTTGCAGGTAATTATCTGACAAGCGAGAGAGTTCGGGTCAATATGAGAGGGGCTAGTTTTACGGCCGGCCGGAGAAGTACGTCGCTTGCTTCGCTCTCTTTTCTCTGTCTACTCCAATTGTTTTCTCAACTAATTTTTACGTACCTCAAAAAACAATCTCTCCCTCTAAATTACGTTATTAGTATACGTCATTTAAATAATCACCTGGCGCTTCTCCATGTTATAATTTCTAAGTTGTCAACTAAATTGTTGTGATAACATTTTTAAGTTAACATTCCAAAATTTATGTAAATAAATATTTATTCTAAATATGTTTTTATTCTAAAACATATTTTAACTGCCAACACTTTTAGGTGTGAATAACCATAATAATCATCAACCAGCACACCTTTCGGCGTTGTCCGGTCAATACTCAACAAGTAAACACATTTCATTGCTAAAATTAAAAAAGCATTTTTATTAATTAAGTTAAAGACATATATAAAAGAAATCCAATTTGTGTTGAGACATGACTAAACGTATAACACTATTGTTTACTGGGGAAAGTTACTTGACTTTGGAAGGCTTGTTGCGTCATGTGCACTACTTAATACCAGCTCATCGGGAGAATAAACGATAAGCCATAGACAATAAAACGTCCGTTACATCTCTCAACTCTGATCTTGAGCACGTGGTACAATGGGGAAAGGAGTGACTGGTTACTTTTAATGAATCTAAAACCAAGCTTCTATCTTTACATCACCAACGGTCTGATCCCCATCTGGCATCAATTGAAATGAATGACTCTCGTCTTGAGGAGGCCTCATGTTTTGACAAGCTTCTGGGCTTGACCTTTACTCCTGATCTTAAATGGATTACGTACATCAAATCTGTTGCCAAGGCCGCTGGAAAAATGGTGGGATCTTCTATCGATCTAGTAGATATCTCACTGCTGATGCAATTCTCTATCTATATAAGAGCCAGGTTCGTCCAAGGATGGAGTACTGTTGACACATCTGGGCAGGAGCTGCTAGAAAGGACTTGTCCTGTCTTGATACAGTTCAAAATAGACTTCGTAGCCTCGTAAGAAATGCCCTTTTCTCTTCCCTGCAACCTCTATCTCACAGAAGAGATGTTGCGAGTTTTTCTCTTCTTTATAGTTATTTCCATGGCAAGTGCTCAACTGAGCTTCAATCTATGGTTCCCCCTCGCCAAACTTTCACAAGAAACACTCGTCTATCTGAAAACATTATCAATAATTCCCCCCACGCTTTATCTGTGCCTAAACCTAAACGTAGATTCCATGAACAAAGCTTCTTTCTTAGAACTGCACGCCTGTGGAATTGTCTTCCGTTTTCCTGCTTTCCAGCTGACTACAATATGGTTGTCTTCAAGTCCAACGTAAACAAGTTCTTCATGAGCCGTTCCACTTTAGTTTACAAATTTACCGAATTCCCATTATTAACGATTACTATATTGTCCAATTGACTATGTATCCTTATCCTCGAGTGGTCTCTGCGCTTGATAAGTGGTTATGCCTATGTAAAAAAAACATCATTGATCAATCTGATGGTGTTTATGTCGTCTACATATGCTGGTGGCTCTTCTGTTCGAGTTCTTTGTAGGCCTAACAAGTGGCAGGACCGCTATGCTGGAATCGAACGCTGTATGAAATAGGTGAACAAGGCATTTTTTTTTAAATAAATAGAATACTATTAGTTTAAAAATTAAGGGGCATTTTATAAGAATTCGTGGCCCGTTCTCGACAAAACTGGGATTATAACTTTTCGCAATCTGCATCATACGCGTCTCGGCTTCAACTGTATAGTCAATCTTCTCTCGTCAGAACCAACAGAGAGAGAGAGAGAGAGAGAGAGAGAGAAAGAAAGAGAGAGAGAGAGTAAGAGAGAGAGGCAAGAAAGTGGATAGATAGATACATATTAAAAATAAAAAGACTGAAACGTTATTTTATTTTTAAAATTCTGGTGTCCTTGACCTTTTGCACCTATGTACCCTAATTGTTTTGACTCAGTTAAGATTTTATTAACATATGTCAATCTGAACCGCTATAATGTGCGCTGATATTACAGTACAAAAGGAGCACTGACTTGATTTTACGTCTCCACTCTCCGATGGCAATGAAATACAGGTAGAAGGCTTTCAAATAAGGGGAGTCTAATAGTCCCCTCAACAAGGGATTGTCATAACTGTGCCACAAATGAATGTATAATGTATATCCACGAAGTGTGTTTGAAAATAAACGGGACTACAATCACCAACAATTTTTTTTTATTCTATAACAAACCATGGTTCCGCTTTGTTCCGATCTCTGGTTCCTCCATGCAGGACATTCACATGAAGAACTCGTTTCTCTATTTTCAATGCAACAATTTTTTTTTCATTTTTCTATGTACCTGACTTCAAACGAAATTTCCATGAACATTGTTTCTTTCCCAAAATTTCACAATTTCACATTAGAGGAATGCTTTTCTGCAGACTATAACATGGTTGTCTTCTAATATTTATCGATCGAGCTGTCCTCTTAAGTAATCATTTTTTTCAAGTCTAATGGCAACAAATATTTTAAGCCGGCGTCTTAAATAAACAAATTGTTTCCATTCCATTAATCATTTTCCATCTTCTCATGACGGTTTTCATAATCCAGCTGACGATTTATGCATTTACTCAGTGCTCAGCCTCGAGTGGCTTATGACTTTGATAAGTGATGAGTCATTAGTAAATATGGTTCTTATCCAAAACCTGACGCATTTTTCGGAAACTTCGCGTCAGTATTTCCCGAAATTTATAGAAAGAATCGGAAAATAGTAAAAAACAATAAATCAAAAACGTGTGCTTATAAAAAAGGAAAGGAAAACACCGAAAACAAAACTGTAAAAAAGATAGTTACAATAATCTTTAATTACGTGAAAGAATAAAAAACAGACTTTTTCCAAGAAATGTTTCAAATGAGTAATTCGTTTGATTATTCCATTAAAACTTATTGTCTACTGACAGGTAATTTCTGATTAGCTAATCACGTCTAAATCTCCCGGCTGCTTACCGTAACTTGCTAGATGTCGACGTGGAGTTGTCAAAAATTGGGACAAATTCTGGATAAGTACCGTAAATATTCCAATCAATTAACTTTTCCATTAACTTCTTTGCAAGAACCGCAGGCTTGTAGAACAATCTCCCTACTCATTGTTTTCTCTCTACCTTTACCCATGTTTTATTTTAAGACTGTGGCGAAAATTGTAGGAACGCAGGCTTACCTTTTAAACGGCCTCGGTGTGCATTTTGCCGATGCAGCGTAATGATACTGAAAACTATCCAAGATGGCGCCTGTGGCGTTATATATCAATGCAGTCTCGCTGAATCTCGTTTTGCAATAATATGCAAATTTAGAGGACTCTGTCTTTTATAAAAACAGGCCACTGAAGTAGATGAGACAGATGTGAAAACGAATCTACAGAAAGTACTGACGGACGACGCTGCTGCAGTGAGCTGAAGATTTGCGTGCTCTTTCTTTTTCTTTGCAACGTCAATCTATTTCGGCATACATTTTTTACCATGGACAGATTCGACCTGAAGCTGATACCCGAGTTTGACGGGTCCCTAGCTGGTCCTTCGGTGGTTGAATGTCGGGTTGGCTGGAGAAGGCCGAGCGCGTTTGCCGGTTGTGCAAAATTAAGGATCCAGCTATGGTCATCCCATTGAGGCGCACTAAAGGGGCTTATGCCGTATACCAGCAGCTCGGGGATGAGGCGACAATAGAGCAGATAAAACAAGCATTGTACGGAGCATTCGGTGCGGACCCTTTTGTTGCCTGGAAGTAATTCTCTGAACGTCGGCTTGGGTCAAGGGAGACTGTGGACGTCTACCTGGCTGACCTGAAGAAGCTTGCCGCTCCCTTCGGCGGTGCAAGCGATCGAATATTGGCATGCGCGTTTTTGTCTGGGCTCCCGGATGATGCCAGCCGGCTGTTGCGGGTGTCGACGAAGCTCAATGGGCTTGGGTTGGAGGAGTTGTTAGCTAGAGCCCAAAACATCCTAAAGGGCGATGTATAGCAGGTCTCGGCAGCGGTTGACGCACTGGAATCGCCTACAGAGATCCCACGTGTGGTGGCTCCAACCACTTCGCCAGAGACTGTAGAAGCAGCGCGAAGCGCACCCCGAACTATGGAGCATGGAAACGAGGACGTGGTCACCGATCCGACAAGCCAGGTCACGTAGCACGGAATTGTCTGGGAAACGAACAAGGGGAGGAAGCCGCGACGCCAGCAACCTCCCCAAAGCAACACTGGACAAGGCGCCTCCTGTAGTGGCAGTGCGAGTTGATAGGTGTAGGCGCTCAACGCTGGTTGACACCGGATGCACCCAAACCCTCATACACAAGAAATGTTGCACCGTATGGACGAAACAGAAGGTCCCAGTAGTAACCGTTGGTGGAGGTTCGCTGGTGTGTTGCAGGATGAGCGTTGTCCATATAAGCATTGGCGATGCCTCCCCCCCCCCGGTGGCTGTGACGCATTGTAGGTCGACAGGGAGCTTCTTGGATACGACCTTCTCCTTGGAATGTACACTATTACACAGCTGGGTGGAATCACCGAGGACGGCACCGGTGATGTGAGGTTTTCCCAACACAAGGAACCGGTCTGCGCGGCAATCACTCTTGATGAACTCGACTTCCACGCGGAATACGACAAGGGCACAAATGCGTGGACCGCGTTCTGGAAGTGGTCGGGCGACCAGCCACCAGTGTCCTTGTGGAATCGGCTGACGGAGTATCCGCCTTCAGCGTGGCTCAGGGGGCAGTACGAGGCAGAACTCCAGGTTTAGATGGATAAAGGCTCGCTTGTTCCGTATCCAGAGGATGAGCTCGGGCCACAAAGGCGGCTGATCCCCCTGATGGCCGTCAGGCAAGAGAATAAACAGAAGGTCCGACCCGTTATGGATTACCGGGAACTCAATGAACACGTCGACCCACACACGGCGGGGACTGACGTCTGTGCACATAAACTGAGGGAGTGACGGCAGCAATCCTGGAGCTGCGAAGAGCCTACCTGCAGATACGCGTCGAGAAATCGCTGTGGCCGTTCCAGACGGTCGAGATCAAAGGGACTCGCTATTGTTTGACAGATTATGCAGGCGATCCGGTGTCAGGATGAAGCCGTGCAACAAGCGACGTCGTCGTATATTGACGACATTTTTGTAAACGGGAGCCTCATGTCTGCCCAGGCGGTGAAGGAACACTTTGAGAGCTTCGGGCTGTCGTGCAAGGAGCCAGAGCACCTGCAATATGGAGCGAAAGTTCTTGGCTTGAATGTGAGCGGCAGCGCAGACGGACTCCGCTGGGGAAGAGGTGGATCCAACATCACGCGTCGGAGCGTTTTTTCCATCTGCGGGAAACTGGTGGGCCACTTTCCTGTGTGTGGGTGGCTCCGGGTGGCGGTGGCCGCCATAAAGCAACGTGCGACTTCCATGCCAACTGGATGGGACGATGAGGTGCGCGATCCCTCTCTGCGAAGCATGCCGGTGGAAGCTGTGTCCAGAGTGACTGAGGACGACTCCGTGCGAGGGATCTGGTACGTCGATGGGAGTGAGTTTACAGTTTGGGTGGACGCCAGCTCACTCGCCCTTTGCGTTTCTCTTGTAATCGACGGATTTATTGTAGAATATGCCTGCTGGCTTCGGCCAGAAAATGACGTTCGGCACATAAACCTAGCTGAGCTTGATGCTACACTCAAAGGGGTAAATCTGGCGCTTCAGTGGCAGGCCAGAGTGCTACACATCACCACAGACTCTACGTGTGTGCAGCGGTGGATAGCCAATGCCTTGAGTGGGAAATTATGGTTGACAACGAAGGCATCGGCCGAAATGCTAATACGGAGACGACTTGCTACCCTGACCGAGATCATCAAGGAATTCAACCTGGCCGTAGATGTGACACTGGTGCAGTCCTGTCAGAATCGCGCCGATCGCCTGACCAGAGTGTCACGCCGAAAGAATTGGACGAACCGGCACCTGTGAATTGCGGCGAGGTTGGGCGTCGGTTTAGCCCGGACCGTGTTGCTGATGTCCATTTCCCTACATGAGTTTGTAATTAATAGATACTCTAATTTAACTTCCAAATCTGACCCCCAAGATCGCCATGGGCATGGAATATGTGCCTATATAAAAGATGGCTTTCCATGTGGTAGGGACATCCTAACTTACTCTATATGTGCTTCCGGGTTGCACTTGCTCAAACTATTGCATTTATATTTACTCTCTACCGCCCCCACAACAGCGGAGTTACTATCTTTAAAACCATATCTGAGAAAATTGACCACGCCCTATATGCTTATCCTTCAGCTAATATTCGTGTCTGTGGAGACTTCAATGTTCACAATATGGAATGGTTAACTCACTCAAAAAAGACCGATGATGAGGGGAGGTTCTGTCATGATTTCTCCATTGCTTATGACCTCACTCAGATTGTTCACGAACCCACCCGTGTTCCCAATACTGACGGCCAGTATGCAAGTTTCCTAGACCTCTTTATCACAACTTGCCCTTAACTGTGTTCAGCTTCTGTTCTGTCTCCACTTGGATCTTCCGACCACTCAGTTGTATCAGTTAAGATAAAAATGAAATGTAATAAGTCCCCAGATGTACCTATCCATCGTACAGTATATCGATACTCTATGGCTGACTGGGATAGCTTCCGCACATTTATATCAGATCTACCTCTGCGTTCCATGTTTAAAAAGGATGTGTCCTCTATAGTATCAGACCTGACAGAATGGTTAATTGCAGGTATAGACCGTTTCATACTCTCGAAAAAATTCCAGCAAAAACCTAATAGCCAGCCGTTGTTCTCTCTGGAATGTGCTGCTACCATTGCGTATAGAAATCACTTTTTCCATTGCTTCCAACGTAATAGATGTACTGAGACTAAAGCCACTTTCAGAACTGACAGCAACCACTGTAAAAAGTAATAAAGAACGCAAGAGAGTTGTATGCTCAGCCCGTCAAGTTCAAATTAGCTGAGCAACGGCTTGGTTTCCACCAGTTTTGGCAAATAGCAAACAGAATCCTGAACAGAAGCGTGTGCTCTATCCCAAGCCTCATAAATGGACCTGAGGTAATCTCGTCAGCATCAGACAAAGCCAAACTCTTTGCCAAGAACTTTGCAGTGAATTCTAACCTTTGCGACCAAGGCTGCTAACCTCCAATATTTCCTCCTGTATCAGAAAACATGCTATGTGATATAAATATCTGTACATGATGTTGCCAAGCTAATCAGAAATCTTGATTCCAGTAAAGCAACCAGCCTTGACGGTATTCCAATTATAGTACTCAAAAGATTTCAACCAGAAGTTGCGCCCATCCTTACAAAACTGTTTAAATGTTGTCTTAAGAATTGCTTCCCGTCACCCTGGAAAATCTCATCAGTATGGCCCGTATTAAGAATTCAGGTGATCACTCATCTCCCTCACAGTACAGGCCAATAAGTCTCGTGTGCGTCATGAGTAAGTTGCTGGAATCTGTGTTAAATAGAGAAGTAATCAACCATCTCAGCAAAAATAACCTTCTTAGTGATACTCAATATGGTTTCTGTTCTGCTAGATTCTACAGCAGATGTGCTTATAGTTATATCTCATAGGATTAGCGAATCTCTCGACGGAGGCTACCTTTCTATGGTAATTGCTCTTGACATATCAAAGGCCTTTGATAGGGTATGGCATAAAGGTTTACTTCACAAGATCTCCATCTATGGTATAGCTGGAAATGTCTTTTCAATTATTACATCATTTCTCTCTGATAGGTTCATAAGAGTAGTGGTTGATAGGCAGAAATCAGAAGCCCTTAGTATTAATGCTGGAGTCCCTCAGGGGCCCATCCTGGGCCCAACACTCTTCCTGGTCTATATAAATGATCTTCCAAATCACAGCCTTACATAATTCGTAGACATTTATACTGATGACACTACTATCTATGATGGCACATCTAAGACCGTAAACGACCAAGTTCTCTCTGATTCTCTCTCCTCTGATCTTCAACAAATGGTACAATGGGGAAAGAGGTGGCTTGTTACTTTCAATGCATCTAAAACCAAGCTTTTATCTTTACATCATCAACGCTGTGATCCCCATCATGCATCAATTGAAATGAATGGCTCTCGTCTTGGGAGGCCTCATGTTTTGACAAGCTTCTGAGCTTGACTGTTACTCCTGATCTTAAATGGAACACATACATAAAATCCGTTGCCAAGGCCGCTGAGAAAATGGTGGGATCTTTCTATCGATCCAGTAGATATCTTACTGCTGATGCAATTCTCTATCTATGTAAGAGCCAGATACTCCAAGGATGGAGTAATGTTGCCACATCTGGGTAGGCGCTGCTAGAAAGGACTTATCCTTCCGTTTTTCTGCTTTCCAGCTGACTACAATATGGTTGTCTTCAAGTCTAACTTAAACAAGTTTTTGATGAGCCGTTCCATATAAGTTAACAAATTTACCGAATTTCCATTGCTAACGATTACTATATTGTCCAATTTCTACTGTACACTCTTTAACCCTTATCCTCGAGTAGCCTCTTGGGCTTGATAAGTGGTGACGCCAATGTAAAAATATATATTTACATATATATATATGTATATATATAATGACGCTATATATATACATAAATAAATATATATATATATATATATATATATATATATATATATATATATATATATATATATACCGTCAAGATGCGTTGAAAAGGAAATATAAGAAATCAATAACCTTCTCGATCGCAAATGTGAGATGTAAAAAAAATCTATTCGTATAAAAACAATGCTATCTATTGCAGATCCACTGCAATGAAATCCTGGTACGTCTCTTGTGGAATGTGTAGCATATAGATTTTTATATAAATAATTTATATATATATATATATGTATATATATATATTAAATTCAAATACGTATATATAATACGTTTAAAAGCCAGAAAACGCAACGATTTTAATAAACGAATGTTTATTTGTATAAATCGATATATTTTGACGTAACACGCCTTTTTAATGATTTGTTTTTTTGTTCCGTTGCATGGTGTTATTACGAAACGAAATGAAATTATTAAGTACCCGCATGCTTTTTTTCAACGGTGATTTATTTACTTTAAACAGCGCTTTCAATGTAGGGACACTTACATATTTCATTTGGGAAAATCAGCTTGAAGTAACACTATTTTAAAATTAATAAGTTACGTACATATCTTACTTAAAACCCGACGTTAAATTATGCAAGAGAGATAACTCATATATATTTTATAATTGAAGTTAAGATTTAATAATTTCTATTAGCTGTGCTTGTAAATGGCAATGAATATTTAAAATATTAAGAGGAAAATTAGTTAAGGAATCTCCTTATAAAGGTGTGAATAATTGTTTAATTACGTACGTGATAACATTGAGGCTTAAATTGTCTTGTATGTGATTTTGTTTCGTAAATTATATTTTAAATTTTCAATAGGAAAATCTAATAAAATCTTGTATTGTTTTGCTGTTTTTTATTATGAACATTTTACAAATAATATTTTATAAGGTTTTGTTTGACTTCTTTCGTTTGATTCGAACCAAAATACGAAATTTAGAAAATATAGCCATAGAATTTTACAATAATAACATATGTCTGCAAAATGGAAATGTTGAATAACGATATATATATATATATATATATATATATATATATATATATATATATATATATATATATATATATATATATATATATATATATTGATTATAATCTATATATTAATACGATAGCGTGCGTGTTATTTTCTGTGTCACGCTTACATCCGGGTCGTTTAATTGTTATGTACTTTCATTTCTAGTCATAAATATTTTTATCAAGAATTCTTCATAAGTTTTGGTTTCGGTTTATATTATAACTGACTGGCCTAGGTGCCTAGCGTTGCCCGGGTGTTTGTAGGTGCGTGTTGAGCAAAAACAAAAAATGAATGTTGTAGTAGGCAGGCAGGCTCGAACCCCTAACGCAAAGGCAGAAAAGAAAGTATATGTGTGTGTAAGGGTATTGGTTAGGCAAAAAAAAAAAAAAAGGAAAATTGCAAGCGCAAAAAAAAAGTGGTAGTAGGCAGGCGACCTCGAATACCGCGAAGGGGAAAACGGGCGCGAAAAAAAAACGTGACGCTTTAGTTGTTGCGCCCATCTCCAAACTGGAAGTGATGTAGGCTTAAATTAAGGCTAGGCAATCAAAAAGAGGCGATGACTTTCGAAAATATCGGCGAAAAAGCGACCCCTCCCTGTAGAAAAGTACTCAGTTGAGAGTGAAGGAATTAATATTTTGGCTAATTTTTCGATATTTATTGTTCGGCAGGTTGAGCTTCAAAAGAATACTAATCTCGTGAAAATCTGTCGCCTCTGTCGAAAGTGTTTTTACATACATACATACATACATACATACATACATACACGCATACATACATACACACATACATACATACATACATACATACATACATACATACATTTAACCAGACAGGGGAGATTTATATTATAGAAAATTGTGCTCCAGTAATTTATTTTTTATAAATAATTTTTTCAAGAATTCTTCATAAGTTTGGTTTCGGTTTCGATTATGGCTGAAGGAACCCAAGTTATATATATATATATATATATATATATATATATATATATATATATATATTCTCCACCTATTCTAACACGATAAAGGTGAAGAGGAAGGGGAAAAAAATCAAATTAGGCGAAGCTACACATAGTAAATTAGTAATAAAAACAGTAAAACAACAGAGAACAAATCAATCAATAAGTAGGATGCACAGGAAGAACAACCCTGACGATGGTCAATTGAGACCGAAAACGTTCGGTAAACTAGGGGACTTTATAAGAACTTTGGATCCCACAACAAAAATACTTGTACGAAAACAAGAAAAATTCGAAAGAAAGATTATAAAAAGAAGAACGAAGATCCTCTTCAATAAAATATGCGCATATATATATATATATATATATATATATATTCATAAGTTTTTATTTCTGTTTCGATTCAAGCTAATGCACCGAAGTCACATAGATTGTCATCCTTTTTGACATCGCAACTTTATAATATATAAAAATCGACAGAACATTAACTCTATAATAATATATAAGAAATCTGCCAGAATTAAAATCTTACATTTAAGCGTACCTTACGACCGAGTTTTGCCGGACATTCGTGCTAGCTACTTTTGCAGTTTTAACAAAAAAGCTACAATTATATCAGAGCGTCTCCATTTAAATTGAAGATCTAAAGAATGCCAACATCAATATATTACATATGAATGAGTCCTCTGTGGAATTTTCACAGGTCTCGCTGGTACTATATTATTATATAATAACTGTTTTTGTATCTAATTTATTTAACTATAGAATATCTTTTCCATACGATCATTTGGAACTTAATTTTCAATTTTTGCGCTAATAAGCAAAATTTATAATTATCTATATTTATTTTGCTAAAAAGCATTTCCGTTGACGAGATGCGCCATATGATAAAAATGCATGGATTAAGGAAAAACTTTTTTTTTTCTTTTATATTCCTGGTTAAACAATAAATATTTTGTATTTTTTTTTTTCAATTTACATAATTTAATTTAAAATGTTCATTTACACACACACACATAATACACACACACACACACACACACACATATATATATATATATATATATATATATATATATATATATATAACTGTACTGACATGCAGAAGTTCAAGTGTAACGTGAACCGACATCTTGCTGCCCAACTCCCCACCCAGTACCACTGTAGCCTGTGTCCCTAATAGTAGTCCCCTACATCAAAGTGGCAGTGTGCTTTGTTTGGGGTGAATATGTAATAATAAATAAATAAATAAATAAATAAAAGGGGACCAAAAAGTATAAACAGATTTTGCAAGTAAATATTGTCGATATAATAAACAGGTCGACATGCAGACGAAGCTTATATAAAAAAGGAGAAGATATTGATAATAGGAAAATATATACATACTGTTGCATATAGATTTATTTATTAATATAAAACAGGGGAATACAGTACAGGGCGTAGGGACTATCAAAGATAATGATATTGATAACCTCTACGCCCTGCATTGCATCCCCTTTCTTCAAATCGGTCAATAAATCTATATGCAACACTATATATTTTTCTATTAGCAATATCGTTTCCTCTTTATATATATATATATATATATATATATATATGTGTGTGTGTGTGTGTGTGTGTGTGTGTGTGTGTGTGTGTATGTGTGTTAAGTAATATAATTCACTTTCATTCATATGTTAATTCTTGTTGGTCGAGTTAAAGAATGCCAGCTTCAAAGCCAAACTTGACTTCGTTGGGTGGATATAAGTCCCGCGACCAGCAGTACTTGTCACTTCCTGTACTGGTGATTGCGTATACATGATACACTCGTGTCTGTAGGTATAAAATGATAAATACTCATTGAATATATGAGAGAAATAGTAATAGGAGAAAGGAAAACAGAAAGAGAAGAAAAGAGAAATACGAAGCGATAAGCATAAATATTCAATTGAGAATAGAAAGAATGAAAGGTTTTATACCTTTCATTTTTTTTTTCCTTTGGTTCCATCTAGATCAATGGTTCTCAACTGAGGTCCATGTGGACCCCCATGGTACATGTAACGTTAATATCGGTTCAGTCTTCCTTCAAGATAAACTGTTGATATATGTTCTTTGGTTTTCTTTACATTACTGAAAAATAAAATAAGCTATAAGGGTTCACCAAAATACATTAAAAAGAAAAGAAAGTCATGATTAAAAAAAAAGGTTAAGAACCATTGATCTAGATAGAATGAAAAAAAAACACTGAAGTAAGAAAACAAAATAAAGCTAGATATTTATACACATAAAATAGAAAAAAAATGAAAAAAAAAATTGGTATATATATATAAAAAAAACCGCGGTAAAAATCGCCTCCAATTCGTGATTTCGATGTAAGACCATGGAATGCGAGTGCTAATGTCTTTCAATTTAACGACGACATCGTTGTCTGTATCAAAAAAAGGATAGAAAAAAAAGGACCCGTTTAGAATGGTTCTATGGCGTCGAACGGAGGCCATTTGTTATGCTCGGAACCAAGAAGTCACTGAGACTGATATTCAATGAAGAATTAAATGAAGAAATAGAAAAATGTCTGGACGAAGGAAGAGCAGGGTGAGTCAGACGAAAACAAGCGGATAATATAAATCAGCATGAGCGTGAGGTTGAGAGAATTCTAATAGCAACTCTTGCTTTTTATGACTCTTATTGGTCCGATCGGAAATTTGATTCGCAGGACTGACACTTAAACTGTCTCTTCAGAAAACGACGGTGACATCACTTTTATTGGACAGTACAGGCACGGACTCCATACACTTTTAAAGTTGAGTTTGTTGTTGCACTGACATTTATATTAAAAGCCTACTTCTTCTATTTAAAAAAAATATTAAAACGAACTTCTTAATATACTCAGTCATGGATGTGCGAATGACTTCTTAAAGGTTGACTAATTTGCGTATTCCTTACAAAATATAATCTTCCATTAATTAATTATTCACTTTTATTGGTTTCTCATTGGATGATTGGTTACATTAAACTATTACACGCAAATCTGCTTACGCATACTTTCTACATTGTACATAATTGCGTAGCATATAGAATGAAAAGTCCTAGCGCACGAATCTTTCTACTTTTCTACCCTCATAATGACCCCGCTAATTAATTCCCTAATAGTAGCCCCCTGCTTCAAAGTGGCACTGTGCCTTGTTTGGGGTGAAAATTGAATAATATATATATATATATATATATATATATATATATATATATATATATATATATATATATATATAAGTGACATTGTCTGGGTGTGTACGGAATAGTCTCTAACAAATCCATTTCTCGATTTTTGGTCTACACACGTTAAACTTCATACATAAGCAATTTGGACCTGTGGAACAATTTTTATTTTTTTATTTATTTATTTTTTTTTTTTGGTTGGTAAAATAGCTGCTATGGAGTCAAAATTGGTGCCAATTTTCCTTGGTAGAAGTAAGTCAACTAAACCTATTACTTCTGCATACGCGCAAATATAC
This sequence comes from Euprymna scolopes, assembly GCF_053919585.1. Taxonomy (NCBI): domain Eukaryota; kingdom Metazoa; phylum Mollusca; class Cephalopoda; order Sepiida; family Sepiolidae; genus Euprymna; species Euprymna scolopes. The sequence continues at coordinate 92,098,046 of NC_136493.1, forward strand.
ATTCATAGCTTGTGTCGTTTAATTTCTGAGCTTTATTATCCATCTGTCGATAGATTAAAATGTAATGACTACGTTTGGGGCACTAAATATTTTCGGTTCGATTCTAGCTGATTGCATCCAAGTCATATATATATAAAGCAGATTTTACGACCAAGTAACGTTGGGCAATGATGGGTAACGCTGGGTATCCTACGAGAATATATATATATATATATATATATATATTTATATATATATATATATATATATATATATATATATATATATATATATATATATATATTAACTACTCGCCTGAGGATGACCAATGGAGGTCGAAAACGTTCGCGGTTATGGGAAATTTCTTTTTTCACTCGGAAAAAACGTTCGGAAAATGGTCCGACAAAGAGAAAAGGAGGATTACAAGAAAAAACAAGCAAGGGGTATCTGTGCTATTTAATGAAACGTGCATAAAAGAAAAAATGCTGCCTAAATATACTAATATATATATATATATATATATATATATATATATATATATATAATGAGTCCATGTATATTGATAACATAAACTAAACACCAATATCGTTTTTTTAATTGCTCAATACATGAGTAGAGATTTTATGAATAAAATTATGTAAACATTGTGGCGAGTCTACGCAGATTTATATTTCTCGGCGGATCTCCAAAACGAATCTCTTATCAGGAAGTACATCAATTATTTATTTTGAATTCATCTGAAATACCCTCTTTCTCTCACTCACTCTATATATGTACAGGATTTATCTCTTGATTAATGAACCGATCCGTATAAGTTATAGAACGCAGCCAAAAAGCATAAAGATTCTAATGTGAACTATATTTAATTTTATTTATTTCAGCCAAAGGGAGTAAGATTCAGATACGTACATTTTTGGAAAATATTGATTCGTATAAAACATTGAAAATTATTCCCCAAATTTCAGTCTTTTTGGTATATTTTAAACGATTCATATGTGCACAACTTCCAATATACACATTCAGATAAATCAGACATGCATTCATATATATATATATATATATATATATATATATATATATATATATATATATATATATATATATTTAATGCACAGGTCTCAAGTATACACTATTATTAGTTCATTCACACACACACACACATATACACACACATACATATATATATACATACATACATATAAATATATGTGCGTGTGTGTGTGTTTATTTGTGTGTGCGTTATGTTAATAGAGCTTAGTAATATATAGATATACTAGCTATGCTCACGACGATGTTCAGTCGTAAAATACGCCTTAATATGATATTTTGATTTATGCAGATGTCGTATTTATTATTGTAGAGCCAATTCTTTATTGATTAATATATTGTACCCAATATATATTAGTGAATTCAAACAAAAAATAATAATAACACAGATGCTATCAGCTAGAATCGAAACCGAAACATTTAGCTCTGCTGCCTCAGTCATTACCAGACATATTTAATGTAGTTAAAAACGAACAGAGTTTAATGTTTAAATGTATATTGTCGCATGCCTACAAGAGCTCTCTCGGTTTACTTATACTTATCAAATTCTTTTTTCTTTTTTTCTTTTTCAATTTTGAAACATTAGCAGATGTTTTTACCGGCTAAAAACTCATAAAAGAGCGGTCAAAAAAAAAGTGAAATTATTTGACCCGTCTCGCACTGCTCTGCGACTTTGCGTCTCGGCGCAGATGCACTTTGACAGAAAGACATACAAACATAATGAGTTTGTTTGTTTGTTTTAAATTACATATATTTGTAATCTAATGCATGAATGCGAGAATTTGATCCATTTCTCGCAGGAACGGTAACGTCAAAACAATCTATTTCAAGTAATTCAAGTTTTCAATCGACACACCAGCTTTTTTTGTATATGCTGTTTATTTACATGCGATATCAGAATCAGATGTTTAACTAATTCGCATATTTGTTTTTGTGAAAAATCAGTCAGTTTACATAATTTTTCTTAATTAAATCATTTGTTTTATTTTAATGTAACGAACGTTGGTATTTCGCAACACTCCCTTATTTTATGGACAATTATTTAGCATTTGTGTTAAAATGTTCTTTTCATATATCTACCTAATTTTATTCAGTTTATTACGGCATGTAATGTACATTTCTCCTTTTATGTAATTATTAATAAAATCTCATTTTTATGCATACACATTATGGTCAACTTAATCTGATCGATTCAATCGCTTTCATGATATCGAATTTTTAAATTGATATTCCTCTGATATTATCTATCATCTTTAGTTCTGTTATCTTTATATTTTTATCTTTCCATTAGCAAGTGTTCTTTATTTACTTTATTTTTACTATTTATGTTGGTGTTTTCATAGATAAATAATATTATATACTTGGCTTCAAAGCAAATATTTCATATCTGGAATACTGAGCTGAAAACAAACATGGAATAATTATATCCATATTATTTTATTAATACATATATGAAAAAAAAAACAAAGATTTAATTCCATTGATTTGTCTTTACACAAACGTATACCAAAAAGAAAATACAATTCTAACTGTTTTTCCAACTCGCTGACGTGTTTTATATTTATTATTTTCGCAGTTTATGTTTTGTATATTTATATTATCTCTATATATAATGAAATAAACGCAATAGTTCTGCCTATTAAAGAACATTATAGAGAAGAAACATAGGGCTACAGATTAACTAAAAAGTGACAACGCTACATGATTGTACCTGATGCATGCTTTCTGGTACTTATGATTTGGATTATATGCAGTGTGCATATTGCTACAATTTTTCCACGTCAAATACGACATACTTTTTAGGTGGATGCAGCACATATTTCTCAATAATTTTTCCATATTTCTTTTACTCTGTTTCACCCTGAACAAGTCATATTACCAATTGTAAAGAAGAGGCAACAATTCCGGACTGTGTATGAGAGGAGACAGTAGAAAGTTGATCAGCGAGATGTATGTTTCCATTCCATTTAACCTTCAGCAAGTTACCAGGGTTGCCAGGGAACAGGAAACAGGGATAAAATTCCAAAGTCTAGTAGTTCGTTGGGATAACAACAATTAAAGTAGAAGGTGTTTTGGTATTCAGGGATCTCAGCAGTGTAAGGGGTAGGGATTTGCTGTTTGTGGGTTCATTCAGTCTATGCAGACTATGTATACCAACAAAGGGCTGCCTGCGCGTGAACTTTTTGCGGCAGGAGGTGCGCAATCTCCAACCACACCTCTCCCGAGTCGACATTGTTAAATACTAGTGGCAAGTGAAGTGTATATTCAGAACGACTTCAAACAAATGCCGAGATAATCGGAGATCAGATACAGCGCCTATAATTCCCAAATGGTCACCCATCTGGTACTAACCAGGCTCAATGTTGCTTAACTTCGGTGATCTGACGAGAACCGGTGTGTCAACGCGACTATTCCCTGTGTATGTGTGTGTATGTATATATATATATATATATATATGATATATATATGTGTGTGTGTGTGTGTGTTAACGGTGTGTCAACGCGACTATGCCATATATATATATATATATATATATATATATATATATATATATATATATATATATATATATATAGTCTTTGAAGTTTTTTTAACATTTGAAACTACACAAAAAATTACTTTTTATCATTCGTTAAAAAAAAAAAAAAAAAAACACTAGTCAGTAAGTCAGTAAGTCAGTATATATATATATATATATATATATAAATCCATAAACGAAATATAAGATGATTTAATTATTAAATAAATATAAAAACACAAAAAATAAATAACTATTATCTAATAATTTAAACAGGAAATAAGAAAGTAAGATGGATACTTAATTCGATAATAACAGTAAACATGAAGGGTGGAGAGGTGTGTTTCGCTGCTTGTATTACATTTTACACATACACACACACATATACATATATATATATATATATACTTAGGGGATTATAATAAGAGTCTAAAGAGCAGAGTATATTTAATGTATTAGTAAATTCATTAATATAATAAAATAAAATAGTGCTCGTTGTAATGTAGATATATAAGCTCGATAGGCATATATATATATCCTAGAGCTATTTTAATATTAAGTAAGATGATTGATAATTTATAATTAATTAGCATTCATAAACTACATTTACCATCCAAATGAATGCATTGACGATGATACGCACGACTTTTAAAAGGCGAACCATTAAAAAGTATTTATATTTTTGTTAAAAATATTTAAAACTTAGACACTCTTAACCTTACCTTTCAACCAGATTTATCTTATTTTATCTTTGTTTTCTTACTTTGTTTATCAACATCAAAAAAGTAACAATTTTCCTTTATATTTTAAATATTTTCCAGATACATCTGCCTTACTTTAAAAATGTTAGGTTTATTTTTAGTGTCTTTAGAAAAAAACCCACCCAATATTTTTGTTGATGAGGAGACTTTGTTCAAAAAACTATATAATAAAATTATTGTCCAAGACTCATTGTCTATCACAATAAAAACATCGTTTCCGAAACGATCGTACAATTTATTGATTTTGTTTGTTCTTCCTTATCAAACCGATTTTTACTTTTTAATTTAAATTATAAATTATAAATCATCTTTCGTAATATATATATATGAGTATATGTATATATATATATATATATATATATATATATATATATATATATATATATATAATTTTAGTCATTCAATGAATTTAAAAATTTATGACATGAAATTTTCAGATAAAAAGATTTGTATTATTCTATGTAAGGCAAAGAATACGTTAGAAATATTTTAACTCCTTATCCTATAGGATTTCGATGTCTACCATCTCTTCAGAGGAGAAAATATTAGCAAATAGTCATAATGGTTTACACCTTATTTGCTAAAGTTAGTGAGACATGAAAAAATCACAATTAAAAATTAATTGAGCAATTAAAAGGCATAGAGTAAGGGAAGTTAAACAAAAAGGATATAAAAGTTAACATCCAAATTGCATTGTAAAATCCGAAGTGAATGTCTTTGAAAGCAGTGTGGTAAATCACAGGTTTCCATACCAGCTGATTGTTGGATAATTTTCTTCTGAAGTATATATATATATATATATATATATATATATATATATATATATATATATATATATATATATATATATACATCCTCTTTTGTGTCTTCACTAGGATCTCCAAACTACTCCGTTGTATCAGTTAAGATAAAAATGAAATGTAATAAGTTCTTAGACATACCTCTCCATCGTACAATATATCGATATTCTCTGGCTGACTGGAATAGCTTCCGCACATTTATATCAGATTTACCTCTGCATTCCATGTTTAAAAAGAGCGTGTCGTCTATAGAATCACACCTAATAGGATGGTTAATTTTAGCTATAGACCGCTTAATACCCTTAAAAAAAAATCCCAGCAAAAACCTAACAGCCAGCCGTGGTTCTCTCCAGAATGTGCTGCTGCAATCGCGCACAGAAACCGCCGTTTCCCCGCTTTCCATCTGACTACAATATGGTCGTCTTCAAATCAAATGTAAACAAATTCCTGGTTAGTCGTTCCGTTAGGTAATCCATTTTACTCAATTTTTACTTCTAACGATTACTACGGTATTGTCCCATTGACTACTGTACACTCATTAACCCTTATCCTCGAGTGGCCTCCGGATACCCCCAAGTAACAAAAACAAATAACATTTACGAAAAAAAAAACGCGATGCATTTTAGCAGTCGTGCGAGATAGCCTAATGATAGAGGTTTATGCTTCTGTCCATGGGGTCCCGATTTCGAATATCGCTAGATTCAGTTACTCTGAGTCGTAGATGACGAAACATGTGTCAGTGGATTATTATATTTTAAAAATAATACATATACTGCTCTCCATTTGGGGGTACCAAATTGGTTAACGGGAAAATTATTCCCAACTCACATTTAGATAAAAATGCCCTTTCGTATAATTCATTTAAAAACAAATGTCGCAAAAACAAATAACATCTATATATCTATATAAATAAATATATATATATATATAAATACTGAAAAATTTACGCATAAAACTATATCATATCTTCGATTATTAATCAATGTGATTAAATGAAGTACTCTCACAGACAAAAACCGACAAAGTTCTTTCCGTATAATTGTAGAGACATATAAGTTTGTGACAATTTCCAATGTATTGATACACTTTTCTATTATATAAAATATTGTCGATCTTTGGCAATCTGACATCTGGTATTCTTCGAATTCAAGACAAATTATCAAAAAAAATATACAGATTTTGCGTCACTTGGAGATTTTTTTCCTTTCCATTTTAAATCGAATTGTGGCCTACACATATCCATTAAGCAAATAACTCTATTATCTAAATTTAGCTTGTTGTCTGTAGATATATATATATTAATTTTATTTATACAAACATTAATGGCTACATATGTGCATACATGTTTCTGTAATCACCCACGTTGGGGGATTACGTCTTCAGGCCAAGATGTGTGTGTGTGTGTGTGTGTGTGTGTGTGTATAACTAATTGAATATCAAATGAAAGATATATTTGGAAACGATAATAAAACACATGCTCTAATTCCAGATCTGTAAATTGCATGAAATAATTACTCGAATTCAGTATTCGGAAAATAAACTATTTTACGGATAACTTATAATCAACTCATGGTAGTAGTAGAAGTAGTTATAAAAGTTGTACTAGCAGAAGTAGTAGTAATAATAGTAGAAGTAGCTGTAGGAGGAGAAGAAGAAAGATATGTAGTAGTAGTAGCAATAGTCGTAGTAGCAATAGTCGTAGTATCAGTAGTCGTATATGTTTAATCAGTCAATCTCCGAATTACACTCTCAATTTGTCATGGCTGTTTATACTAAGTAGTATCAACAGCGCTTCTACACTATTAAGACAAAATTTTGTAGTCGATAAATGGAGTTTTCATATTTAAAAAAAAACAATGGTTTCTACTGATTTTCTTGACAATTCTAATAAATAGCAATAGTAGCTTCCAAATTATGCAGCCAAAATTACCTAAATATTACTGAATTATTTTTAAAAAATTAATAGTGTTAGCAGGTGAATAATTGTGGCCATCTTGTTTAAATTGAAACGGAAAATTATCTCCCTTTTCTCCTGTATTTATTTCAATTTCTATTTTATATCTTTTTTAATAAATAATTTTCTACATCATCGATTTTCGTAATTTTTGGATAAAATCATCTTAAAGATACGAGGAATACGTAGATACCATTGTTTTCATGTGAAATTCAGTTTTGAATTTCCGAAATTTCGTTCTGATAGTGTAGAAGCGCCGTCTCAACTTATCAAACTCTATAGTCTACTCGAGGATGAGGGTTCCATGTCAGCTTTACAGCCCAACAACATTGTGATTATTAGTAATTATGGTAGTGATTGACCAGAATTTGATTATTGCGAAGGGCGGCTCTACCAGAATTTGTTTACATTGGACGTGAAAACGACCATGTTGCAGTCATCTGGGAAGCGATACTGTTGTATTGTGTTCCCCAGATTGGCCGTTCTAGAAAATTCTTTTTTTTTTAAATTACATTTTCATCTCAAACAATGCATATTGCCACTTTGATGTAGGGGGGCTACTAAGTTGCAGGAGTACTATGTATGGAGTTTAGCAGCAAAATGTCTGTTCACATTATACTTGAAGTTCTGCATGCCAGTGCAGGTTGGGAAGCAGGAAACCGGAAGAGAATTCCAAAGTTCTGCAGTTCTGGGGAAGAAGCTATTAGAGTAAAAGGCTTTCTTACATCTAGGGATCTCAACTGTGTAGGAATGACACTTTGCTGCTTGTCGGGTTTGTTGAGGGGGTACAAGTGCTTATAGTTCGTCAGAGCATCCACCATTAAAATACTTGTAAAAAAGGCAGAGGGATGCAACATTTCGTCGGTGGGACAAGGGCTGAAGTTTAGATAATAATTCAGGACCTATTAGGTTGGCGACTCTCTTTTGGACCTTGTCCTGGAGTGAGAGACTAGTAGCAGATGCACCAGCCCAAATGTGACAGCAGTACTCTATACATTGGCGAATGGTGGCTTTGTAGAGGTACTGGATACTTTCAGGCGTAAAGTAACTTCCTAGCACGACAGAGAGAGTCCACCTTCTTTGCAGCAGCCTTAGCAATGATCTCAATGTATCTATTCCAACTCATGTTTCCTGTGAATGTTAAGCCAAGAAGTTTGAACGAAGTACTCTCAGGTAAAATATCTCTAGCCATAACTATTGGTGGTTGATAAGGTTTCATGTAATTATTAAAGGAAACTAGCTTTGTCTTGGCAGCGTTGAACGTTACCATCCATTTATGCCCCCATTCCACTACAGACTGAAGATCTTCCTCTAGGGTTTCGGCCATTACCTTAGATATGTGCCCATTAGTTTTCCCCACGTGCCTGTTATAGAGCATGGTGTCGTCGGCAAATATACCCAGCTCAGAGACAATTTTATCAGGTAAGTCATTTATGAATAGCAGAAATAATAAAGGTTCAATGATAGATCCCTGAGGTACACCCGCATTTGTATCAATTTTTTTTTTACGTAAGCCCATCAAGGACGACCTGGATTCTTCTCTCATATAAAAAGGATCTAATTATGCTTTATGCGAACTTTGCTTGTGGCAGTTTCGTTTAGTTTTCGAGAGGGAGGGAAAGAGAAATTATTAACGAAGACTAGTTTTTGCTGTGAATGTTTGACAGAGGGAACCATATATTGCAGCTCAGTCGAGTATTTACTCGAATAGCGAAAGACTAGCAACCTTCCCTCTGTGCGAAAAAGTTTGTAGGGAGGAGAAAAATGCATCGCACACAACATTTCCGAGTTGGTGTTGTACTCGACTAAGGCAGGAAATGGTGCTTTGAGTAACACCTCTACAGATGTGGAAATAGTACTCCATCGTGTGATGTGTTTGACTCGTGTCAAGTTAGAGTATTGAGTTAGGAGCGAAATAACTTTGCAAAATGTTATCCAGTTCTGTGAAATAGTTTTGGAATCTATATGTGTTTCTTTCTTTTAGAATCAGCAGCAGTGGCAGATTTATCGTTATTCTGTCGAATAGTTTTGGTGCCTATCAGTGAATAACTAGGAAAAACAATGCTCGAATAAAATACGGATACTTATTTCTAGCAATGAAATATGCACTGTCTGTCTCTATTTACCGTTCATTCATACCAAAAATACTGAAATGAAATTCCCATAACATGAATAAGCAAAGCTTCGATGATATTAACGATCTAGGTTGAAAATAACTGAAAAAGATTTATTGCAACAACAATAGTTTCCACAGGAGCAGATATGCAATAAATAAAGCACAATATATATATATATATATATATATATATATATATATATATATATATATATATATATATATATACGCTTTTTTGGTATCATAAAAAATCTATTTTTGATTCCGAAAAATCATATTATTTTTTATTACAATACATTGGCAGCGATCGTTTCAGAAATATTAATAGTTCAGTTATATTTGTGAATATGCTGAAATCAATTTTCGGTTACTTCTCAAAACTAGGCCCATCGCTTCTTCAAATCCTCGCACAGAAACCGACCTATACCCCCATACACACACACGCTCATATATATATATATATATATATATATATATATATATATATATATATATATATATAAAATTATATATATATGCATATATAACTACTTAATTTACTCACATAAAATTAATATACGAAAGTATAGATTTATGCGTAAACTTTAAGTATTTACTTCAAAAGTGCTCAATACGTAGTTTAATATATGTATATATATGGCGATTAAACTACACTGAATATTCCGCGTTTCATCCACTCTAGGATAAGCCTTAATAGTTCTTGAGTGGATAAAACGTAGAATATTCAGTTTAGCTTAACCGCCATATATATTTTATAACTTACTATATGTATATATATATTTATAACTTACTATATATATATATATATATATATATATATATACATATATATATATAATTATATGTTATAAAATATATAATTATATGATTATGAATATTTATAATTCTGTATATAATTACTGACACTAATGTTTCATGCTTTCGCAAGCATCAGTGTACGGAAGTGAAAATTACTGCTAGTCGAGAGATTCGAATCTAGTTGATTACATTGCTAACATCAATTAACACAAAAATTAAAGGAAATGAAAACTGCCAATGTCAAATGCAGGCATTAACGTAAAGCAGTCGGTTAATATTGTGTATTGCTAGTTGATTGCCTTTTTGTTTTGTTTTTTCTCAGATAGTACTAAAACTTTATAACTTAAAAGAGGCTTACAATTATAAAGATTAATAATTATTTTTATTCCTACAGACACCAGTGTTTCATTCTTTCGCAATCATCAGTGATAGAAGTGACAATTAATGCTGGCCGAGAGACAGTAAGTTATGAATATATATATATATATATATATATATATATATATATATATATATATGCATAATAAGAAACGAGCTGTAAAGTAGAAAGTTACAAACAGTTCTTATTTTTTGACAGAATACTCCAAAGCTGAGTGCTCCTTAATCTGCGGAGTTTCAAAGAATGCTATTTCTTCTCATCGGACGAAAAACTGTTAGCAAAATAATCAGATGGTCACGTTAAAAAAATTTTAATTTTCTATGTATTTACTGGTTACTGCATAGGTTGAAACTTTCATGATTTGTAGTCACAAATCTTAATAAAAAAAACATATGGAAAACAGTTCATGCGGATAGTTCATTCAGAATTCAATATTAAAATTTAAAAAAAAATACTGTATTAAAAGAAGAAGTCCAGTGTAACGGAGGTTAATATTTGCAGGTAAATGAGTAAAAGCAGGGCTCGTCTCAGTGGTTGAAAAATGAAAAAACAAAACGTAGAGTTGAAAGTTGGTCACAAATTGTCATGGCGTGTGACGTGTGACTCACTTTCAACTCTACGTTCCCTTCTTTTTTGTTTTTTGCCTAATAATCGAAGCGTTTTTTTTTGGGGGGGGGTCTTAATATTTATTTACCTTTAATTTCTGAGGCTTTATTTTTTTTATTTTTCAACCACTGAATCGAGTACCTGCTATAATTTTCAATTTTAATTTTAAATGATAAATTTTCAAATAAATTTTAGTTTTAACACCTTTAATTTATCTATCATTTAAAAGAGCGTTTCTTTCTGCTCTATTTAATCGTTTACGTTATAATCGTTTTAACATTATTATATCATCTTTTAAAAAATGTTGAATGCAAGATGGAAAAAAAAGGAAACTCGCATCATTTTCTTATTTCAATTCAAGCTAGAAATAACTCGTGATATCAACAAACCGTTTGGCTCAGGAACGCACAGCACAATGGTGGTTTAAGAAATTTCGTGGCGTCGACGAGAGTGTTAAAGATGATGAGCGTAGTGGTCGACCATCGAATGTTGACAACAATTAATTAAGACCCTTAGTCGAAGCCAATCACCGCACAACTGTTCGAGAATTTGCTTCTGAATTAGACGTAACGTATACCACGGTTTCCAATCACTTGCATGAGATTAGAAATACAAAATAATTAATAAATAGGTGTCTCACGAATTGAAAACAACCAAAAGAAATGCCGTCATGGGGTGTCATCTCCCCTTCTTTTATGCAACAAGAACGACCTGTTTCTCGATCGGGTTGTGACTTGCGATCAAAAGTGGGCTCTTTACGACAACCAGCGACGCTCAGCTCAGTGATTAGACGCTAATGAAGCTCTACGACACTCTCTGCAGCAAGAGTTGCACGAAAAAAGAAGGTGATACCGACTCTTTGGTGGTCTGCGATTGGTCTCATCCATTACAGTTTGTTTTTTTTTCAGGAGAAACCATTACGGCAGAGAAGTGCTGTTAACAAATGGATTCAATGCATCTAAAACTTCGACAGCAAGACCCAACAATAATCAACAGAAAAGACCCTATTTTTCTCCCTAACAGTTACAAAATTTAAATCCAGCCGAAATCATTACGGCAGAGAAATACTGTCAACAAACGGATGAAATGAATCAGAAAATTCGACAACACTCAGCAGAAAAGGTCCATGTCTCCTCCACGACAATGCCCGACCGCACGTTGCTAAACCGACCCTGCAAAAGTCGAACGAACTCTGCTACAAAACTCTGCCTCAAACGCCATACTATCTAAACCTCTCACCGACCGATTACCACTTTTTAAAGCATCTCGACAACTTTTTGCATGAAAAATACTACAAAAACTTAAGCGATATCAAAAACACTTTCAGCGATTAATCTTCAACTAGAACGCAAGATTTTTTACGTCACTGGAATAAATTCACTTGTTTTGCGTTGGCAAAAGTGTGTTGATTCTAATAGTGCTTATCGTGATCAATAAATGTTTGTTTGAGCTGAGATATGTTTATCTGAATTTGAAAGTTAAAAACTGCAAGAACTTTCTTGTAAACCTGATATATAATGATTGCATATTTCTAGTTTCCTAAATGTAAATCCACTAAAACTCTTGTGTTTATCAAATTTGCTCGATGAAGAACAAAGCGTGCTTACAATTTGTTTATTTATACAAAAATTATTGGCTACATATATGCATACATGTTCCTGTAGTGTCTTTTTTTAGGGGGGGTAGCCTCATCAGGCCAAAGCAATGTACTTCTAAAGAACATTTTAAATATTGGTTTCTTTTATATCCAAACGTTTTTATCTTATTTTACTAAACAGAGGAGGAACTTCCATGAAATTAATGTGAAGCAAGGGAAGAAATGAGGGGTTTATTTGCACGTTCGTCAATACAGGATAAAAAAAAAATAGAATTACTATTTTATTTATCGTTTATCTTTGGCAATCATTTTCAATCTGTAAGAATGTTAGAAATAAATAGCGATTGCAATGGTTAAACTCATGCTAATATTAAAGACCACTCAGCGTGGTACGCACACACACAAATATATATAACGTTCACACTAATACACAACCAACAAGTATTTAAGTGTATAATTACTTGGGCTGTGACAATAGAATATTCTTTTCATTCTTTTGACTCTCAGGTATATAGCCGACACAATACGATACACTTAATCAACTGAGAACCACATCAGTCTACATGAAACATATAAGATATTAACGGATATATATACTCAAGAGTTAAAACAATGAAAAGAATAAGCGGTTTTCACAGCCCTAATAGTTACACATCTATATAGGTACATTACTTTCCTACAAATCATACGTTTATACTCACAACTGAACACGGATATACACGTAGTCATGTATACATACATATACGAAGATACACACACATATATGAAAATACACTTACATAAAAATGTCACACATATAATTTGATATTACGTATATATTCATCTACAGACGTAATAATACCTACATGCATATATATATATATATGTTAAATTTAATTATACAAACATTAATGGCTACATATGTGCATACATCTTTCTAATAATAATAATAATATATATATAATACATAATAAATATATATATATATCATACATAATAAATTTAATATACCTGCTCTGTTCACTCATTGAGCACTCTTTGGTAGACACATGTTGTTTCATTGGATGTACTTCTAGGAAACTAAACTCTACTGGCTATATATATATATATATATATATATATATATATATATATATATATATATATATATATATATATATAATCGCAACCCATCAATATATGTGGGTATTTGTAGTTCAGGGAATGCAGTCGAGTTTTCATTGTTTTATTCGTAACGAGGTTTATTATTTTGTTCATATCGATAATTTATATGAAATAAATCTTGCTAATTTGTTTTATAAGTTTATATTGATGATTTATATGAAAGAACTCTTGTTATTTTTTGTTGTATTTGATCAATTATTTTAACTACGTTTACGTAGTTACCATTTACGTACAACAATTACGCAATGCATACATGTGTAGATGCATTAGTATGTACACATTGATGCATATATACGTTCGCATTTAGAGGAATAAATTGCATTCAATTTCTTAATTTTTAAATTATAATAAATACCAATTAATGATCAATTTAAAGTGACTGTTTCTTACACATATGTGTGTGTTCACATATAAATGCATTGCTATACATATGCACAGTTACATCTGCACACACACACACACACACACACACACACATATATATATATATATATATATATATATATATATATATATGGACGTACGCAGTTGTATAAATACATATCTATATATATTATGTATATTTGTAAGTATGTAATCTGTGTATTATTTCACTTTCCTTTTTTATTTACCAAGCTAAGTACTTGCAATAAGGTATTAATATTTTAGTGCACGTATAGATTCCTGTTGTCTATTTCATATTCATAAATATAAACTTTATATGCCAATTCTCGAATAAGTGAACCATATATATTTATAAATATGTAAGTTTATTATATTTTGTCGCAGGTCTACGGATCACAATTCAACGGTATTACGTTACTTCATGAGCAAAAATATTTACAGTGCCAATACATTCACATGCACGTCCGTGTCACTTGCAGACATTAGCAGATAGTTTTGTTCCTATATTTCTAAGCTTGCATTACTTTTTTTGCAAAGTTGGTCTGTTCCAGTGTGTTTAGTTGACATTTATGTACAGTTGAGTATGTAATGTTATATATTTCAATTATATAGTTGAACTCAATGTACATATATAGGAGAAATATACAAATACAGACATATACTCGTTTACATAACATGTATTCAATCATAAATACACTATGATAATTGTCTCTTATTCTTTTTAAATAATCATTAGAGATATATATTGTCTTTACGCTTTATATATGTTAGCTAAAATAATTCTTAACCCATTTAAACATATTTTTACAGCATTTTTATATATACTTGATTTTAAACTGAACCGATCCACCCCTGCATCAATGTTCTCCATATTATTTTATATGTGGGGAAAAAGGGATTCCAGGATTCAAGGATTACATTAATTTTCTGATGAATGGATTATATTTAGTCCATCTTCTTTTAAAATGCTTACAATTTATTACGGATTCTAATTTGATATTTAATATTTTTCTCGATTTTAAAATCGAATTATCTCAAGTTTTTCAGTCAGGCATCAAAAACATAGTGAATTCAATGACAACTAAGTTTAGCTTTTGTTTGTTTTTCCCATTTAACTTTATGGGTTTATATTATTTGATTAAATACCAATAATGCAACGATAATGAAATTTTGTTTTTATATGCTTCATTATTCATTGAAAGTGTATGTTCGTATTTTGAATGTCATTGAGGTACTCCCTGTATAGAATTTTTCTATGTTTTTATTTTTCTCAGTGTATATTTTAGCTTGTTATACTACCAAGAATATTATACTACTAAGAATGTAAGACATTCATTTCTTAGTTCTTTGTATATGCGTGTGTTTCTTCAGTATATATTCATTTGAAGGAAAAATTTGAAAGATGATTGCTTTAGAAAAAGATAAAAATAATTGAAATTAATTAGAACTTAAAATTGAAGAAGTCTAAGTAATCTGTTTCGATTAACCAATGACGCGTATAACTCCGTGTCGTTTATATTATGCGAGTGCTGTTTGACGCCGACATTTGACGCAAAATTGTGTTGCAAAATTGAATATGAAATGAATTGTGTGTCATTCCATCCGAACGGAGAATGGCGTTTTTTGTTTGTTTTTATTTTTATCATCTGATCATATTTTGATTTGCAGATTGTTTTAATAATGTTTGTGCTTAATCATTCTTTTTTAATCAGAAAATATTGGGGGTCATGAGAAAAGGTGAAACGAGTTCGAAATAAAGTCGCGTTTGTTTATTGAATTCTCATATTGGTTGCGTGCCTTCCATTATCACAACCGTCGACGACTTTTAAACTGAATAGCATTCAACTCAGATGACCGAACGTTGTCTAAAAAAGATTCCATTTATAAATATTTTCATGTGCATCGACCATTAATTAAAAAGGAAGAAGAGATAGTTGGGATGATATTACTTTAATGTCTTGCTTGTACTTTTCATTTTTTCCAATTCATGGGGGGGGGAAGAACATTTGCCTTGTGTTTAATCCAAAACTACCAATAAACAAAGAAGACTTCGAACACTGTACATCATACTATCTCCTAGATTTGCTAAGCAAATGTTCATACCAGTCGTGATACGTCCCTGGCAATCAGGCTGACAATAACTTTATTGCTGTTAACCATAACTTTGTTGCTGTTCGGCATTGCTCTGTTCATTCCTAGGAGATCCACCTTCCCAGGCTTTACCTTCATTTAGAAAAGAAGTTAATTTATTGCTTATTATTATAGCCTGAGATAACTCGTATTGGGAAAGATTAAAGCTATTGATCAGTTATTTTTATAAGCCGGTGTACGCTTATCCTATTGCACTGGCTTTTTAAAACCACACTTTATCTTGTGTCTCATCTTATGAAAAGAAAGTAAATAAAATACTATTTAATCTTTCTCCTTATGTTATATATACATTTATACATATATATATGTGTGTATGTGTGGTGTGTGTGTGTGTGTGTGTGGTGTGTGTGTGTGTGTGTGTGTCGGAGAGAGATATTGATATAATTATGAAGAGCCGCACTGCAGTACTTATTAGCAACGATGAATAACGGACTAAAAAATGCATAAATGGGTTCTTTGATTTAGCGATTGGCTCCCTGGACTTGACAGAGGTAACCGTCTTAGTAGGATTACACATACTGCATAGCATCACCCAAGATAACGACATAAAATCGAGAATATAGGCTTATGCATGGACAACGGTCTGGTAATAGTTAAAGATGTCGCAAGCATAAAATGTGACGGACTCAGAAGAACAAAATGAAATGTTTGGATCTCAAAGTAGAAATTACTAACAACATTAAACAAGTAAATTTTCTGGGCGTCACCTTTGATTTAGCTACCAATACCTACAATAAGGAATACACAAACCCCACATATATCCACCCACGCTCCAATCACCCACCCTCTATCATTAAGCACATACCTAAATCAATCAAATGTAGAATGAATAACTCCTTCAATGAGGAAATATTCAAGAGATACAAAAATATTTATAACAACGCGCTAAAAAAAATAGTGGATATAAAAATGCCGACATTAAATACATTAGAAACAATATTAATACAACTAGATCTAATAATTGAGAAAAGAAAATAATTTGGTTCACCCCCCCTCATTCAACCTAATGGTTCAAGTGTTAACTGTTTGTTTCCTCAGCTATCATCAATAAAGTATCCCCTTCTCTGATAATGTAAAAAGAACTAATTTGGTTGCCGTTAGCAGTCCCTTTTTGCAAGGGAGATCACGAACCTGGAAAATCACAAACACAACGTGGAGGAAAAAAACAAGCAAAGAAAAAAATAGGTCCTAACAAACTAGACGTGAAACTATAGTCACACACAAAAGAAAGGTATTTAAAAATGAGAGACGACTGCCGCAAAGAAAAAAAAACAACAGAATAAAAGTCTAAAGTCTAGATTTGAAGTGAAGAGGGGCAAAAAACAAATAATAAACAAAAAAAAAACACGAACATATATTTAAAGCATAATTAAGAAACCGGCCGTAATCGGCTATAAAATCTGTTCGTGAAGAAAAAACAGAAATTGTGATTGTGTCAATTTTAATGTTGGAAAATAAAAAGAAAGAAAAAATGTATTTTAAAAAAGAGACGGTATGCCGGAAAAAGGAAAAGACAGGCAATCGTAAGAAAAAAAAAATTACCCACGATAAAAATGTGAGTCAGTACACTCAGCCTAAAGTTCACAATTAAAATAATTTTTTGGAAATAGTGTCAATCTAGGGAATTTTTTAAGTTCATCTGTCAATCAAAATTTGTAACATGTATCAAACTGTGAAATGTACTTTTAATAGAGTGTTTTTTATTGTTGAAAACGAAGTACTTTTATCGTCATAAAAGATGCAAAACATGACAGGCATTTTTCTGAGTATAGTGAACTTTTCAGCTTTCCGGGTGATTTTTATATTTTGAAAGGAAAGGACACTATTTAATGTTGAGTTTATATAGATGTTATATTGAATGTTGAGTTTATATGGATGTTAAAGGAATTATATTTTTAAAGGACACTATTGAATGTTGAGTTTATAGGGATGCCCAGTGATTACGTAAAAAAATTGTGCTCCAGTGTTTAAAAGAATTTTTATTGTTGTTGTTGTTTTCCGAAAAAAATTGAAGAGAAGTTATATTGAACTTTTGATGTCTAGAAAGACATATTTTGAATTGTTATAAATTGTTAATACATGTGAAAAGTTTATTTGATGTATTTTTGAAGAAAATTGTCTGCGTGTTTGAACAAGTATTTTTGAAAAAGTATTTTTGAAAAAAATTAATTTGAATGTATAAATGTATTGCAAATTTCATCATCAGGATTTCAAGCCATAATTAAGTAGATATAAATTAAGACGAAAAAAGAAACAAGTTAAAATAAAAAGAAACGAAACGATGATTTAGATGAGTGGTTGGCGTAGAAATAATTTAGAATTTTAATAACTTGATTTGCGTCAAAAACAATAAATGTTAAGGGGTCATAATAGGGGTCAAAGTTTTTAAAAATTAGACCTCTGCTGTCTCTACGAAATTACTCAGAAAATGTCTGGTCTAAACATTTGAAAATTTACATAAAGGGTATTCAGAAATAGGGCAAACTTTTTAATCGGTTTGGGTCGAAAGTTTTTAATTACCAATATATGAATGTATGTATGTATGTATATTTGCATGTCTGCCTAAAACCTTCGACAGATGTGACGGATTTTTACAAGATCAGTATCGTTTTGAAGTTCGACCTTTCAGACGACAAATATCGAAAAATTGGCAAAAAAACATTAATATCTTCACCTTCAACTGGGCACTTTTCTATAGGGGGGTCGCTTTTTTGTCGATATTTTCGAAAGTCATCCTCTCCGTTCGAGTGTTTATCCTTAATTTAAACCTATGTCACTTCCGGTTTGGCTGTGGTAGTAACAGCAAAGACGTCAGGTTTTTTCCCGTTCTTTTTCTCATTTGCAGTACGGGTTCGAGCCTGCCTTCCTAATATCACCTTTTTTTTTTTGCTCAACATACACCTCCAAACACCCGGGCAACGCCGGGCTGAAATGCTAGTATATCTATAAAAGTGAACGTGTGTGTGTGTGTGTGTGTGTGTGTGTGTGTCTGTCTGTCTGTGTACATTTGCCTACGCAATAACTCTGGCAATTTTTAGTGTACAGACTCGAAATTTGATAAACAGAGTATTGAGATTTGGGAAAATCTTTGTAATCCTTTTTCGGCCAGAAATTCGGCTGTAAAAGGGTCAAAGTTCAACGATTTGACCTTTGAGAACTCTACCAAACTCCTCCGCCAATTTTTGGTCTAAGCACTTGAAATTAGATATAAGGTCCTTGACATTGATCTACTTAATAACTTGATTTGCGTCCAAAACAATAAACGTTAAGGGGTAATAATAGACAAAATTTGACCGCTTTTTTTTTCTTTGCTCAACATACACCTCTAAACACCCGGGCAACGGCGGGCTGAAACGCTAGTACCTAATAAAATATATAATTCTATGTTCATATATCAGTGTTTCTACTTCTTTATTAAGCATAAGTGAAATATTACGTATCAATTAATACGTATCTCTCTGACTACAGTGATAACATGGCGGCTTGTAAAACATATAGTTCAAGGGTAACAAGAGGGAAGATTTTTTTTTTAAATAACACTCAAAATGAGAACAGTCATCTGAAGAATTCAACTAATGCGAACAAACATTTCGAATAAGAAAACAAAATTGATGTCGAAATCTATAAAAATGCGATAAATATATATAATGTAACGAACGGTGCTTAAAATAACGAAAAATACCTAAAATCATGCATCTTCCAGATTATAAATATTTAATATCATGAATACAAAACACAATCATGAAAAACTTATAAAAAAATAACGAGAAGGAAATTACATCTGAGAACTAGAGAACAACATTCGATAAGTAATGTTTAAAAGCTGCAAAATTTCGGAAAGTTCTTAAAATAAACCCTTCCAAAATGAAAACATCTTTAAAATAACATTTGCTATACAGGCCCAGATAAGATCAATACCTAGTATAAACAAAAGTTCCATCTGAAGGTAGCCCAGATATGCATTCTTATTTACTGAGGCCATAATTTGAACGAACGGTTTTAGTCTCCAGACACTGAATTTTAAGTCGAGACATATTTATAGTCCACCCGCGGGGTGTTCCTCTTAATGCTTATTTCCAAGACGGTATTTTTTCCTCCAACTTTGCTTTTCAAATACTCAGCAATTTTTAAACATGGCATTTGTGGTTTGCTAAAATCTTTCCACTCTTGACACTTTATTATGGGAGTTGAGTTGTACTTTGTTGCTTTTAGCGCGGTCTGATGCAAAGAGACGCAACAAAGAGCCACCAGCGTCAACGTTCCTTTCCGCTTACGAATGACTGCAATTATTTCTTTCAGGACTGACATCATTAATATTGATTCTTGTGATTCGATGATTTCACCGAGCGTTTCCGTTTTTGCGCGGTCGGTTTCATCCACGCGTGAGACGATAGCTTCCGTTCAAGATTCTGTTATTTAAAAAGGTTGAATTCAATACTGAATAAGTTTGCATCGTAGCTGGCCACATGAAGATTGAACTTCTTACATAAAAAGCCGCGTAGTCTTTTAGGACGCCATTGAATATTTTAGAGACAATGCTTAAAATATCAACTAATCCTAAAATGATTCCATTATTACCCATAAAAAGTTGAAGCAATCGTTGCCCTACTTTGGCTGCATAAACAGTGCCCTATTTCTGTAAATTCCAGAATTGCATTAAAAGATAGTGATGCCCCTGGAATCAGGATCCAGTTCTATTATGTGGTAATAAGAGTTTAGGTCGATTTTTGAGAAAACATTTGCATTGAAAATTTCATTAATAATTAATTAGTAATTTTTTAACTGCTGATATTTGATAGCGGGTACGTTTTACTATTTTGTTTGTTACACGTAAGTCAGCGCATATTTTATTTTCTCTGTTTGGTTTCGATACTTTACCAACGGCAACGCGCACATAATGGGTCATTCCACTCTTTTGATGTTATCATTTTCTAAATTTTTTCCCTTACTGCTTGTTGGATGTGAAATGGTATCCATCTTGCGGGCTGTGCAAAAGTCAAACATTTTTCATTCTATCTTATCCTTCCAACTAGAGTAGGTGTCGATTTAGAATTTCTTTTCTTGAATTCAGGATATTCTTTGTTAAAACCGATTTCAACTGTCGAAACACTAGTTCGATACTAACTTGCTTATGTTACTGTTGTAGCCCTGGAAATAAGTTAGAAAATTAAAATATATTGAAACAAACACAATATATACAAAGAGAAACCGCCGTAGTAAGTACCGCCAAAATGGCAAACTACAAAGTACATTGACTAGTATTTACCATTCTTCCACCGTGAGAGGATGTGAGACTAGGTCGGAAAGGAAACGCCCCATGGAGGAGGAATAAGCTGGCCTTGCAAAAATACATTTGGGTAGGCCCGTCGGCATTTCCTGGTGAGAGCACCTCAGACAAAAAGCGATAAACTCACTCCTCCGAAAAGCCGGGAAGCACGGCTTGAAGGGTAGACCTCTTGGAGCTATACAGAGCATTTTGCATCAGTCTGACAGCAAAAAATGGTCATTGAAATGGATCAGTTTCTGTCGGACTGACCGTCGAGGTCGGTACCTCGACTTATGTGTACCATGAAAGTACTCTGACTTTAATTTCCACTCTCGACATTCGAAAATACGTGACACAACAGCGGAAAGTAGAAAAATGGGCTAGCGCCCCAAGAGTTCATTGTTTCAATCATAAGTTAGTTAATCCTAATGATCCTGCAATGTGTTATGAGAAAGTCCTTCAATATACTTCGTTAGTGATTTTGCACTATGGCCACATACTCATCACGAACGAAAATGTGTTTTCGTCGTTTGACCACTGCTATGATTCTTTTCTTAATTTGTTTAATAAATCTATCAAATGTGTCTTTAAATCTTATCTCCCTGATGCCTATTATTACAAAGGTTTTATTTCTTCTCGTGTACTTACAATATCATAATTTCTTTTATATAGTCTTTTATTTGTGTCTTATTTTTTATGTAAAAATATCTAATGTGAATATATATTTGAGAAAATAGTACTCCATTTATATAGACGGTTTACTCCATTTTTCGGTAGGCGCTTCGTAGAACAAATTAGTTTCAAAACAAAGGTTTTGAAAAGTCGAGTTTTCAACAGAAAAAAAAGTGAAACAGGTATGCTGATTAGTTTTTTTTTATTAGTAAGAAACGAAGGGAATTTTGAACAAGCGTATTGTATTTTATTTGTATCCTTCACACTGAGATGCTTCGAATTTTTCAGCAGTAAGCAAAACTCTCTCTCTCTTTCTCTCTCTCTTTCTCTCTCTCTCTCTATATATATACACACACGCACACACACACACACACACACACACACACACACACACACACACACACACATATATATATATATATATATATATATATATATATATGGGAAATTTACAGAAAGAGAAAAAAATCAATTCTTTAATAGAAGACTTATCGGGCTAATGCAAAGCTCAACAAATTGTATTGGAGCTTACATAGAAATCAATAGAAAAAGAAAATAACGATAGAAAGTTATATAGTAATTTATAGATATTTATTTATTTATTCAATAAAAATATACATCAATCGGGATGTAGGGTGAGTGAGAACTCTGTCTACGATGGTATTTCGAAGCCTGATGCTTCTCATCAGAATAGGGGAGAAAATGCTAGGTAACATAATAGAGATGTGACGTCTAGCGATAGTTACATTAGGAGCGAAATAAATTATAGAGGCTGTTTCAGGGAGCTAAATTGACCTCTGTTATAAGAGGAGAATAGTTTTTATTATATAATGCAGGTAGACATATGGCATACCTGTCCTAGTGGAGTTTATATATGTGGACAAGATGTGCGATTAAACCCTCTGGGAAAATATAAGGTACGTTAATTGAAGGAAGATGCTTGTTTAATCATGTGTATGGCTATGGAAAACGGTTACATTAAATATGGAGTTTGTGCTATGTGGGTATATTTTAGAGGGGGCATCCGAAAGTAGTACGATGCTTAAAAGAAATATAAATTATTGGAAATAATATAAAGATAATAAACGTGAGGGTATAAATTATAAGGGATACATTATAGAAATATTTTAGTTGAATAAGATAGATGATAAATAGGTGGTAAAATAAAGGGGTTAAAGCAACAAATAAGTATTGGATAAATAAATATAAAAATATAAGGAGTATGGAGTGATAACAGATAATAAAAGTTATAAGAGATACAAAGTTATAAAGTATGGGAGAATGAAAAGAAGTGTATATAAATGGACAAACAAAATGGATATAAAAAAATTGCGATAAAATATAAAGATCTAAACAGCCAAGTGGCACAAATAAAAAAAAAAAAATAAAATGAAAATACGACAACAAATAAAATAGACAGAAAAAGAAAGTTCTTCGAGGCAAGGGGTAGAGATGTTTTGCAAAGTTTTTTGAGGTCGTTGTTGAGTGCTAATCAGTATCACAATATTTTATTAAAAACAGAAGTTTCTCTGTGAGAAATACAGACTCAGTCCAGATTTAGATGGTGATTCAAGGGAACATCTTGTTTTTGGTCGTGGGGAATTTCCATTTTTTAGGATATAAGAGCTGGGACTAGAACATCATTAATAGACATTAACTCACCTTTTCGAGAGAAGAAACTTTGGAACGGCAATTAATTTCATAATGTCGTTGTTCCCCCCCCCCAAGATTCTCATGTCCGGAGTGAAAGATATGTTGGTCCTCGGTTGATGATGTAAGTAATCCTGATTTAAGATTGCATGTCCCAAGTAGATCCATGTAATTGTATTTGTAAATTCTAGAAGTAGGTATTCGTTATAGAGAAGTCGATCCTAAATAGATTTTGAAAAAAAATATGGCACAATTCGATGCTGAAGGACCCGTGCTAAAAGACACAGAGCTAAAGAAAATCAGTAGCTCACTTACCCTACACCCCAACTGATGTATATCCTTAAATAGATAAATAAATAAATATATATATATATATATATATATGTATATATATTACTATATAGTTTTGTATCGTCATTTCCTTTATATATATATATATATATATATATATATATATATATATATATATACTAGCAAAAGTACCCGTCGTTGACTGGGTTCAAAAACAGCCTACAGAAAATGGACTCTGATTTATGAAAATATGATAGTTTATGAAACGGAAAGGTTGTAAAGAGATAGCTTCGAATTTCGGGGTATCAAAACCAAAGTAAAATATGATTAAAGTAAAAATAAAATAAATAAACCCCATAATTTATTATACCATACCTGAAACACTTATCACAATATTCTGTGGATCTACTTTAAAAAACCTTGTTAAACTTTGTGACATATTTCCATTCTATGGAGATCAGGCGCGAACAAACACCCCATAATTTTATCATACCATATTTCTTCAAACTGAAACATAATTATCAAAGTATACTTACACAGATAGATATGAAAAGTCTTTATTAAAGTTTGTGCCTATTTCCATTCTATGGAGGCCAGGCGCGACCGCAGACCCTACAATTTTATTATACCATCCCTATTTAAGTTACAACATACTTATCAAAGTATTCTTATGTACATCTATATCAAAAACACTTGTAAACATTTTTGTTTTATTTTTTTATTTTTTATTTCCATACTTTGTGCACCAGGCGCGTACGCAGATCCCACAATTTTAATGAATCATCATTATGCCAGATCAAACATACGCATTCCTGTGTCTCGATACATCTTCTATCATTATATGTGATCAGTTTTCTATAATAGTCAACACAATAGGAGGCTATTCATGACCAGACACACACACAGACGTTCAGCTTTATATATATATATATATATATATATATATATATATATATATATATATATATATATATATATATATATATATATAACATGGTTCTTAGTTTTGCTCAACTCGTAACTTGTGAATAATACGGCTTGGCAACTGAGTTGGTTTTGTGTCACATATGCGGTACAAACATTGAAAGCAGAGTAAAACATGGTGGCATTTTAGCCCTCATACATCGATACCGATGAGCGAGTTTATGTTTTATATATATATATATATATATATATATATATATATATATATATATATATATATATATACTAGACTACCCGTTACCCGTTGCGTCAGTATGTTATGTTAGCTATGGAATTCATGTATGAGCGTGACACTTGTGACGTAAAGAAAATAGTTTTGTTTTTTGTTTTTTTGACATAACAGAAACATTTCTATGAAAGTATATTAAAATGAAAAAAGAATATAGATAGATTTCTCTGAGTCGTTCTGTTTATTATAATTGATTATTTTTGAAAAAAAAATTACAGCTACTGAATTATAAGTGATTGCCCATAAGTAAATGTACACTGAACAGATACCATAATACTTATTATAGTTAAATTCAAATTTTGATATAACTGCTTTTTTTTTACATCGTTCATTTCTGTATTACGTTTAAGTTATTTTAACCACCTTTCTTCCCATGTTAAATGATAATTTCGAAATAATAACGTTAATATTTCAGCGTCCCAATTGTTCTTTTATTTCGCTTTTGTCGCGTTTAAATTATTCAAATAAAAAATTAATATTTTCTGCTTTTTTTTACATCGTTCATTTCTGTATTACGTTTAAGTTATTTTAAACCCCACTCTTCCCATGTTAAATAATAATTTCGAAATAATAACGTTAATATTTCAGTGCGCAGGTTATGCGCGCATGCCCAACCGGATGTCGTAAACCGGAAAGTGGGTTACATACATCCTTACAAGGTCATTTGAGTTTTATAATTATATATATATATGTGTGTGTGTATATATATATATATATATATATGTGTGTGTGTGTGTGTGTGTGTGTGTGTGTGTGTGTGTGTGTTAATCATTTACTAGAACCGTACTTGGTCTGTACATACCAATGCTAATAGATTAAAAAATCTTTCTCATAAGTAAAGTTTTTTTTATAATGAAAATTATTTTTATACAATTTTGAAAAAAGTCCAAAGAATGTCTTTTTATTACGTTCCAGAGCATATATAGTGTTATATAATAATTCTCCAAGATGCAAATATCGATTTTTCTCAGTTGGTCATTTAGGTCATTTATTACTTTTCAAAGGTATTCATTACAATATTTTCTTTTGCCGGCTTGTTATGTGTGTGTGCAGTCAGCACCAACCCTATTCAGGGTTTAACTGGCTTCCTCGAAGGAGGAAGTTTCATGGGAGCATGAAATTCACAAGCGGTCCCCAGTCGCATGTATATCCCCGTTAGGAGAGATGACGACGTTAGGATTTTGCAACTTTTTGCTGGGAGGTGGTGACGTCCTCCTACACACAGCACCTGGACTTCCCAAATTGGTCACCATTTTAGTAATGACCAGGCTCAACGTTGCTTAACTTCGGTGATCTGACGGGAACCGGTGTGTCAACGTGATTATGCCGTATCAGACTTGTTACTCGTAATACGAAGCAATATTGTAATGGATACCTTTTGAAAAGTAATGAATGATCAACTCAGAAAACTGAATATTTGGAATATAGAGAATTATATTACACTATATATATATATATATATATATATATATATATATATATATATAACTACTTGATTTACTGACGTAAAATTAATATACGAAAGTGTAGATTTATGCGTAAACTTTAAGTATTTACTTCAAAAGTGCTCAATACGTAGGTAGAGCTAGTTAGTAAGTTATAAAATGTATATGGCGATTAAGCTACACTGAATATTCCGCGTTTCATCCATTCAGTGTAGCTTAAGCGCCATATACATTTTATAACTTACTATATATATATATATATATATATATGGAGAGAAAGAAAGAGAGAAAGAGAGAAATAGAGAGAGGAGAGAGAGAGGTTGGAAAGAAAGAGAGAGAGAAGTAGGAGAGAAAAACAGACGGAGACAGAAAGAGAGGGGGCAGAGAGTCATTCTTTAAATTCAAAAGTTTGACTATTGATAGGAGTAGACGATGGTCCGTTCCCAAAATAAATCTTCTATGTAAAAGTTTATCATTTTTTTCTGCAAATATTATTTCATCAAATTTATATTTGAGTGTAATTTTTTTTGCTGTAAAATGCTCTTGATGTGTGGGTTGTTGTCCCAGCAGTATTTTTTATATTTCTTGTTTAATATAACGTAATCTAATCATAAATTACCAGTTACAACATATACCTACTCATTAGGATTACGTAAGAGATTAAACGAATATAAATGTTTTTATGATTTAATCAATTCTTGTTTGATATTGAGAAAACTTATTCAATTTCCTATATTTCTTCAGAAATTCATTTTGTGTGTGGCGGGGACAAAGGCATGTATTCTATGGATAAAATTATATTAATAATTTGTAAGTCAGCCAAAAAGGGTAAGGCACTTGTTTGCAACTCAATAGTCTATTGAAATAAATTTCCTGAAACCAAAAAAAAGCAATAATTTATATCTTTGTTTGTTATTCTCTGTCTCAAATGACAAACAGCACGTGTAAGTTTGTTCGTTATTTCTGGGAAAGGTGTTAACACTAAAACAATAAGCCATAAGTGTTGTAAAGTGTTGTGTCAGAAGTGACGCCGCTATTTATGATTATTATTCAGCTTGATAGCACCACAGACATGCAAAAAAATCGTTAGCAGATGAATGTGTTTTATTTGAACAGATTGGCAAACTGAAAGTGTTTAATGGATTTGGAATTATCAAAAGAATCTAAATGAAGGAACGATTTAGAGAAACTTATTCTTCATTTTACTCTGTCCCCTTCAATCTCTCTCTTTCTCTCTCTCTCTCTCTATATATATATATATATATATACATATATATATATATATATATATATATATATATATATATATATATATATATAGATGTTACCAACTTGATACATCCACATGGGGAGCGGCATACATATTGTTTTTAAAATATAATATAATTATATTATATTATATATATATATATATATGTATGCGTGTGTGTGTCAACGTACGCTTCTAGAATAGTAATTTCAAAGTCATGTTTTTTAAGCATAAAAAACGGTGTTGCTGCTTTTTAGATTTGAATTTGAATTTTTTATATTTCAAAAAAATATTTATATTTATATTTTTATATTTCGCTCTTAATCATAAGATAGTAACGAAATAAAAATAAGAAGCGTTTGGAAAAAACTGGAATTTTTTTTTTTGGGGGGGGGGGCTGCGTTCATTCCTTGCAACAATGTTAGAAAGACTCCACGTCAATTATGTTTACCGTTTTTAGAAAAAGAATGCTGTATTTGTTTTTTTCGTTTTTGTTTTTTTTATTTGCAACGCATTTGTGTTCATGTCAACTGTCATTCGACTTCTGTCGAACAGTTTTGCAAGGAATGAACGCAGTTCCAAATACGAATTTACATTTTTTAACGTGTTTCATTTTTATTTCGCTACTTTTTTTTGTGAACAAGAACGAGGGTCCGCTTTAAATATAAAAACTATAAATATTAAATACAAAAATCAAAAATATAGGTTCAATCTAAACGTCACGTGATTTAATTTAAAATAGTAAAATACTATTTTTAATAAATTCGTTTTGATATTTTCAACTAAGAATTAATAAGATCCATTTTAAGCATTGTTATCTTCTATGTAGGTGCTGAGGGGAGAACATAATTACCCAGTAGTTGGGAAAAACTGCATCTCAATACAGGCCAATCATCCATCTGTGCGCCATGAGCAAATTGCTGTAGTCCGTGATAAGTAGAGAGTTATCTACAACCTCGGCAAAACAACCTACATGCAGCGACATGCAATATGGTTTACTTTCTGGCCGATAAACAGCTGATGTGCTGACGGTAATATCACACATGATCAATGAATCTACTGATAATGACTTCGTTTCTAGAGCCATAGTTATTTATATATCTAAGGCGTTTGATAAAGTTCGACATAAAAGTCTACTTCTATAAGATTTCCAGCTAAAGAATAGCTGGAAACGTGTTCTTAACCATGAAAAATCTTTCTCTCTGAAAGTTTTATTAAAGTAGTCGTTGATGGGTAGAAATCCGAAGTTCAATGTATTAATGCTTGCGTGCTTCAGGGATCCATCCTGGGCTCAACTCTCTTTCTGATTTTTATTTACGACCTCCTAAATCACATTCTTCGCTCTTTCGTCAACGTCTATAAAGACGATACTACCATCTATCACAACACTTCAGAAGACGAAAAAGACCAGGATCTTTCTGATTCTCTCTCCTCCGATTCGAAGCGTGTTGTGCAATAGAGTAATAATAGCTAATTACCTTTAATGCATCCGAAACCAATTTACCACTCCAGAGAGTACCTTACTTCCGTGCAATCACTTACCTATATAAGAGTCAAATCTGTCCTAAAATGGAGTGCTGTTGCCACATCTGGTGTGGAGTTTCTAAAAGCACCCTTTCCGTTCGTCACAGAGTACAGAACTCTTTTCAAAACTTAGTGAGCGAGGACCTTTTCGCTTTTCGACTTCCACATTCTCACAGAAGAGACGTTGCGAATCTGACTCTGCTCTATAATTACTTTTTCACCTGAACTCTGGTCTATGGTTCCCCTTTTTCAAACGTTCGCAACAAATACTCGCCTAGCTATAACAACTACTAACAACTTCCCTCATTCTCTATATGTTCCTGGAACTAAACGGAAAGCTCAAGAGCAGAATATTTTTTTCTGAGAATAATCAGTTTGTGGAACTCAATTACGTGTGTCTACTTCCCGGCTGACGATTACATGGTCGTCTTCAAACCTAATAGGAATAAATTCCTATTGAGTCCTTTTAAATAATCTAGATCTACCATAACGGATGATGTTGTCTCACCTTCGACAACATTTAATTCATACGATTAGCTTCAGGGAATTTATATTTGGTGCCTTCTAAGTGAAAAGAAACGTTTTTATTCACTTATTTAATAAATTACTCTGGGTTAATTATTAGAAAATATTAGAAGTCCTACACTTCGCAAATTGAGTATGACCAGCTAAATATATTGCAGTTGTGAAAAGAAGCCCATAATACCAATCAATAGCACAATACCCTGATTCCATAATCATTCTTCAAGCTAAGTATTGTGAAAAACAACAAACTCTTAAATCATTTGAAAAAATCTTGATTTCAAACTTTCTTTGTGTCTTCACGCAAATATATCTGTACAACGTGGCTATATAGGAACATTCACGTAGACGAAATCTGGATTTCTCTTAGGGGCAAAAGGCCATCTAGAAAAACATAATATCGCATTTGAAATTGACCAGTAACGCGTAAACACATTTTCACCATTAAATCTCACGACAGGCTTTCAATCAACAATAATTTCAAATTTACTGACCATAGCAATGGACATAACCTTTTTTTTTACATAGGCATCACCACATTATCAAGGCCAAGAGGCCACTCAAGGATAAGGGTTAAAGAGTGTACAGTAGAAATTGAACAATATAGTAATTATTAGTAATGAAAATTTGGTAAATTTGATAACTTATATGGAACGGCTCATCAAGAACTTATTTACGTTAGTCTTGAAGACAACCATATTGTAGTAAGCCGGAAAGCAGGAAAACGGAAGACAATTCCACAGGCATGGAGTTCTAAGAAAGAAGCTTTGTTCATGGAATCTACGTTTAGGTTTAGGCACAGATAAAGAGTGGGGGAATTATTGATAGTGTTTACAGCTAGACGAGTGTTTCTTGTGAAAGTTTGGCGAGGGGGGGACCATAGATTGAAGCTCAGTCGAACACTTTCCATGAAAATAACGATACATCAGAGACAAACTCGCAACATCTCTTCTGTGAGATAGAGGTTGCAAGAAAGAGAAAAGGACATCTCCTACGAGGTTACGAAGTCTATTTTGAACTCTATCAAGGCAGGCCAAGTCCTTTCTAGCAGCTCCTGCCCAGATGTGGCAACAGTATTCCATCCTTGGACGTACCTGGCTCTTATATAGATAGAGAATAGCATCAGCAGTGAGATATCTACCGGATCGATAGAAAGATCTCACCATTTTTCCAGCGGCCTTGGCAACAGATTTTATGTACGTGTTCCATTTAAAATCAGGAGTAATGGTCAAGCCAAGAAGCTTGTCAAAACTTTAGGCCTCCTGAAGACGAGAGCCATTCATTTCAATTGATGTCAGATGTGGATCAGAATGTTGATGATGTAAAGAGAGAAGCTTGGTTTTAGATGCATTAAAAGTAACCAGCCATTCTTTACCCCATTGTACTACGTGCTCAAGATCAGAGGAGAGAGAATTGGAGAGAACTTGGTCGTTTACTGTCTTAGATGTGCTACCATAAATGGTAGTGTCGTCAGCATAAATGTCTACAAATGATGTAAGGGTGTGATTTGGAAGATCATTAATGTAGATCAGGAAAAGAGTTGGGCCCAGGATTGACCCCTGAGGGACACCGGCATTAATACTGTGAGCTTCTGATTTTTGCCCCTCAACTACTACTCTTATGAACTTATCAGAAAGAAATGATTTAATAATTGAGAAGACATTTCCAGCAATACCATAGCTAGAGATCTTATGAAGTAAACCTTTATGCCATACACTATGAAAGGCCTTAGATATGTCAAGAGCAATTGCCCTAGAAAGGTTGCCTCCGTCGAGAGATTTGCTAATCCTATGAGATGTAAATGTAAGCACATCTGCTGTAGATCTAGCAGAACGGAAACCATATTGGGTGTCACTAAGAAGGTTATTTTTGTTGAGATGGTTGATTACTTCTGTATTTAACACAGATTCCAGCAACTTACTCATGACGCACAGGAGACTTATTGGCCTGTACTGAGAGGGGGATGAGTGATCACCTGAATTCTTAAATACAGGGCATACTGATGAAATTTTCCAGGGAGATGGGAAACTATTCTCCTTAAGACAACGTTTAAACAGTTTTGTAAATATGGGCGCTAGTTCAGGTTGAAGTTTTTTGAGTACTATAATTGGAATACCGTCAGGGCCAGTTGCTTTACTGGAATCAAGGTTTTTGATTAGCTTGAATAAAATATTATATATAACCTGAATAAAATATTATATGGAAGATGATTGTCTGCCATTAACATTATTTTGATTTGAATTATAATAAATAAAAAGGTTTTGTATTTTAGAACATTTTAAAATAAATCAATAATGTTTTTTTTTTTAAATTTTGGATACGACATTTTGTTATGTAAGTATGCTGATTCTATTTTTGCTGAAAAAAAACGATTAACGGTGAAAATTTAAGTTCAGGAATACTTCCTTGATTTCTGTCTAATGATTATAGACTAATACAATTCAAATTTGGATTCTTTGAATTTTTAAATAAGAGGCCTTGGGCATCTATAACTCTTAAGTATCATTTAAGAAACTGAATTTTCAGACATATTATTTTATAATTTCACGAAATTCGCAATATCTGAATTCTCAGAATAAGATTCAACCCAACTTTTCCATTCTTTAACTGGCTTAAACATTAGCGACCACATCCACTGAATTTCCCGGAAAATGTTTCACATAATTTTAATGGAGATGAAGAAAATTTTCATTTGGGGGAAGCACAATATCCTGGCATTGACAGAAAATCCCAAACATGAAATGTATTCGCACATTAGTCTTTATTGTTTATATATGGCTTGAAGCAGTTGCATGTCTAGCCACACTGATGAGCTGTGAAACAGCGAAACAGTACTGTATATATATACAGTACTGTATATATATATACAGTACTATATATATATAGCAAACCAATCATTGGACAGAGCCTCTTACAGCTATGTCTTGACGCATTTAAAATAGATGCGTCCATTCGATCTCCGCATTTAACAATGATAATTAAAACGTAATCGTAAGAAACTGACGCACGTTCGACAAATCCTGATATAAAGATAGTTGAAAGAATCTAAAAATATTATTGAATGATCGAAAAGAGGCTGTGTTCGTCCGAGTTAGTCTGAATGTCAAAGGCGTAAGATATCCCTTAGGGCTAATCCAAATGTTCATACAAGAAAGCGAACTCTTTCTGGCTCGTTTTTAGTCATTCGTATTACAGATTTGAAATGACATTTTTTTCTCGCTAAGCCGACAATGCAAGCTGCAAACTATTTATGGACAACAATAATGCAAACTTTTACATTATATTGAACCACTTCGACTGATAATACTCAATGAACGCCAGTGGCTTGAACATTAGGAAAACAGATTTTGAAAGTCGACTAAGATCTTTTATAGAAAAGGCCCGCCAAAAATAACTAACCTCGTACACAAAATACAGACAAAATGCTGTTTTTTTTTTTTAATTTTTAGATAAAGATTGATTATTCGTGTTAGATTCTTGAGTGTTATTTTGACAACGTTTTGCTCGATGAAATTTCTTCAAAGTTATCTAGCAAGGACCCTTGGTGTAGAGGATAAAGTACTTGGTAAATTTTAATTGTAATCAACAATGTGGGAGACACTCAAAATGCGATTGTAAATTGCTTAGGACTTCTACCCAGTTATGGCTTACAGAAATGAAGAGTTCGAAATTCAGTGAAGATTCCTGAGTTAGAAAAAATTCTCGAGTTACTCAAGATAGACATGAAGGTCAAAGGTTACATCAAGCGAAACATTGTGAAAACAAAACACTTACGATAAGAGCAGTAGTCCTCAAAATCCAAACAATACGAAAATACCGATTGTATAAAAAGAACGTTTTATCACAAATACAAGAGGACAAATCTATTCATGTTATTGAATGTTTACATAAAATGATCGTTTCACTTTGATTTTTACCGCCTCATAAACTCACACAGATAACTGTGCACTTTTGTCCATAGTCCTGTTTATTTTTCAATATATATTTTATCCCGTTTAAAACAGGAAAGATTTATAGCCCTTTTATTTATAATGAGTGCTTTATGCCAAATCGATGTTTGAATATGATAAGATTTATACTCATTTGTGCATTAAATAATAATCCCCATTGATTCCAAACTGTGCATCGGACGATTACTATCATACTTACTTCGCTGCACCTTATAACGAAGGGCCATACAAAATTTCAACCACATCGGTTCAATAATTTCCAAGAAAAAGTGGAATAAACAGACAAACAAAAATAAATGTGATATAGATTCTGTAAGGTCAACCCTTACTTGACACTAATTTGACGTAGGTTCAGACAAAGTACCAAGGAATAGTTCGATGTTACCTCTAAGCAAAATAAAAGTAATTTAACGATACGAAAACCAGGAATATACGTAACAGGAATACGTAATTACGTTTCAGAATTTTTGAGATGAGGATTGATTATTCGTATTAATTGGACTACTGTTCGTATTTTGAGTATTATTTTCACACGTTTCGATCGATCTAACCCGCGACCTTTTTCAGGTGTATCTTGTCGAACTCGGAAATCTGTATGGAATTTCGAACGTAACCTTTATTTAATCCACCATGTTCTCGTTTCACAGCACATGATCGGGTAGAGGTCTCAAGTAATTCGCAATTATATTTTGAGTGTCGCCAAATTGAGGCTTGAACCCTAAACCTTTTGGTATTTATATGTGTATTTGATAGTTTACGAGGTTTTTTATATTTTAATTTCAAGTCGACAAGGTAAATACGTTCGTTGGTGAATATTATGTGAGACAAAGACCATAAAAAGCATTATCCGTTCACTCGATTGCGAAATCGGGTTCGTATGCGGTAACGGTTTTATTTTTATAAAAACAATAATGAAAGGCGAACTGCTGCTTATTTTTTATATACATTTACGTCATATTTTCATGTCCCAGATTTTGAACTAGCATTGTCTTCAATAAATGCTCAGATAAATAGACACTAATTTGAAATGCGTCTACGAATCGCTAAAGAGACAATGTCCTGTTTTTTCTTTTTCTTTTTTCTTTTTGTTAGGTTTAAATTTAAAAAAAGAACACATGTTTCAGTCTTTCCATATGGTCTTCAAATAGAAATATCCCTTTCGAAGTCAAGAAGAAGTTACTAAACGCGTTAGTCATCTCAGTTATGCTTTTCGAATGTGAAGCATGGGTATTTTTCAGAACTACGAATTAGGATCCAAGCAATAGAAATGAGAAGTCTCAGAAGATGCCTTGGTATCTCAGACAACAACCGTGTCACCAACGATGAAGTTAGTAGAAAGATCACTCAACAAGTGCGTCGTTATGCAGACTTTTTTCCACAGTGAAAAAAAAACTCAGATATTATAAGCACGTAAGACTCCCAGAAGAGCTAGCAAACACCATCCTACAATGAACAGACAGGGCAGAAAGAAGTAGGCCAGCAACATCTTTGACTGGACGGGGAAACGCTTTGGATTTACCCAGGCACTTACCGACAGCCGTTCCAAGGGGAATCAGCTGTTCATTCACTATGCAACGCTCCTACGACCCTGGCGGGTTACAGCACTAGTAACAGTAACAGTAACAGTAACAAACTCACTGGGTTTAGACAAACGTCACAATACTATTGGTATGAATAAAATAAAAGTAAAACGTATTTCCTGTTTTCATAATTGTCAAGCACGAACGCAGACCCCACAATATTATATAAATAAACTAAAAGCAAAATTAGTCAATTAACAATTATATGTTGGCGACTATATATGTTTATAAATTTTTCCATTCATTTAAAAATGCCCAATCATTCAAAAAAGAAAACAAACATTTTTATGGCTCCTTGTCTTTAGGTTAAGATGACAGTGTAGTATCTGTTCTTAACAACACCAGAGCCATTTGACGCCAGCAGTTTTCAAGTAATTACCCCCTTTGAAAAAAGTAAAAATACGGACTAACAAGCAAAGAAAGTGTCGCTTATATTAGAAATAGATTATTAATGTTATTCTAGCAATATTTGGGGCGATGTGTTTTCCGGCCTTTTCAGATGCATCTTTTCAAACTCGGGAATCATTCTGTCAAACTCGGTTACTTATACAGAATTTCTAACAAAACCCTTCATTAAATCCACTTGAGTAGATTGTTTTCGTTTCGTCATCCATAACAGGAGAGAAGTCTTAAGCGAATATTTTTGTAATTCTTAGTTACTATCACATGCAGTAAAAATTGAACATTCAACCTTCAAAATACTCTCACTTGAAACTGATTGTCAATCAACGCTTTTATCCGCTACGCCACGTGGCCGAAACATGGAAATACAAATCTTATTTTAATAATAACTTGTATAAAAATGTTTGTTCTCTCTTCAGTTTTCGTACAAGTAAAGTATGTTTGATTTTAAATTTTGTCAAAATTTTATTTTAATGCACCCCAAGCATAAGTACGTTGCCACTGAGATGTGAAGAACTACTGTGAATTAGGGGTCATACCTGCACAGGCATCCTAAGTGGAGAGTTGAACAGCAAAATGTTTTTTCACGCTAAATTGAACTTTCTGCATGTTATTACAGTCAGGGAGAGTAATCCAAAGACTAGAAGTCCGAGGCCAGAGGCTATTAGAGTAGAAAGCCTTCCGGTATCTAATGACCTTTAATGGTGAAGGAGTGTTTGCAAAACAAGCTCGGGAATGAAACATTGCGGCGATGGGAAAGAGGATGGTGTTTATATACATTTATTAATTGGATTTCATTATTGAGATTAGTATTATGTATTCATTTATTTATTAAACTATGGATTGCTGTAATTGTTTAGAATGCAGTTAGGAGATTCGGAGTTCCTATCCTGCCGCGATTACCACCTGACGAAGGCTAGAGGAATAGTTGGCCGAAACGTCGTGAAACAACAACTAATACAGATGAGGATAATAGTCTGCAATAAATAAATAAATAATACTCATCTCAATAATAAATTCCAATTAAATATATATATATATATATATACTATTCGATACGAACCTGATAATGGAAGATCAGATAATAAATAAACGTGGATTTATGAGACCAAAAAATCCAACATGATCGCACTTCGGGGCCCGTGGCGCAGTGAATAGATACATTGAATCTCTACTATTCCAGGTGAGAATTGTCTGAAGATAGCAGTTTCAATCCTATCCAACGCCGGCCAGAGCCTTACTTGGCCAAATCGTGGTGAGAAGACAACAACTATGGATGGCAGGAATTGCCGAGACTGCAGTTAGAAGATTCGGAGTTCCTATCTTGTCGTGATTACCACCTGACAAACAACAACTAATACAGATGAGGATAATAGTCCGCAATAAATAAATTAGAGGCTGGAGTTTGTCGGACTATTGGATTCGAGATTCATTTTGGAACCCTGTCCATGGAATAGAAACTAATGATTTGTGCATCATCCTAGATACGACGACAGTACTCTATACTTTGCTGATATATAGAATACTGATAGGTAAGAGACGTTTTCTGGTACGTTACAATAAGCTTACCTTCTTTGTGCAGCGTACTACGTAATCGCTGTAGCCGGTTGTTCAAAATGCATTTGTTCAATCTACATAATATTAACATTTACTTTTGTCGCTGGCACAAAATATATACACACACTGACAGCAAAGTAAAAATCACAACACAGTTGATTTAAAAAAATATATTGCTTTTATTTCACATCGACAAAGCTTTTCAGTGACAAATTATTATTCTATGATTTGACGTTTCTAAAAGGCGCGGAGGATGCATGCTTGTCGGATTTCGGACGATGGAGAAAATTATGACGCATGATTCAGACTCTCTCTCTCTCTCTATCTCTCTCTCTCTTTCTCTCTCTCTCTCTCTCTCTTTCTCTATCTCTCTCTCTCTTTCTCTCTCTCTCTCTCTCTTTCTCTCTCTCTTTCTCTCTTTGACCAACTGACTTTCTGAATTTTTCTTCGTGATAATTTTCTTGATAAAAACATACTTTTCCTACAGGGGCCCGACAATATTTTTCGGACACTTTGAGAAAGATATTTCAGGGTTGTTACTAGTGCGAAAAACTTGAGATTGTAAGTACGTAGTTGAGGAGTGAAAATCCACTACTAGTGTAATCATTTTTATTTAGTTTGGCTTCGATAATTTTAGTTTTTTGTGATTTTTGCGAAAACTTGCGCGACACTATTCTTCGGACATGACAAAAATCCTATTTTATTTAGAGGTATGTTCATGTATATGTTGCTGTGTGGAAATTTTCTGCTTTTACACTTAGCTGTCGTGATTAGAATAAATTATCTTTCTATTATACTGGCAAAACAATTAAGTTTAATGAAGTAAAATGCATTCAAAAGAAGTCGTTTGTTTGGCACGGAAGAAGCGGAAAGATGGCCTCAGCATCAGAAGGATCGCCATGGTTTTGAAACTGTCGAAATCAACGGTCGGATACATGCTGAAGGCATAATCCGAGCGGAAAAAGAAGTGAGAACGGAAAAGATCAATTGGCAAGAGAACTGAAAGGAGAATGAAGAGGACTGTGACACTGCTTTTTACATATGGGGAAAAAGTTACAGCAAGAAAAGTGAAGGACAAATGTGAATTGGATGTAAACGTCCGAACAGTACAAAGAACGCTGCATAAGATTTGCTTGAAATATGCAAAAGCTAAGAAAAAAATTACACTAACAAAGAAATACAAAGGAGCAAGACTGGAGAGTGCTAAAAGGTGGTTAACAAATAATGTTGACTTAAAGAAGGTTATATTTATTGATGAGAAGCATTTCAAGTTTGATGGGCCCGATTGATGGTGTACTTGGTCGAGAAGGAGTGAGCCTGTTTTACTGAACAAACGACAGACGTGAGGACGAGGAGTTATGGTTTGGGGTATGGTCTTTGATAATGGAAATAGATGGCTAAAAGGACGACAGAACAGCGAAAGCTACAAGCAGTTACTGGATGAGAAAGCCCTATCAAGGATAAGAAGAGAGATAGGGAATGATTTCGTTCTACAGCAAGACAATTGTAGCATCCATGTGTCAAAACTCATGAAAGAATGGATGGCTAAAGTGAATATGACTACTTTGGAATGGCCTGCGAAAAGCCCAGATCTAAATTTAATGGAGAATGTTTGAGAAATGCTTGCGCAATATTTCTATGATGGACCTGAAATAACAAAAGAGGCTCAACTATGGGAACGAATACTAGATGCCAAAAAACAACTAATAGAAACACGTGTCTCGTGTGTTTTGTAAAAGATGATGAAAATGAAGTATTTTTCCTTGCCTAATCGATTTTCTTCTATTTTTATGACAGGTATTGTATTTATATGTGTATGCTATTCTATTGAAGGAATTCCGCAACTCTATGGTACTCGGAAGTCGAATACTAAAGTGTCAGAAAAATATTGTCAGGCCCCTTTATTTGAAATGTTTTATATTTTCTGTCTCTATTGTTTCAAACATTGCCCGATATCCTCTCACGTATTTCTGGGCCAAATTATGCATTCCGTTTGACCATGGTGGAAAGTCCCGAATTTTTCAAATTTGCGTGTGTGAAACCAATCGAGTGTTATTTCTTGTTGCCTGCTAATATCTAACAAGCATTAGGAATGTCTTCAATGCAGTCACTCCATTTCATATTGTCGATGAGGTTGAATGACGAGCTGACGAGTTTGATGAGATGATAGAATTATAAACAAATTTCAACATGGACATGTTTAAAACTTACAACAAATTAATCACCGTACTTTTGTAAAACTTCCATTTTATTTTCATTAAACTGTTCAAATAGAAATCAATTTAGGAGAAATACGTTTCATTTGTAATATGATTGATAATGGCATAGTTTAATCTCATCGGCGTTGCCCGGGTCTCTTTACTTGCATTTTTTCCGCTGTTTTTAGACTAGGTATGTTTTTAATGGGATTTTGAAATGTAAATGTAATTATTAGAGTATTGTTTAGTCATTATATCATTAATTGAACCTTATTGTAATAAAATTATAACTATTTTTTATAATATTGTTTTAATACCTATGTATAAAATTCTTGTATGCAAATAACTTCCAAAACCTCAATTTTTAATACATAGAAATTTTCTAAAAATCCACTGGACGTTTTAAATGTTTTTTATTCAGCAATTTTTTGCACATTTCGAAGTAAGTCATTTTTTCAATTTTTACCCAAGATCAAAAAATAGTGTTTTTTTAGATAGAAACCGAAATGCATTATGTTTTAATCTCGTAATTAAAAATGTTTAATGATATTTTTAAATATAAAATTTAAAATCTTATTTAATTTTTTTTTACATTAATAATAAATACAAAAATAATAATCTAATGTATGATGATGAAAGTTACATTCCCGTGAGAAATACACATACACGTATCGAGTTAAATTTTAAAATGAATATTTCGAGTGGAAGAAAAATATTTCCATATGATTTCTATTATGTGCTTCAATCGGTTTTGGAGTTTAGGAATCAGCGTCTGTTGTGTCTTTTTTAATGTAAGAAGTTCGATTGAATGTCGTTTTGTTTCCATGGTATCTTTTTTCAGAAATTAATAAAAATCTGGAGACCATTTGCAAAACCAGCAATTGCCACGTAACGAACTTTTCATCCGCCATATCGAAAATGTCAGCCATATTGAGAATGTCTGGAGTTAAAGACATC
Source organism: Euprymna scolopes (assembly GCF_053919585.1). Classification (NCBI taxonomy): domain Eukaryota; kingdom Metazoa; phylum Mollusca; class Cephalopoda; order Sepiida; family Sepiolidae; genus Euprymna; species Euprymna scolopes. Next base: position 92,138,755 of record NC_136493.1, read on the forward strand.
CTTCTTTTCTTTTGGATGACAAACGTTAAACCATTTCCTGCTTCTCCTCCTTCTCCTTCTTCTCCTCTTCCTTCTCCTCTTCCTCCTCCTCTTCCTTATTATTATTTCTTTTTCTTGTTTATCATCATAATCATCATCAGCATCATCGCCGTAATGAAATATTATTATTATTATTATTATTATTATTATTATTACATTATCATTATCATTATCATTATCATTATCATCATTATTATTATTATTATTATTGTTGTTGTTGTTGTTGTTGTTGTTGTTGTTGTTGTTGTTGTTGTTGTTGGCGGCTCACATGGAGCTTTCACACAAGTCAACAAACGATCTGTTTGGAAACCTGTGATGTTCTCTGGAAGCTGAGTGACAACAAGTCTCCTCAGACGTCCATCTCTGTACACCTCCTTCGATAGCATTTGCAAATAAATTTGCATCATCGCAACAGCCTCTTACCATTGATTTCTCGCTGGTATTGGCCATTGGTTTATACTGGAATTTGAGTGGCACTCAGCCTTCCCAAGGTCCCAGTTCTCTTTGCGCTTGTCAAGCGGAGGTCTGGCTAGCGCTCGCTCCTCGGTCTTTTAGTCCTTCTTGACCCTTCTCAGCTCTTTGGTATAACTTTTTTATTGGGGGGAACGGTGATGAAACAATGGGGGGATGCATGATGGGGGTGTAGAATTGTAGATATGCAGCTTCGGTGTTCTTCATTCCCTGCAAGCTTATTCGTTATATTGTCTTCTTGTATTATTCTCCGCATTCAAGGGTTTTCCTTAATATTTCAGTCGTTATCGTTAGTCGTTGTACCTTTTCAGTTATTCCTCTGAATGCAATTTCTGACATTCTTTTTTCGAAGTTTTTCGGAATTGTTCCTAGTGCTCCTACTATTATCGGTACTATTTTGATTTTCTTCATCATCCAAATCCCTTTTAACTCTCTGGATTTGTGTATTTGTTTCGTTTCTTCTTTTTTTTTCATACTCACCCTGTGCTCAGCTGGGACAGCAAAGTCTACAATTTGACAGGATTTTTCTTTCTTGTTAATTATTACGACATCTGGTCTTCTTGCTTGGATGGGTTTGTCCGTCTGTATGTCCATGTCTCATAGGATTTTGTGGTTCTCGTTTTCGAGTGCTGTTGCGGGTTTATGCTTGTATCATTTGTCTGTACGCTCAAAATGCAGTCGTTTGCACAATTCCCAGTGCACCGCCCTCCTCACTTGGTCATGCCTGTTTTTATTTTCCTTTTGGTCTAGTTTGCTGCATTCACTTACTATATGGTTTATCGTTTGGGCTCTTTGTCCACATAGTCTGTGTTTGCTGTTTTCTTGTGTTTTATCGATCCTTGCATTGATATGGTTGGTTCTTATCGAGTTATCTTGTGCTGCAGTTATTAGAGATTCAGTTTCTCAGTTTCTCAGTTTATATGTCCTTTTCGCATCCATGTCCAAGTGTTTTCGTTATTCTAATCTTTTGTCATTCTTATGAATCTTCCGTGGAGTTGTTTCTCTTCCAATTTCTCTTTTCTCGTTTTGTCGTTTGTCTCTCTGTTTTCTGTTTTGTTCGGGTTTTTTTTCGGTGTCTTTCGCTGCCATAATTGTCCTTTCAGTGTTTTGCATTATGTACTTCTCTGGTTCTTTTTTCGTGTCCTTCACACAGTCTTCTATACAATCCTCTCCCGCTGTCTTTCCTTTTCACGTAGAGTCTGTCAGTATCGTCCTTTGGGTGTAGTGCATTATGCATGGTCATGAGTTTACTGGTTTTCCGGTCGAGTTGTCTCAGTTCTTCTTTTGTCCACCCTATAAACGGTCCAGAGTATCTTACTAGTAATACTGCCCATATAGTTATACTTTTTATTAGGTTTCTGTTATATAATTTCGTTTTCAGGAGTTTTCTTGTTCTCCTGAGGTATTCCTTTCCAATTTTCTCTTTCATTTCTGTTGCTCTGATGGTGTCCGCTTCCAGAATCCCCAAGTATTTATAGTCGTCTTGTTCCCCTAGTGCCCTCATCTCTGTTTGGTTGAGTAGTTCCATGTCTTCTGTCGTTTCCAGTTTTCTCTTTCTTATAATTAGTTGTGCGCACTGTTCCATTCCAAATTCCATTCGGATATCTTGGCTGAAGATCGTGGTAGTGTTAATTAGTGTCTCTAGCTCCTTTTCGGTCCTTGCAAAAAGTTTCAGATCGTCCATATACATCAGGTGGTTCATTTTTTCCTCTGTATTGGAGAACTTTTATCCGGCTTGGCACTTTCTCAGAATACTGTTCAAGGGTATCATGGCTATGATGAACAGTAGTTGTGATAGTGAGTCTCCTTGGAAGATGCCTCTTTGTATGTAAATTCTGTTATGTGTTGTCCATCAGCTGTCAATTCCAATCTCTATGTTTTCATTGCATTTTCTATTACGTTGGTGATCCTGCTTGGTATTTTATACATTTTTAGGCATTCTATTATCCATGCTTGGGGGATCCTGTCGTACGTTTTTCTGTAGTCGATCCATGCCATGGCTAAATTCTTTCTCCTCCTTTTTACCTCCTTTAGGATCTTTTGATCTATATATAATAGGTCATGTGTTCCTCTTTTTCCTTTTTGGCACCCTTTCTGCTCCTCGGGAATGAGTCCACGGTTATTCAGGGAGTGGTAGATTTGTTCCCTCAGTTGTGCTTTCAGTATCTTCCACACAGTTGGTAAGCAGGTGATTGGCCTATAGTTGCTAGGGGCGGTTCCTTTCTCCGTGTCCTTCTGTAGCAGTGTGGTTCTACCTTTTGTCATCTAGTCTGGCACGCTTGCTTCCTGTATATATCTTCTTAGGTTTTGGGCAAGCCTTTCGTGTGAGGTTGTGAATTTTTTTAACCAGTATGCATGTATTCCGTCGTGCCCTGGTGCTCTCCAGTTTGCCATTTTTCCTATGGTTTTCTTTAGGGTTTTCTTACTGATTTCATTCACTGTTCCTTTTTCTATTTGTTGTAACTCTTCTTTTATGTCTTTCAGCCATTCGGCATTTCTATTGTGATCTCGTCGCTCTTCCCATATTTTACTCCAGTAGAGTTTTGTTTCTGTCGGGTTTGGAGGTTCTGTTTTTCTTTTTTCCTCCATTCAAATTTTGGTAGAATTGGCTTTTATTAGTTTCAAATGTTCTGTTTTGTTTGCATTGTTCAGATTTATATCTATAGCGTCTCAATCTCGCCTCTTTTGCTTTTATTTTTTGGTCCAGTTCTTCATGTTTCTTGTTTAGCCTCCCCCTGTCAGTTATATTTCCAATGTTCCGTTTTCTTCACATTGCTTTCTTTCTGTTGACTCTTTTGGTTACTTTTTATGTTTCTGTATTTGAGTATCTAGCCTTATTTCCCATCCAGGTTTTGGCGGTCCGCTTGTCCCCCGTTGTTTTTCTGATTTGAGATTCATACTTACCATTTTGGCGCCTGCGTAAATCAGATTGTTTAAGTCTGTTGTTGGAACATGTGGGAGGAGTTTGTTAACCTTCTCTGTTTCTGTTTTTAATTACTTCTGCTCTCGGTTCCTTAACGATGGGAGCTTTGTTTTTTTCCTCTTTCATCAGCTGTATTATTTTATTTATTTAATTTGCTTCATACTCTGTTAGTTCTGTTTCATTGTTTTCGGTTTCCACGTTTGAAGCCTTTGGTGTTTGTACTTGTGAGGCTTCAACTTGTGGAGTTGCTCTACGTGCGGTTCCGTTGGGGGATGCTTCTTGTTCAGTTTCATCATTTACAGGGTTATTCAAAAATCAAGAGACTTTATTCAAAAATCAAGAGATTTATTCAAAAATATAAAGACTTTATTCAAAAACCAAGAGACTTTATTCAAAAGCCAAGAGACTTTAATCAAAAATATAAAGACTTTATTCCAAAATATAAAGACTTTATTCAAAAACCAAGAGACTTTATTCAAAAATCAAGAGACTTTATAATTTCATTTATTCAACACCTGTTATTACTTGGTAGATTAGGTCCCACATTTTTCTTATGAGATTTTCAAAAATTTGCACATCCTCCCCATTTAAGTTTTCCAAAACATTACCAACATTAATTTTTAATTCTTCCCTAGTAACAGCACGAGGTCTTATGGCCGAGTATCTAGACTTAACGATACTAAACAATTTTTCTATAGGGTTAAGGTCGGGGCTGTAGGGGGGAAGATATACAACTTCAATCTGGTGAGATTCTAAAAACTCTTTAACAACAATTGTCTTGTGGATTGGGGCGTTATCCATTACTAAGACTACATTTCTCCTTAAAACACCCTCATTAACAGCCCCGACGAGAAACTCAAGAAACCTCTCCCCATTAAACGATCCATCAATCAGTTTGTAATAGGATAAGCTGAACTGTGAAATAATACAGCAAGCTGATAGGTTTTGTCCTTTAGAAGGGGGCACATAAGTAACTGGGCTTACAGCAATTTGCGAATATCCATAATTTTTTGATGTGTGCAAATTAAAGCCTGTTTCATCCAGAAACAAAACTTCGCGGTTTCGATATCCCACAAAAGCCCTGGCGTATTCTCTCATTTTTTCACGGTGATTATTCGTTTTAACGACAGCTGCCTTCCTCTTCAGCCTTTTTCTTGTTAGCCCCGCTTCCTTCAACAGTCTGCAAACGGAGGTTTGATTCGGGGTAAATCCAAATTTTTCTTCAAACTTTGTTTGAATCCCTTTTTGAGTTAACGATTGGTCTTCATTAATAATATTTTTAACGTTGTTTACCATGTCAGGATGCTGTGTGGTAGGTCGCCCTGATTTTCCATAATTCTCAGAATAAGAGGAATCTGGATTTTCTCTTATCTTTGAAACTGCTTTATACACAGTAGACTTGCTCTGTCCTGTCATCTGCATAATTTCCGTTGCAGGTACATTTTCCCCAACAAGCCTTTTTATTAACTCAAAAAGAGATTCATTCATCATTACTCTGGGTTTCTTGTTAGCAGAACCATCCGAGTTCATATTGTTCTCCATACCTTGATTTGATTCTACATTTTTTTTATATCTGAAAAAGTCTTTATATTTTTTAATAAAGTCTCTTGATTTTTGAATAAAGTCTTTATATTTTTGAATAAAGTCTCTTGATTTTTGAATAAAGTTCCTTCATTATTGAATAACCCTGTATTTTTCGCTGAATTTCTGTTAGTTCTAGTTTAGAAAGCCAACCTTTCTTGAGTATCAGTCTTGCTTGGTCCGCAATTCTTTGTTCTATCGTATGATAGTCACTGGATAAGTACCACAGTTCTTTCATTCGTTTCCGATAGCCTCCATATCTATATTTAGGATGGCTTCTATAATAGCATTCCATTACGAGTCTATTCTCTTTTGCTGTCCATTTCTTTCTTCTGTTATTTTTCCTTTTGATGGTTATCATGGCTGTGCTGTGTTTGTTCGGTATCCATGTGAAATTAGAGGTTATACTTACCTGTTCAGCGTCCATGTTATTTGAGTTTCTGAAACTAGAAAGTTGGCCAACATTCGCAGGATGACAACCGTACTAATCCCTTCCATCTATAAAGCATTAATGCAGGATGCGAAGAAGAAGAAGAAAAGGAATCTGATCGTAGCATGGGCGTGAAACATTATTGATGATGAAGGTTGCTGAGAATGTGGTAGGGCTTTTGGAGACAAGTATAGTTCAATGGAAAACGGTGCTGGCAGCAAACAGAGAGATGGGGCAAGTTGGCATTAAACGTTGAATATTTCAAGGAGATTCGTTATCGCCACTTCTTTTTGTAATGATAATGATGCAACTGAACATCCTCTTGAAGAGAGAAAAACTGGGGTATAACTTTGGATCTGGTGACAGACGCCTCAAACATCTACTGTTTATGGATGAGTTGAAAATATTCGGTAGAAATGAAAAGGAAATAGAGAGACTGGTAGAACTTGTGGCGACATACTCAGAAGACATTGGGATGGAGTTTGGGATTAGTAAATGTGCGGTGCTGAAGGTGAAAAGAAGAGTAAAGAGTCATTCGAATGGAACAGTGCTGCCAAATGGAGAAATCATGAACGAAGTAGAAAATACAGGATATAAGTATTTAGGAGTGTTGGAAGGTGTAGGCATCATGAACGGAGAAATGAAGGAGAAAGTCAAGAAGGAGTATCTTAAAAGAGTAAAACTAATTGCGAAGTCGAAACTGTGTGGAGGAAATATAATGAAAGCAGTGAATGCATGGACAGTCAGTTTTTTTAGATACAGTGCGAGAATTTTAGAATGGTCTGACAAGGATTTACATGTCATGGATAGCAATACAAAAAAGGTTTTAGCAATGATTGGTATATTTCACATTCGAAGTAGCGTCGCAAGACCGTATCAAAAGAGGAGACGGTGGGAGAGGATTGAAAAGTGTAAAAGATTGTGTTAGAACCGAGGAGATGTCATTGAAGGAGCATGAGATTAGAAGTGAGGAGTAGATGCTTCAGGTTGTGGCCAATGAAGCGGAGGTATGTGAGAGCAAGGTTGATTATGTGAAACGTATGGATAGAGAAAGGGCAGAGGAACTGGCTAGGAAGAAAATGCATGGAAGGTTCTTCCAGGATATAGCAGAAGTGGCTGATGAAAGATCATGGTAATGGCTTAGAACTGGGTTTCTGGCTAAGAGAACTGAAGCTTTTGTGTGTGCAGTACAAGAGCAGGCATTAGGAACACGATTGTTCAAAAAAGCGGTTCTAGGAGAGGAAGTTGCTACAGAATTCCGGATTTGTGGTAAGACCTCAGAGCAAATTGCGCACCTTGCAGCAGGGTGTTGTGGACTGGCCTCGAGAGAGTACCGAAAAAGACACGATCGCATGGGACGCCGGATATATTGGGAGGTGTGTAAGAAGGTTGGGGTGATGTGTGCTGGAAAATGGTTTGAGGAGGTGCCTGATGAAGTGAGAACAAGTGAGGATGGCAAGGTAGAGGTATGGTGGGACAAACGTGTCGTAACGACCAAGCAATTGGAACACAATCGTCCGGATTTGGTCGTCATTGACAAGGTCTCAAAAAACTGGCAGATTGTAGACTTTTCAGTACCCTGGGACAGGAATGTGAGAGAAGGAGAATGAGAAGTGGAGCAATTATGCACCATTGGCCTTGGAGATGAGGCGTATACACGGGGTTAAAATACAAATAATCCCGGTCGTAGTTGGTATACTAGGAGTAGTATCAAGTCGTCTGGAAGAACAATTGAAAAACTACAAATCCCCGATGTTTTAGGCGGCCTTCATACCTCTGCAATTGCAGGTACCACCAACATCCTTAGGAAAACCCTTGATCTTTGAAGCTCCTGGTTTGAAGCCGGGATCAAGGGAAATCCTCTGGAAATTAATCCCATCCCTTTCCAGAGAAACGTTGATAAACGAAATCAGAATTATTATTAGTAGTAGTAGTAGTAGTAGTAGTAGTAGTAGTAGTAGTAGTAGTATTCACTAGGAGTTTTCACATACGCCATCATCAAAGATTTCTCTTTGAGAAAAATCTGTAGTTTTCCTAGAGTCTAGGTGACAACACATCTCTCTAGATTTACCTTTTTCGATAATCTTTGCAAATCAACCGTCTACCATCGATTTATTCGTCGGCAGCGACTATTGGTTTTCACTGGAATTTGGGTGGTAATAAACCTTCTTAAAATCCCAGTTCTTTTTCGAACTTTTTCAGTGAAGGATTATTATTATTATTATTATTATTATTATTATTATTATTATTATTATTATTATTATTATTTACTCACTAGGAGTAGCTACACAGGCCATCATCAAAGATTACTCTTTGATAATAACCTGTGGTATTCTTTGAAGTCTAAGTGATAACAAGTCTCCCCAGATTTTCAGTACTCTTTTCCTCTTTCGATAACCTTTGCAGAAGAATTTACGTTATCGCAACGTCTGCTTACCATTGTATCTCGTTGGCAGCAACCATTGGTCTTCACTGAAATTTTGTCAGAGGTTTTATGAATTGTTCCTAGTGCTCCTACTATTGTTGGTGTTATCTTGATATTCTTCATCTTCCATATCCCTTACAGCTCTCTGGCCAGTTCAGTGTATTTGCTTCGCTTCTACATCTCCTGGATATGTGGTCCATAGTTTGCTGCAACGGCGAAATTTACGAGCTAGCAGGACATTGAATTCTTGTCAACTATTATGATATCTGGTCTTCTTGATTAAATGCGTTTACCTGTTTGTATACCGATATCCTATAAGAATTTGTCATTATCGTTCTCAAATAGTGTCGTGGGTTTCTGCTTTTACCATTTGTCTGGCTGTTCAAGATGCAGTTGTTTGCATAACTTCCTCACTTGATCATATTTATTCTTATATTTTTGAGGAGCTAGTTTGCTGCATTCACTTGTGTGGATTATTGTTTCGTCTTTTTGTCTACAGTGTCTGCATTTGCTGATTTCTTGTGTTTTGTCGATCTTTGCTTTGATATGGTTGGTTCAACTTGCGTTATTTCGTGCGATTGTAATTAGACATTCAGTTTCTCTGTTTATGTATTTTTGCAGTCATGTTCACGTGTGTACATGAGTTATATCTTTTGCCATTCTTATGAAACGTCCACGTAGCTGTTTTACTCATTTTTCTGTTTTCGTCTTATCCCTTGTCTGTTTGTACTCTATCTTACTCATTTTTGCAGTTTATCTTGCTGCAGTGATTATCATTTCTGGGAACTGCGTTGTGTATTTTTTTCATTTTTTTATGTCGTTCACAGTCTCTTATACTAACAAATCCTCTTCCTTTATCTTTTACCTTCACATAAAGTCGATAAGCATTATTCTTTTAGTATAATGCATTGTGCCTGCTAATAAGTTTTCTGGTGTTCTGGCCGAGATGTTTCTGTTCTTCTTTTGTTCAACCTATATACGGTCCAACATATTTTATAAGGGATACAGCTATGCATCCCTTTTATTAAATTTCTAATGCATAATTTAGTTTCTAGGAGTTGTCTTATTCTTTTAGAGTGCCAATTTCCTATTTTCTCTTTCTTTTTTTTTTTTGCTTTAATGATGTTTGCCTCCAGAACTACCAAATACTTGTAGTCATGTTCACCTAGTGTACTCATCTCCCCTGTGTTTGGTAGTTCTATACCTTCCGTCTCCAGTTTCCCATTCTCATAATCAGCAGTGTGCACTTTTCCATTCCGAATTCCATTCGGATATTCTAGCTGAAGGTTCTGATTTTTGTTTATTAACGTCTGTAGTTCGTTATTGGTTCTTGCAAAACGTTTCAGGTCGTCCATTTACATTAAGTGGTTCATTCTTTCATCTATATTAGTGAACTTGTATCCGACTTGGCACTTTCTTAGTATAATGTTAAGGGGCATCATGGTTATGATAAAGAGTAATTTCCTTGGAAAATACCTCTTTGTATTTTATTTCTGTTATGTAGTGTCCATTAGCTGTCAGTTCTAGTCTCCATGTTCTCATTGCATTTTCAATCAAATTGATAATCTTGTCTGGTATTGAACATTATCATGCATTCTATTATCCATGCTTCACAGATCCTGTCGTATGCTTTATTGTAGTCGATTCGTGTCATGGCTATATTATTTTTTAAAGGTAAAACTCCGTCAGGATTTTTTACCTATATATAGTAATTAATGAATTTCCTGCGTCTTTTCTGTTCCTCAAGAAGTATTCCACGATTATTAAGGTAGTGGGAAATTTGTTCTTGCAGTTTTGTTTTTTAAATTTGCCACATCGTTGGTAAGCAAGTTATAGGCCTGTAGTTGCTGGTGACGGTTCCTTTTTCTACGCTTTTTTGTATCAGTGTCATTATACTTTAATTCATCCATTCTGATACGCCTGCTTCGTAGATACATCTTTAATGTTCTGAATTAGCCTTTTATGTAGTGTCGTAAATATTTTGAACCAGTAATTGATAATTTAATTTTCTGTATATTCGATTTGCTGTAACTCTTCTTTCATGTCTATCAGCCATTCAGCATTTTTAATATCATCTTGCCACTTTTTCCATATTTTGCTCCAGTAGTGCTTTGTTTCTGTCGGATCCGGTTGTTCTGATTGTTCTTCCCCCATTTAGATTAAACATTTTTTTTGTTTTTAAAAGCCCTGTTATGCTTGTAATGTTCCACTTTGTATCTTTATAGCCTTAACTGCTTTCTTTTATTGCTATTTTTTTTTTTGCGTTCGTTCTTCGTATTTCTTATTTAACTTCTCCCTGCAAGTCACATTTCGTCTTTTCCATCTTTTTCTATTCGCTTTCATCGTGTTTGCTACTGTGACATTTTTTAACAGTTTGTTGATCTGAGTTTCCAACCTGAATTCCTGTTAAGGTTTTGTCTGTTCAATTTCTTGCCATGGATTTTCCTCCGCTTTAGATTTCATACAGTATATCTTGGCACCTCCATAGATTAAATTATTTAAATTCGTAATAGTATTTGTTAGGATGTATGGGTTGAGCTTGTTCACTTCCTCTGTTTCTGCTTTCGTTTCTTCAACTCTTGGTTCCTTAGAGACGGGTTTTTTTTTCTTTTTCTCGTACATAATTATGTATTACGTATGATGCTTTTTAGTTCAGATACTTTATTCTCAGTTAGTTATATTGCTTCGTTGATCTCGGTTTCCACATTCGTCGCATTTAAGTTTTGTAGGTCTTCTATATATGGAGTTCCACTACAGGGTGTTTTTTCTCGTCTCTTGCATCATTTATCTTCTGTAGTATTTCCATTGGCTGTAGATTTGAAAGCCACCTGTTCTTAAGAATAAATATCGCTTGCTCCGCAATTCCTTGTCCCGTTGTATGGTAGTCACTAAACATGTCTCTTTTATCCGTTTCCAACGTCTTTGTTCTTCGAACTGACTCATGTAATAGCATTCCATTGTCAGTCAATTCTTTTTTAGTCTCCATTTCTTCCTCCGACTATTTGGTTTATGTTGGCTTATTTGGTGTTCTTGTGTTTGGCCTGTATTATTTTAGTACCTGTAAATAAAGGGAATACTTACCTGTTCCGTGTTTGTGATATTCTTGTTTTAGAAATTAGTAGACCAAACATCCATAGGATGACGGCCGAGTTCCTCATGATGACCACCGAAGGAACATCTACCCGTCATAACACCTAGATCTTTTTTTTCTGAATCCCACATTGTGTAATAGTTATTTTGGACATTTTTCATTTTGTGGTATTTGTGACAACACTAAGCCTCGAATTATTGTTCTGTCACAGGGACAGTATTTACTTTCCATCTAGAACTATCACAGATACACAAATTATTATTATTATCATCATCATCATCATCATCATCATCATCATCATTATTATTATTATTATTATTATTATTATTATTATTTGTTTTCGTTTTCATTTCTTTTTTGTGTATCCTCGCTTCTTTATAAAAGTGGTCCTGGATATGACCTTAAAGTATATCCAGTGGTGAGGCCCCAGCTTGTGGGATTTGGGGAGTGTGGAGCCACCCTTTAATTACCATTGCTCCCAGGTCCACTCTGAACCGGAGTGGTAGTACCTGTTAAGTTCCCAACTATGGGTTAAATAGAAATCGACTTGAAAACAACAAATATATTCTATTAAAAAGATTTTTCTTCAAAGTCTTTGGATTCGGCATTAAATAACCCGAAAAGGGTTGATAATGCCGTAAAACAAAAACAACCAATATCTTGATAAAAGACTCTATCCATAACAAACTTTTGATTCTTGAATAAAAATAACTTCCAAAACTACATTTTAGTATTTTTTTCTGTCCCTTTTTATTCGAAACAAAAAACTTTGTCGCATTGACTTTCATATTTTAGATGCTCGACCTCGTATCGCGATGAACAACATTGTCAGTCGACCGATCGTTTTCACAAAGCCCCAGTTTAAATTTTTTTTAAGCGCCGAACGAATGCATTTAATTTCAGATTTACCTATGCATAGATGAAAGAAACTCTTCCGCCTGTCTGTCTATAAGTCTAGCAAACTTGCAAATAAAATCCGATTTTCCTTGGTCCATGTAATATTTTGAATAGAATCTGTCCATCTGTAGCTATTTAATGTCAAATAGCATTTTGGCCGATCTATTGGGCTAGATTTCGATATAGAATTTGTGTGTTATGTAACGCTGAGGTTTTAAATAATCCTCCTGTTGATCTCTCGTTTGGAACAGAAGGTTGGTTTAGTCTGTTCTATGCAAGTAAAAAGTAACTGTTCCGTTAGTCTGTCACGCTAATATTTAAAAAAATATTTTTTTAGTCTTTCGCGCTTAAATATAACTTTACTTTTCATTTCTGCATCGCATTCGTACGTCAAATAGCATTTTTGCTGCAATGCCGCAAGTAAGTTTGCAACAATATTTATGTTGATCTGCTGCATTAACGTTTAAAGTAGTATTTTTGTTGATCTGCGGTATTAAATATTAAAATAGTATTTGTGTTGATTTGCGGTATTGTGTATCAAAAAAAGGATTTTTGTTTATTTGCGGCATTAATTATTGAAAAAGGATTTTTGTTGATCTGCGCTATTAAATATTAAAATAGCCTTTTTGTTGATCTGCGGCATTAAATATTAAAATAGTATTTGTGTTGATTAGCGGAATTAAATATTGAAATAGTATTTGTGTTGATTTGCGGCATTAAATATTGAAATAGTATTTTGTTGATTTGCGGCATTAAATATTGAAATAGTATTTGTGTTGATTTGCGGCATTAAATATTGAAGTAGTATTTGTGTTGATTTGCGGCATTAAATATTGAAATAGTATTTTTGTTGATTTGCGGCATTAAATATTGAAATAGTATTTGTGTTGATTTGCGGCATTAAATATTGAAATAGTATTTGTGTTGATTTGCGGCATTAAATATTGAAATAGTATTTTTGTTGATTTGCGGCATTAAATATTGAAATAGTATTTGTGTTGATTTGCGGCATTAAATATTGAAGTAGTATTTTTGTTGATTTGCGGCATTTCGTACTGAAATAATATTTTCGTTGATATCGGCATTAAATATTGAAATAGCCATTTTGTTTTAGCTGCAGCATGAAATATTGAAAAAATACTTTTGTTGATTTGCGGCATTAAATATTGAAATAACATTTTTTTTATCTGCAGTATTAAATATTAAAATAACATTTGTGTTGATCTATAGAATTAAATATTGAAATAGTATTTTTTGGATCTGCGGCATTAAATATTGAAATAGCATATTTGTTGTGTTGCAGTATTAACGTTTAAAACTATATGGTTATTGATCTGCTGTATAAAAATTTGAAATAGCATTTTTGTTTATCTGCGGCATTGATTTATGAAATAGCATTTTTTTTATCTGCAGCATTAAATAATAAAATAGCATTTTTGTTGAGCTGCGGTATTGACGTTTAATATGGTATTTTTTATTAGTCTGCAGAATTAGATATTGATATACCATTTTGTTGACTTCCGGCATTTAATATTGAAATAGTATTTTTGTTGATCTCCATCATAATCAGCATTAAACTTTGAAATTACATTTTTGTTGATCTGCGGTATTAAAAATGTAAAAAGTATTTTAACTAACATAGGTGCTTGGCGTTGCCCGGGTGTTTGGAGGTGTGTATTGAGCAAAAAAAAAGGAAGTGGTAGTAGGAAGGCAGGCTCGAACCCGTACTGCGAAGAAGGAAATGAAGGGGGGGGAAACGTGACGTCTTTGTTGGTCCGACTACCGCCAAACCGGAAGTGACGTAGGTTTAAATTAAGGTTAGACAATCGAAAAGAGGGGATGATTTTCGAAAATATCGGTTAAAAAAGTGACCCCTCCCTGTTGAAAAGTGCCCAGTTGAGGATTAAGATATTAATGTTTTTAGTCAATTTTTCGGTATTTGTCGTCCGAAGGGTCGAGCTTCAAAACTATACTGATCTTGTGAAAATCCGTCGCCTCTTTCGAAAGTTTTAGGTAGACATGCAAACATACATACATACATTTATATATTGGTAGCTCAAATTTTCGACCCAAACCGATTAAAAAGCTTGCCATATCTCTGAATATCCTTTATGTAAAATTTCAAATGTTTAGACTAGAAATTGTCTGAGTAATTTGGTAGAGACCGCAGAGGTCAAATTGTTTTTTAACTTTGACCCCTATTATGACCCCTTAACAGTTATTGTTTCAGCCGCAAATCAAGTTTTTAAATTAGATCCATGTCCAAAGAACCTATATCTAAAATTTCAATTGTTTATACCCAAAATTGTCGAAGGAGTTTGGTAGAGTTCTCAAAGGTCAAATCGTTGAACCTTGACCCCTTAACAGCCAAATTTCTGGCCGAAAACGGATTACAAATATATTCCCAAATCTCAGTACCCTGTATAACAAATTTCGAGTCTGTAGACTGAAAATTGACAGAGTTATTGTGTAGGGAAATGTACACAGAAAGACAGACAGACACACACAGACAGACACTTTCACTTTTATAGATATATAGATATAGATTTTTTTTTCTTGAGATACGGCATTGAATATTGAAATAGATTTTTATTGATCTGCAAATTAAATGTTGAAATAGTATTTTTGTTCATCTGCAAATTAAATATTGAAATAACATATTTTTTTATCTGCGGTATTAAATATTGCAACAGTATTTTTGTTGATCTGCATCATTAAATATTGAAATAGTATTTTTGTTGATCTGCGGCATTAAATATTGAAATGATATTTTGTTGATCCGCTGTATTAAATTATGAAATACCATTTTTGTTGATCTACGGCATTAAATATTAGAATAGCATTTTTGTTGATCTGCTGCATTAAATATTGAAATAGCATTTTTTCTGCATTATTAAATATTGAAATAGCATATTTGATCATCGCGGCATTAAATATTGAAATAGTATTTTTGTTGATCCGCCGTATTAAATTTAGACATATCATTTTGTTGATCTGCGATTTGAGATACGGTTTTTCAGTTTGTCTCGGTTCACTATGAAATGACATTTTATTATTTTAATTGAATTTTATTACCCCAAAAGCACAGTGCCACTTTGATGTAGGGGCCTGCTATCTGAGGCATTATTTGCAGGATTACTATATAGGGAATTGAGCAGCAAGAAGTCTGTTTACACTTAAACTTCTGCGTGTCAGTACAGTCAAGAAAGCAGGGATCAGGAAATTAATTCCAAATTGTATCACTTTGAGAGAAGATATTATTAAAGTAGAAGGCTTTCTGGTATTTAAAGATCTCGGGGGTATTTACGTCGAGGAGATGCAGAGGCTTGAAGTTCGTCAAAGCACCTATTAAAATACTTGCAAAATAGGCAAAGGAATGCGGCATTTCGTCGATGAGACAAAGGTTGGAGCCTAGCTGACATTGTGGGACCTATTAGATTGCCAACTCTTTTTTTAACCCTATCTGGGAAGTAAAGACTAGTAGCAGTTGCATCAGCCCTAATGTTGCAACAATACTCTATACATGGGCGAATGGTTACTTTGTAACGGTACATGATACTTTCACCTTCTTTACAGCAGCCTTGGCAATGCTATAAATGTACCTCTTCCAGTTCATCTTCCCTGTGAATGTTAAGCCGAGCAGTTTGAACGAAGTACTTTCAAGTAATGTATTATTAGCCATGGCTGTTAATGGTTGAGAAGGTTTCTTATAATTATTAAAAGGAAGGAGCTTAGTCTTGGCAGCATTGAATAATACCATCCATTTTTATCCCAATTCCATTTCAGACTGGAGGTCTTCTATGGTTTCCGCCATTGACTAGGATATATGTTTATTCGGTTTTCCCTCGTATTTGTTATATATTTATTTGCGGTATTAAAGTTTGAAATAGCATTTTTATTGATCTGTCACGCTTAAGTTTGAAATAGTATTGTCATTGGACAGACACGCTTAAGTTCGAAATAGATTGTGGAGACTGACTAGACGTACCTTAAGAATATCTTTTGTCGTGTCTGCGTAATTTCTATTTTTGTTTTTGTTTTTTGTTTTTTTGGTGTGTGTTTGTTTGTTTTTAATGTTTTGTTCGTTTCACATTCGATTTTTTTCTCGAATATTTTTCTTTATTTTTTTACATTTCACAACGTGATGTTGTCTGCATGACAAATTAATGGAGGGCCAAATTAGCTATTTCTTTATATTAGAACAACGAGATCGTTTTTTTTATTTTATTTTATTAAACTTCGACTAAAAAAAGTAATAAATATGAAAAGTGTGTAGCAAATAAGATTTCTGTGATATTTCTAAATTCTTTCCTGTTTTAACTTTGTCCTGGCCGGCTAAGCGCTGATAATCAACCTTTAAATAATAAGATCGCATCCCACACTTAAAAAAAAAACACATTTTCCCCTTCAACGAGAAAGTTGACCAAGTGATCCCAACGTTGTCTATTGTCACGGAATCGAAATCACAAAATACATTTAATCACAATTAAAACAATAACCATTAAACGTGTAGCAAGCAAATATTTGACAATCCACATCGACATGGATATCTGGTGCAACAGATAAAAGCCTTGATTAACAATACAATCCAAAAGACGGTGTTCTGAAGAATGTATGTTCAATACCCACTACAGGCGATGTTAACTTGGATGGGTTTTTTTTCTATTCCTGCTTGGGGCTTATACTTTGTTATGGTTGACAGAACAAGAACAATATACCCCCTGTCGATGTTTCAGTTAGAAACTTTGCGGAAGATATTCTTTATAAGTTAGCGAGTTTGATAGTAGGATTCCTGAGTTCGGCAAGATATATCAGAAAGTCTGAGGTTACATCGGCCGAATCATTGCAAGAATAACACCTAAGATTCGAATAGTAGCCCAGGTAATACAAGCCACATTTTTCTTGGGTTTGATATCGAGAGCTTTATTTTCGCCATCCAACATATCACGGCTTTTGGGGGGGGGTATTTGTGGCAAAGTTGTCAAATTGAAGATATTTTTTTTTTGTCCTAGAGTCATTTTGAACATATCAAGAACGGCGCGTCTTAACATGTCTCCATTCGGTGTAAGTATTTTAAACTTACAACTAAAACACAACGGGACGAAACTCTTTTAACGATCCTTGGACGCATTTCAAACAAGATGCATCCATTCAATCTGTGCTTTTAATAAAGGAAATACTAGTTCAAAAACTGAAACATGACAAGAGTGGGTTAAAAATAAGCAGCTATATATATTTGTTATGGTTTTGTGAAAATAAAACTGATACAGTAAAGTTACCGGATACAAAACCGAAGTGATGATGTTTCTTTCTTTTCTCTACTGCCCTTTCCTAAAAGAATATGTTCCAATCAATTAACTCACATTGTCAATTTGAAATATTAGGTTGACAAGAATGTTATTGCGGATTTTTTTATTTTGATAACAAATGATGTATTTTCAAATAAGTTTTCTTTATAATACCTTTACTTTATACATCATGTAAAGAACGTTTTTCGAACTATCCGGTCGTTTAAATTACAATCATCTTAAAATAATTATATCTTCTTTTCGGAACGATGAATGCAAGATGGACAAAAGTGCAAATTCGCACAATTTTCTTATTTCAATTCAAGCTAAGCCGAAAAGCTGCTGAAAACCTCGCGATATCAATGAAGCGTTTAGCCCAGGAAGCACCCCTGAACGCACAGCACAATGGTGGTTTAAGAAATTTTGTGGCAACGACGAGAGTCTTGAAGATGGTGAGCGTAATGGTCGGCCATCGGATGTTTACAAAGATCAATTAAGAACCTTAGTCGAGCCAATCTATATATAATTGTTCGATAACTTGCTTCTAAATTAGACATGACGTAAACGATGATGTCTAACCACTTGAGAGAAATTGGTAAAACAAAAAGGCAAACGATAAATGGGTACTTCACGAATTAAACAACAACCAAAAGAAGCGCCGTTATGAAGTGCCATCTTCCCTTTTTTGCGTAACAAGAACGCCCCATTTCTCGACTGGGCTGAGACTTGCGATGAAACGTGGGATCTTTATGACAAACGGCGACGCTTAACTAAGTATTTAGATGCCGACGAAGCTCAACAACACTTCTCGAAGCCAGAGTCGCAACAAAAAAGGTCACGCTGACTGCTTCATTGTCTGCAAACTATCTCATCCATTACAGATTTTTGAATGCGAAACTATTAGGGCGGATAAGTACTGTCAACAACTGGATTAAATATACCAGAAACTTCGATAACAACACTCGGCATTAATAAACAGAAGAGGCCTACTTTTCCTTCACGACAATAGCCGACCTCACGTTGCTAAACCGACCCCACAGAAGTACGATTATGATTTAGGTTTTTAAAAAAAAAGCGTACATGTGCGTGCGGATGTGTTGCTATAGAAACCAGACGTAATATTTATATTAAATGGCAATTTTCATAGATAAAATTTCGTTTGGGGGTAGTTTCGTATAATTTTATTTTTGTAGATGTTCACTTCGAAAAAATGAACACCCCCAAGATTAAAAATAAATTATTGTCGTTCATTTCATGCTGAAATTAAGACCATTAGAATCATCGTTTATGAGAAGTTTTGATTATTAGATTAGCCAATCAAAACTGTTCCTAGTGTCCACACACATTTTTGCTTTTATAGATATATAAATCGATTAATATCGTAAAAACAAGGAGACGGAAAAAAGAGAGAAAAGAGAGGGAGGAGAAGGGAGCAAGAAGTGAAATGACAGGTTGATCTGTGATGGTCTGCATCCATGAAAGTCTCCCCTCTCCTCCTTTTAGAACAGTCGAACTGATAGCGACTAGCTGTTTGGATTCCGTGAAATGGCAAAATAAAATGAAATAAAATGAAAGTATGGAAAATTCGTTGATGCTCATTAAATTCCAGGCAACGTCTGGTTTCCTTGCTAGTTCCTATCTAAATCTTTACGGGTTATTTTACGGTAAGAGTCGCCGAGATTTAAAGCTGAAATTTATTTATTACAACATACCGATTGCAATACAATTAAGCCTTATTGAAGCATTTGTTGTATAGGTATCTATTTTTACGGTTTCTTTCTATATTGTTATGCTAAAAATAACCTTATAAGACTTAATTTTTTGGTAAACATCAAGAAACCAGGCGATCATCTACGAAATTCAGTCAGCACCAGTCATATAATAAAATTGATCTCATGTGACTGAACTAAAATCAATATTCATGTTTATTTCCAGCGGCCTTTCTGCTAAAGTGCTTCTTTTTATTCTATCTAACCATTTTTCCGGACATGTTTAAGCTAAATAACAAATAAATAGATAAATAAATAAATAAATATGTGCAAAAATAAAAAATATATTTAGTTGGTGCAAAAATTATGTCATTTTTTGACAGTCAACCCTATATTAAAACGACATACTTTTAACACCAACCTAATATATAAAACAACATTATTTTTTCACCAACCTAATATATAAAAACGACATTATTTTTGCACCAACCTAATATATAAAACGACATTATTTTTTGCACCAACCTAATATATATAAACGACATTATTTTTTCACCAACCTAATATATAAAAACGGCATTATTTTTTACACCAACCTAATATATATAAACGACATTATTTGTTCACCAACCTAATATATAAAAACGACATTATTTTTACACCAACCTAATATATATAAACGACATTATTTTTCACCAACCTAATATATAAAATGACATTATTTTTTACCAACCTAATATATAAAAGGATATTATTTTTGCACCAACCTAATATATATAAACGACATTATTTTTTCACCAACCTAATATATAAAAATGACATTATTTTTACCAACCTAATATATAAAAACGGCATTATTTTTTACACCAACCTAATATATATAAACGACATTATTTTTCACCAACCTAATATATAAAACGACATTATTTTTGCACCAACCTAATATATAAAAGGATATTATTTTTGCACCAACCTAATATATATATAAACGAAATTATTTTTTACACCAACCTAATATATAAAACGACATTATTTGTTCACCAACCTAATATATATAAACGACATTATTTTTTACAGCAACCTAATATACAAAACGACGTTATTTTTTGCACCAACCTAATATATATAAACGGCATTATTTTTTCACTAACCTAATATATAAAACGACATTATTTGTTCACCAACCTAATATATATAAACGACATTATTTTTTACAGCAACCTAATATACAAAACGACGTTATTTTTTCACCAACCTAATATATAGAACGACATACTTCTAGCACAGACCTAATATATAAAACAACATTATTTTTTGCACCAACCTAATATATATAAACGACATTATTTTTTCACTAACCTAATATATAAAACGACATTATTTTTTCACCAACCTAATATATAAAACGACATTATTTTTTGCACGAACCTAATATATAGAACGACATACTTCTAGCACAGACCTGATATATAAAACGACATTATTTTTTGCACCAGCACAGACCTAATATATAAAACGACATTATTTTTTGCACGAACCTAATATATAGAACGACATACTTCTAGCACAGACCTAATATATAAAACGACATTATTTTTTGCACCAGCCCAGACCTAATATATAAGACGACATTATTTTTGCACCAACATAATATATACAAATGACATTATTTTATCACCAACCTTATATATAAAACGAAATTATTTTTGCACCCACCCAAATATATAAAACGACATTATTTTGCACCAACCGTATATATATAAACGACATTAATTCTTGCACCAACCTTATATATACAACGACAGTATTTGTTCACTAACCTAATATATAGAACGACATTATTCTTTACACCAACCTAAATTATATAAACGGCATTATTTGTTCACCAACCTAATATATAAAACGACATTATTTTTTTATCAATCTAATATATAAAACGACATTATTTTTGCACCAACCTAATATATATAAACGACATTATTTTTTAACTAACCCAATATAGTAAACGACATTATTATTGCACCAACCTTATATATATAAACGACATTATTTGTGAACCAACCTAATATATATAAACGCCATTATTTTTTGCACCAACCTAATATATATAAACGACATTATTTTTTAACCAACCTAATATATTAAACGACATTATTTTTTCACCAACCTAATATATAAAACGACATTATTTTTTAACCAACCTAATATATATAAACGACATAATTTTTTCACTAACTTAATATATAAAACGACATTATTTTGTGCACGAACCTAATATATAAAACGAAATTATTTTTTACACCAACCTAATATACAAAAGGACATACTTTTTGCATTAACGTTATATATAAAACGACAGTTTTTTTTTGCAGCAACCTAATATACAAAACGACATTTTTTTTGCACCAACCTAATATATAAAACGATATTATTTTGTTCACCAACCTAATACATAGAACGACATACTTTTTGCACCAACATAATATATAAAATGACATTATTTTTGCACCAACCTAACATATAAAAATGACATTATTTTTTCACCAACCTTATATATAAAACGACATTATTTTTGCACCAACCTAATATATAAAACGACATTATTTGTGAACCAACCTAATATATATAAATGACATCATTTTTGCACGAACCTAATATATATAAACGACATTATTTTTTAAGCAACCTAATATATTAAACGACATTATTTTTTCACCAACCTAATATATAAAACGACATTATTTTTGCACCAACCTAATATATAAAACGACATTATTTTTGCGCCAACCTAATATACATAAACTACATTATTTTTGCACCAACCTAATATATAAAACGACATTATTTGTGAACCAACCTAATATATATAAATGACATTATTTGTTGCACCAAATTAATATATATAAACGACATTATTTTTTAACCAACCTAATATATTAAACGACATTATTTTTTCACCAACATAATATATGAAACGACATTATTTTTTTCACCAACCTAATATATAAAACGACATTATTTTTTACACCAACCTAATATACAAAAGGACATACTTTTGCACCAACCTAATATACAAAACGACATTATTTTTTCACTAACCTAATATATAAAACGACATTATTTTTTGCACCAACTTAATATACAAAACGACATTATTTTTTCACCAACCTAATATATAAAACGACATTATTTTGTTCACCAACCTAATATATAGAACGACATACTTTTTGCACCAAGATAATATATAAAACGACATTATTTTTTGCACCAACCTAATATATAAAAACAATATTATTTTTTGCACTAACCTAATATACTAAACGACATTATTTTTTCAATAACCTAATATATAAAAACGACATTATTTTTGCACCAACTAATATATGAAATGACATGATTTTTGTACCAACCTGATATATAAAAACGACATCATTTTCTTACCAAATTTATGTATAAAGCGACATTATTTTTTGTTCCAACCTAATATATAAAAACGACATTATTTTTTGCACAAACCTAATATAGAAAACGACATTATTTTTGCACTAACCTAATATATAAAACGACATTATTTTTACACCAACTTTATATATAAAACGATATTATTTTTGAACAAACCTGATACATAAAACGACATTGTTTTTGCACCAACCTCATATATAAAACGACCTAAATTTTGCACCAACCTAATATACAAAACGACATTATTTTTGCACCGACCTAATATATAAAAACGATATGATTTTTTACAACCAACCTTATATATAAAATGACCTTATTTTTTGCCCCAACATATATATAAAACGACATTATTTTTCCAACAACCTAATATGTAAAACATTTTTTGCACCAACCTAATACATAAAACGACATTATTTTTGCTCCAACCTAATATATAAAACGACATTATTTTTGCAACAACCTTATATATATAAAACGACGTTATTTTCGTACCAATCTAATATATAAAACGACCTTAGTTTTGCATCCACCTAATATATAAAACGACCTTATGTTTTCACCAACCAAATATATAAAACGGCATTAGTTTTTTCATCAACCTTACATATAAAACGGCAAAATTTTTCCACTAACCTAATATATAAAAACGACATTTTTTTGCACCAACCTAATATATAAAATGACCTTTTTGCATCAACATAATATATAAAACGACATTATTTTTACACCAACTTTATATGTAAAACGACGTTATTCTTTGCACCAACCTAATATATAAAAACGATATTATTTTTGCAATAACATAATATATAAAACGACATTATTTTTGCACCAACATTATATATAAAAACGATATTATTTTTTCACCAACATAATATATAAAACGACATTATTTTTTAAACCAACCTAATATATAAAACGACATTATTTTTTACACCGACCTAATATATAAAAACGATATTATTTTAGCATCAACCTTATATATAAAACGACCTTATTTTTTGCACCAACATAATATATAAAAATACCTTATTTTTGCACCAACCTAATATATAAAACGACCTTATTTTTGCACCAACCTAATATATAATCGCATTATTAAATTAAATGTTCATCTTTCTGATTTTGTGCTATTACCTTTTTCTTATTAAAAAAAGACATTTTGTTTTTATTTGTTTTAGCCACAAGGCTATTGGAACGTTACGAGCTACTATTTGAGATCTTGCTTAACAGAGAGCTTGAGGGACTTGAGCAGCAAGATTCCTGTTCACACTCGATTAAAACTTTAGCAGCTTAGTACAGTTTGGTGTGTAGAAAACAGGAATGGGATTCCAAAGTCTAGTAGTCCAAGGTAAGAATTTATTAGAGTAAAGGGTTTTCCGACATCTAGAGACCTGAATAGTGAAGGGGGAATTTTACTGCTTATCGTGTTAGTCGGGAGTATGTACGTCGAGTATGCAAAAGTGAAATGAGTTATTCAGAGCACATTCCACTAAAATACTTGAGAACACAGACACATTGCGGCGATGAGACTCAAGTTGTAGCCTGGTCGGTATTACGGGACATATTAGATCTGAGACTAATTTTTGAATCCTATCTAAGAAGACACTCGCTACACATCCTCACCTTATTATCTTATATCTGTCTACGCATGCTTCGGGTAAGCTTTAAATTAGGTTTAAAAACCGAACTTTTTATGTGTTTTCATGTATTTTCTTTTTTTTTTTGCATTTTTTTCTTTATTTGTGTAACTAATGTAAACTAATCTTTTTCTTATTTTTTTGTTATTTTTTTCTTTTCATGAGCATTTTTTTCTTTGGAGCTGGGCAACCTTTGTTTTTTGTTTTTTTAATTAAATCAAATTAAGACAGTCGGGGTAGTCCCTTAGGACTAGATAGACTTTTCTACGATCACATCTAACGATGGCGAAGTGGGGTGAGAAGAGGCAGTGGATGTGGAAGAAACTTCATCAACTGAATAGTTTTCCAATCTATGGTTTGAGATGGAGTAAAAAAGGATCATTACTAAAATTCTGTCTCCGCATAAATTCGAAAAGATGATTGTCGAGAGACCCCTGGCGTCTGCAATTGACTGTTAATCCAACATGGAAATATTCATCATGTATAAAATTGTTAGGAACAGCCGTTGAGGGTGTATTGTTTACTTAATTTAATGATTTTTTCTTCCAGTATTTTCCCCCAAAGATCGTCTGCTACTTTGCCGAGCAATACTCAGCTGATCTGTGTCTTACGTCAGATTACGTCAGATTACAGTCAAACACGAGCGCATGACGTCATGTTCCGAGCAAAGCCGAGCGGACAGTTAGCTAAATCTGGTTCAAGTTCTGTACAAGTACATTTTGGAACGGTTCTTCACTGAATTTCTACGATCGATAAAGATTAATGAATAATTACTTTAAAAACATTCATCAAACTCATTTTAAAATGTCGTGCTTATGCAGAGAAGGTTCTATGCCTTTTTATAGTATTTTCAAGTTAACTTAAATTTTTACGCTATTTTTGGTTTATTAAATTGTTAGGTAAAAGTACAGAATAGATACAAAATACCCTCCCCATCCCAGTGTTAAGAATGTGTTTTTAAATAATAATGTTATTTTTCCAACATGGTATCTTCTTTGTTTAATTTTTTTCTGTTTTGTTTAGGGTTTTATAAACGATTTGTAAATACTTATTTATTGATTTTGTTTTATAATAGCCCGAGATTGGAAACAATTCTCTCTCAAAAAAAAAAAATCAATAAATAAAAGAAACCAGTATTTTATTTAATTTTTCTATTTTTGAGCGATTATAGAGACTTCAAAGACGTGACCTAATTATGCGGATATTATATGTTTATAATAAATTGTAGTTTTAATTTGTTATGGAATGATTTTCTGATACGCAATTTTATGCTAGAAAATTACAAGATGCACTTTTACACATCTGATGAATGCAAATACAAAATTCTAGTTATTTTGAAAATAAGACCAAGGCCTATTTTGGAGGGCACATAATTAGATGCTACTATTTTTAAATAACGGCTTTCATTGCTCGAACAATCATAGGAAAGCAGTCAGTGAAGATTTATACAAAAGATAAAATACTTCACTGGATCACATAAAGAATAGCAAATGAGTCATTGAACTTTTTAAAAATTTTGAGAAACTATAGAATTGTATAATATTATATCTTGGTTAAAATCGTATTAAAATCCGTAGTAAAAAGAATTTCATTTTGGATAGTTTTTGCATGGAAGTCACCTTCACCTTTTATCAAAACCATAAGGCCACTCGAGGATAAGAGTTAATACGTTTAAAGTGATCGGTGAGAAAACAGCGTAATGACATTGGGTAGAAATTGATTATTTAAGAGGACGTCTCATCAAGAATCTGTTTAAATTGGATTGAAAACGGCCATGCTGTAGTCACTTGGAAAGCAGCATCGCGGTATAAAGTTCCATAGGTAAGTAGTTCTATGAAAGAAACTTTGTTCATGGAATGTGCGTTTAGATTTAGGCCTAGATAGAGAGCTATGTTAGAATATAAGTAAATAAGACCCCAAACAAGAATAAATCGATCACTTTTTTAAGATTTCATTTCATTGTCTTCGATTTAATCCCCTAAAAGACGTTAGCGAATAGATGCATGTATTTCATATTAATATAAGTACATAACATTATATTTGAAATTTTATGTATGTATATAACCGTAATTATGGGACTATTTACGTCTAATACTTATCTAAGTGCAGAGTGGAACGACAAATTTGTCGCCCTAAAGAAAACAACAATATAGCTTTATTTTAAAACTTTTATTAAAAAAATCAATTCAGGAAACTTGATTATGTAGTAGAGCTAACATCTGTTCACTGTAGCCGCCTTCAGCCTCAATCACCGCCTCGATACGGGTTCAGAACTGGGAGCATACCCTTTCCACAAACGCCGACAGGAGCTCCGCGAATACTCGGTGGATGGCGGCGATCAGGTTGGCTTTGGTGCTGTGGGGGTCATGATGGTGATGTTCTTGACCTATGATCAAACGAAGTAGTCCAGCCAGTTTGGGGTGTGGAGGAGGGGGACAGTGAGAGAAGGGTACAAAGTCGTAGCACCCCTTCTGAAGCAAGGCCTGAGTCTCTTTAGACTTCTGGGCCAGCACCGAGTCCCGCTGCCACACTAGATATACTTTGGTGTTGACTTTCAAGCCGACTTCTTAGATGTAAGGTGGCATGATGTGGCCCTGAGTTGAAACAACACCAAAGATCAGAACTGTGGTCGGAAACTTCGTTGAGCCGTGCCCTCAAGCGTTGTAACGTTCCAGTTTGCTTTTTGATGGTGTTGGCAATGATCTTATTGTCATAACTAGGATCGGTAGAGAGCATGTGTTGTACAGCGGCGCATCTTCGATCTTGCTCGGTGAACATTGTCACTTTCAAAAATAATAAAAGGTTGCTGTTGCTAGAGATTTATACACAACTGTTCAAATAGAAGATAATCTGCAACAACTTAAGAAAATCGGTTTTCATCAAACGGAAATAAAATCATGTCGTCTTTTCAAGAGCGACAATTTTATCGTTCCATCTTGTACTTTTCTTCTCCTCAGGAAATATTATTTTACATTTATGACCTGTAAAAAATCTTCCTACATCATTTTAAAATATAATACAAGGTCATGTACATTTTACAACTTAACAAAATTTCATATATATTTTAAAACCTAATACAATATCATATACATTTTAAAAATAATACTATGTTATATACATTTTAACACCTAATACAATGCAATATACAATTTAAAAATAATACATTGCAATATACAGTTAAAAATAATACAATGTCACATACATTTTAAAACCTAATACATTGCCACATAGATTTTAAAAATAATACAAAGCCATATACATTTTAAAACCTAATAAAAAGCCATATACATTTTAAAAATAATACATTGCTCTATACATTTAAAAATAATACAACGTCATATACATTTTAAAAATAATACAATGCCATATAAATTTTAAAACCAAATACAACGCCACATCCATATAAAAAATACAATGCCATATGCATTTTAACAATAATACAATATCATATACATTTTAAAAATAATACAATGTCATATACATTTTAAAACTTAATACAATTTCATATATATTTTAAAACCTAATACGTCATATAGATTTTAAAACTTAATACAATGTCATTTAATACAATACATTTAAAAACGTAATATAATTCCACATACATTTTAAAAATAATACAATGCCATATTCATTTAAAAAACTAATATAATGCCATATGCATTTATAAAATAATATAATGTTATATACATTTAAAGTAATACAATGCCATGTACATTTAAAAACCTAATATACTTCCACATACATTTTTAAAATAATACAGTGGCATGTACATTTAAAACCTAATATAATGCCATATGCATTTTAAAAATAATACAATGTCATATACATTATAAAAATAATACAATGTCATAGACATTTTAAAAATGATACAATGTCATATACATTTTAAAAATAATACAATGTCATATACATTTTAATAATAATTCTATGCCACATACATTTTAAAACCTAATATAATGCGATATACATTTTAAAAATAATACAATGCCACATACATTTTAAAAATAAGACAATGTAATATACATTTTAAAAATAATACAATGCAACATACATTTTAAAAATAATACAATGTCGTGTACATTTTAAAATTATACAATATCATATACATTTTAAAAATAATACAATGTCATATACATTTTAAAAAGATATAATGCAATATAATTTTTAAAATAATACAGTGTCATGTGCATTTAAAAACTAATACAATGCCATATATATTTTGAAACGTAATACAATGTCATAAACATTTTATAAATCTTATACAATGTCATATACATGTTACACCCTTATATAATGTCATAGACAACTAGCAGGACGAATATAATTCCACATACATTTTAAAAATAATGCAATGTCATATACATTTTAAAAATAATACACTATCATATACATTTTAAAAATAATACAATGTCATATATACATTTTAAAAATAATACAAAGTCATATACATTTTAAAAATAATACAATGCACTATACATTTTAAAACCTAATGCAATGACATATACATTTTAAAAATAATACAATGTCATATACATTTAAAAAAATATAATGCAATATAATTTTTAAATAATAGTGTCATATGCATTTAAAACCTAATGCAATGCCATATACACTTTGAAACGTAATACAATGTCATAAACATTTTATAACCCTTATACAATGTAATATACATGTTAAACCCTAATATAATGTCATATACAACGAGCAGGACGAATTAACACTTAATTATTCGTAGATAAATCATAAGATACTAAAGATCCACACAAATCCCAACCATTTCCTGGCATTTTATTACTTTTATGTCGACTGTAATTTAAATTTCTACACAATTTTCAGCTTTACTGCATTTTTTGATTGCGCCAAAGACATTCAGAGACCCATCCCCTTGCATTGGTTTAAAGGTTCAGTGGTTTTCGTGTCAGGGATCTGTTCCAAGTTTACAATAATGACACACCTTTGCAGCATTTACATGCAAAGACGAGAATACACACACGCGCCCACACGCATATCTATTTTTAAGTCGCTTCATCGATCACTAGAATGACAACATGAAATTACCTAATTAGCCTTCGGACATTATATATATATATATATATATATATATATATATATATATATATATGAGTGTGTGTGAATATATACATATATATATGTATGTACGTTTTCATGTATATGTATATACATATGTATGCACATATGAATATAAGTGTACATATATATATGTATATATATATGTATATATATATATATGTGTGTGTGTGTGCGTGTGTGTACATAAATAGGAGTTTGACACATAATGAAAACCTCGTGTGCATTTTACATCAGTTGTAAAAATTGTAAAAAACAAAACCGAAAAAATTTGTATCATATTTACATTTACAGTTATTTTTCTTCTGAGTTTTTGGTTAAATTCATTTTTTTTTTTTTATTTTAGATAAAGGATGGTAGCAAGAAGAATTAAAATTACAGGATAATTCTCTTTCAACAAAGATTGTTTGCGAGCGCTTCACAAGGCTGGATTTCATGGAAAAGCAGCCATGTGGAAGCCACTGCTTTCAAGATGTTCCCATTATTTTGTTTAATCCGCTTTATACATATATATTTTTTTTTTACACAGTGATCACCACTTATCAAGGCCCGGAAGCCACTCAGGGATAAGGGTTATTGCAAGTACATTACGTTAGTGTGGAGATTTGCTGAAGTGTTTACTTAAGGGGGCGGTTCATTAGGAATTTGTTAACATTGGACTTGAAGACATCCAAGTTGTAGTCCGGAGGGAAGCAGGCAGACGGAACAGAGTTCCACAGGCGTGCAGTTCTAAGAAAGAATCTTTGTTCATGGAATCCGCGTTTTGATTTAGGCACAGATATAGAGTGGGGGAAATTTTTCATAGTGGATTCAGCTAGACGGGTGTTTTTCGTGAAAGATTGGCGAGGGGGGACCAGGGATTGGAGTTCAGACGAGCACCTGCCATGAAAATAACGATAAAACAAGGATAGGCTCGCAACGTCTCTTCTGTGGGGGAGAGGTTGCAGGGTAGAGAAAAGGGCATCCCCCACTAAACTACGAAGTCTATTTTGTACTCTGTCAAGGCATGATAGGCTGTTTTTGGCAGCTCCTGCCCAGATATGGCAACAGTATTCCATCCTTGGACGTACTTGGCTTTTATATAGATAGAGAATTGCATCAGTAGTGAGATATCTTCTGAAGCGGTAGAAGGATGTACGTGTTCCATTTCAGATCAGGAGTAAATTTCAAACCCAGAAGCTTGTCAAAACACGGGGCCTCACCCAGACGAGAGCCATCCATCACAATTGATGCCAGCTGGGGATCAGAGCGTTGATAATGTAAGGATAGGAGTTTGGTTTTGGATGCATTAAAGGTAACCAGCCACATCTTCCCCCACTGAACCACACGCTCGAGATCAGAGGAGAGAGAATCCGAGAGAACTTTTTCATTTATAGCCTTTGATGTGTTGCCGTAGATGGTCGTGTCATCAGCATAGATGTCAACGAATGATTTAAGTATGTGTTTAGGGAGGTCATTGATGTAGATCAGGAAGAGAGTTGGGCCCAGGATTGACCCCTGGGGGACTCCAGCATTTATATTGCAGGCCTCCGATTTTTGTCCATCTACCACTACTCTTATGAGCCTATCGGAGAGAAATGATTTAATTATTGAGAAAACATTTCCAGTTATACCGTAGCTGGAAATCTTGTGAAGTAGACCCTTATGGCATACCTTGTCGAAGGCCTTTGATATGTCAAGAGCAATTGCCCTAGAAAGGAAGCCTTTGTCAAGAGATTCACTAATCCTGTGGGATATAACCGTCAGCACATCTGCTGTAGATCTTGCAGAGCGGAAACCATATTGTGTGTCACTAAGAAGGTTATTCCTGCTGAGGTGGTTGACTATTTCTCTATTTAATATGGATTCCAGCAACTTACTCATAACACACAGGAGACTTATTGGTCTGTACTGAGAGGGAGATGACTTATCACCTGAATTCTTAAATACATATATGTACATATATATATATATATATATGCATATGTATATGTATATATATATAGTAGATGAAAAAGCTATATCAAAAGAGGATAAGAAGCTCGATGTATATAAATATATATGTAACTTTGTCGTTAACAATAAAATAACGACTTGTACTAATAGCGAAAATATAAAGAGAGAACTGTATGAGAGTTTAGTAATACTTGAATTGTTTCAAATGAGAAATTACGTTCTGCTGAGTTTGTTGAGTAATCTGAGAGGATAATGAAGAGAGAAATGGTGATGTCTTTGTTATTTTTATACTAGTAGGGCCCGGTTCTCGGCGTTGCCCGAGGAGATATGAAATAATGTTAAATGTAAAAAATCTTAAATAATTATTTTGAATCGTTAAGTATTTGTGTATCAATGGTGCCCACTAGTAATATGGCACAAAGCCTGAACAGAGTTGGTAAGCATTTTTCTTTTTTCTCACATGTATCTATTCCAAAAGCGCTAGCAGCCATGATCATACCGATATAAGTAATTGAGCAATAAAAGTAATTACAACAAAAATCATGTAACCATGCAATTTTTAGTTTCATATTAGTTATAAGAAAATGTTGGCACTCTAGCATAATTTAACCCGGATTCTCGGAATTTTGCATAAATTATGGTTCAGGTTCGTCGGGCAGCCACCGGATTAAGCCTAGCAAATTAACAGACGCAGACGAATTACAAAACAAACAAACAAAAAAGACCATAAATACAATAAATTAAAAATAAAATCTACTCTAAACTTACTGAATTTATGTATGTTTATTTTTTTAAGACAACTTGCACTTTGTATTGTTTATTTAATTTTATAAATAATATTTTTCATTTATTTTTGCAATTTTTTGAATTTTTTACGACAGTACCCAGTGCAGTATAAACACCGCTAACCTTCCTATGTTAAAAATAGTTTTCGAAAAAAAAAACACGTCAACCTCCTCAAGTCCTTCTAAAAAATGGATAGGTAGGAAGTGTTAATTCCGCAAGCCGTTCCGAACATTGTACCGCTTTGTACT
Organism: Euprymna scolopes; assembly: GCF_053919585.1. Classification (NCBI taxonomy): domain Eukaryota; kingdom Metazoa; phylum Mollusca; class Cephalopoda; order Sepiida; family Sepiolidae; genus Euprymna; species Euprymna scolopes. The sequence continues at coordinate 92,170,768 of NC_136493.1, forward strand.
GTCGGAAAATATTAGGAAATTTTTACGAATTTTATAGCACCCAGCGTAGTATAAACAACCCTCATGTTATGAAGGGCTTTCGAAGTAAACACTCCCGAAAGCCGAAACATGGGGGAGTTGGGAGTGCTTATTCTGGAAGAGGTTATTAACATGTGGATGTCGAGGGTGTTTATAGTACGGTGTGTACTGTCGTAAAAAATACCCAGTTTTTTAATAAGCAATTTTTTGTACTAATGCACTTATGTTAGCGTGCTGAAATAACAAAGTAAATATTTAGAAAGCCATTATTATTATAAACATGAGTAGTAATCAGTGATGGAATTCAGCCGGTGCGAACCGGTGCTTAAAATATTATGAGTTCGTCGAACCTGTTGTTAAAATTGCATGAACCCCTATTCATAACTTCATTATAGTAGATTCTTTATTCTTATTAATATTATCTTAGGACCTGTTCTTAAAAATTTGAATCCCACCACTGGTAGTAATGAGTAGTAATTATACTCTACTTTCACCTAACAATTTAAGAAGAAAAGATACTGTAAAATTGAATTTAAGTTAAGAAGACTATGTTACAAAATAATGCAGTAACATAAGTTATTCAACGCCTTATTTTAATAATTTATCCCAAAATGTTGAGTTGAATTTACAGTGTCTATTCAAGAAAATTACGGTGTTTTTCTTTATTATTATTATTATTTAAAAGAAATTGGCAGTGAATGTTTGTCTATTGTAAACAGAACTGTTTTTTCTATAAGAGAAGATGATTCTTATGAAAAGCGTAAATCGGTGAAAGTATGGAAATTTGTTTTATCCAGGAAATTTAAAAAATAATGTTCTATCAACATATGTTGAACCGTTCGTTTAATATTGGAAGATACGAATATCAGAATATGAGGATGTGTTTGAGGGAGCTTATCAGCTGTGATGGATTTTGTCAAAGGAGAAATTATTATCTGTAAATAGGAATACGCAAAGGTTATGGTATGTGTATGTGTCGAATAGCAAGTTAAGAGCGGTGTCCAGTGGGAGCAGTGGGAGTACAAAATGGAGAGAAAAATGGGAACTACTACCTCTAAAGATGGTGAGCTTGTGATCATGTCGCTCCTCGGAACAAACGTATGATTTTATTATAACGCCTAAATGTGTATATAATGTAGTTCTAAAGTTACATAAAATAGTGGGTATTAGTGTGGACTTAATAAATTTGCATGTGCCATCTGTTGTTGCAAACCTACGGTATTTTAGTCCAGAGGAGAATTTCTGCAATAAAATTATTATTATAAAAAGGATTACATGCGAGAGCGAGATATTTTAATGACTTTTGTAATATGCGATGACGTATATTTCTGCGCTTCTGGTTTGACTGGATGAAGATGATGATTGCGATCAAAATTCAATATTTGTTTATTGATTTTGCTTTTTACTCTCTCTCTCTCTCTCTCTCTCTCTCTCTCTCTCTCTCTCTTCCGATATATATATTTCTCTGTATGTATATATATGTGTGTGTGTGTGTGCGTGTGTGTGTGTGTGTGTGCTGAGCAGGATAATCGTTGCTTAACTTTGGTGATCTGAGATCGTATACATATTACTATTTGCGAATATTATGCGCTGTATATGCTCTCCGTTTATGTCGACATTGTTTCCAGTCGTCCTGAACATCTATTTGCCACTGACTTTTACAATACCAACAAATGAAACGCGAATGCAGTGTTACAGTGGGTATCCAAGTCTATCAAGACTGAACGGCTCCATTATATATATATATATATATATATATATATATATATATATATATATATATATATATATATATATATATGAATAAAAAATCAATACGAAAAATATATAAATGTTTATATCTTTTCTGTATTTATTTCCTATGTTTTGACGTGTAGGAATAAAAAAAAGTCTTTTGAAAAAAAACAAAAATGTTTCTTTCAAAAGCATATATATATATATATGTTCATATACACACACATACACACGCACACATATATATATATAGTAGTTAAATTACATATAATCATATAAGCTATATATATATTTATATATATACATTTATATATATATATATATATATATATATATATATATATATAGAGCTTATATGTTTATATGTAATTTAACTACTTGGAATAGTAATTATATATGAATAAATAACATAAAGTGCTAATTTAGATAGCTCATTAGTGCAATACTAGAGCTATAAATATTTTTTCTTAAACACACCACATTAAAAATGAATAGACACAAAGTATTTACTCATTTTCAACTTGTTCGACTTTTATTGGTAACAATTTCCGTACAATTGTTTCAGTCCTAGGTGTTGGCATATAAGTATAATTTAGCACAACTTGCTTTTCAAACGTTTCATAGCTCACGAATAGGACTTTTCTTGAAAACACACAAATATACACACGCACACGCACATACACTCACATAAACACACACACACATACACACACACATATATATATATATATTATTTTTAAAATATAATTATTCACTGACACGTGTTTCGTCGTCCACGGCTCATCAGAGTGGCTGAATCTATACATATATTTTTAGGTAAGAAATATCCAAAAGTAAAGCCCATTGAATTTCAACGAGGTTGTTGATAGTTCTCACTTAAAAGAGCAAGATATTATTTTAATCAATTTAAGTAAGTAAAATTACCATGAGTCGCTACAATAAATTTACTGTTTTGGTTTTAAAAGACATCGTCAGGCGTCAATATATCTCTGGTCTTACTCGAATCAAAAGGACAACCGAGTAAAAAACAATGAAAAATAACAGAAAAAAAAGAGAAGGGAAAAAGTTTTAGAGGCCATTTTCTTTCGTCTAGACGTATGATCTTTTAAGAAAAGGGGCGTTAGTTTTATCTATAATAATGAAGGTGTCTTTCGTTACTCAAATTATGTCAGAACATCCACTTGGGTTATGCGATCGGAAAATGCACGTCTAATGACACTATAACAAATCAATTTAGCATTATTGTTAAATTTTCATATATTTTTTGTGAAATATAGTTTTTCATTTATAAACGCTTTAGTGGAATCTTTTAAAATATATTAATGCAAAATAGTTTATAAAGGAAGAGAATGGAAACATTTTGATTGTCAACCTGGATTTTCGATTAGTGTTTTGGTTGACGCAAGGCTTTTTTGTTTACAAAAAAAAATTGATACCGTTAACAATGAATTTTATAAATAAATTTTAAAAAATCGCAATATTTGTTTTTTTTCTGATTATTTTAATTATTGGGACTACTATTATCATTTTTGTCGTTATAGTTACAACATTTCGCCCGATACTACATCCTTTCTTTTTTACACTTAATTTTTTAAACTGGAGAACCTTCTAGGCGTACATGGAGACGGTCGACGGTTACTTTACCCGAAACATTTAAAATGCATAAAATACAAATTGGCACCAAAGTTTATCTCTATTGTTTGTTATTTTTGTTAAAGAATATGTCTGAATTTTAAAAAGTAAATAATAAGGGTTTAAAAATGTTAAAGGTTAATAAGAGAAAATAAACGAAATAAAGCATTTAATATTCTTGGCTTGTACTTCACGAATGAAGATCCTATGAAGGGGGGCTGTCCATTTTGACTGCAGGCATGCTTGTGGCTGACGAGCCCTATGCAGGACAAGCAGGTTTGACCGCAACCGCTGCAGTCAAATATCACGCCTGGTACTGCAGCTGAGGCTTCACTCATTTAATATTAAAGTACTAATAAATACTGAAAAAGTAATATTGTGCTACATAATTCAATACAAATAATAAAATCATATTGTAAGGGAAAATCTTTAATTTCCTCCTTCCGATCAACAATTATTGGTAGACAATGTTATTTTTATTGCCCTGTTTCTTTTGAATGGTCCTCTATTTTATGTAACATTTCATTAACTTATTTCTTCGGTAATGGACTGCTACATGTCGAAATTACTACGAGATCTTTTCGCACGCCAGTACAACAATGATGACCTATTGTAATAATAATATTCGAAAGCGATGCTACATTAAAGCGAGGTAACTCCCATATTCCTGTTCAGGGTTGCTAGATTGGACTTGTTAAGCCAAATGTCACGAATGTAGCTTTTTTTTTTTTAAGCATTTTAGCTTTCAAAATGTTATTTGGCGTTTGTCCAAACGTAACGCACGGGCCAACTAATGAAAGAACAAGTAGAATAATATATGGGTTAGAAGGCGTAAATATGATTTTAGGGAAAAAGAGGAAAACAAAATAGGATTATTGAAAGTCTATGAAATAAAAAAAATTGCGGCACTATTTCATAATCATGTTTTATTTCGTAATGTGATTAATAATATAATGTTCTCGGATGTCTATCCGGCGATGTTAACACCTAAACGGGCGATAATCGAGAAACAAAGATGAAAAACTCATATGTGAATAAATAGTTAACAAACTATTTTATTCCTGACGTTGCTCAGGAATAAAATAGTTTGTGTTATATGAATCATATGATTTAAGAAATCCGAAACAAAATTCAATAAGAAGAAAAAGAATAGTTAAAAGTTAAAAGAGTGTAAGACTGTTATGTCTTGCAATAATAAATTTCTCGTATTCCACGTATTTTCAAAGCCAACAGGTAATGGTGGCATTCCTGTTTTTCTTACTCTGGGTCAATTAACAGGATGTTTTTATTATTATATAGCTTATAACTAGCTGTTATGTGTGTAATTCGTTTAATGATTCATGGTCGTCCGACAATCTTGCAAAACTTCAGAGGATAAACAGGTTGTGCATCTTGCTTAAAAGTTCTATTTTTGCCAACACGTGATTAAAGTTCTTGACGCGCTTACACGTGCTTAAAAGTTCTTGTAACGCCAACACATAGTTAAAAGTTCCTATCGTACCAACATATGGTTTTTCTTATTCCTTCTTCTTTTTTTCTTCCTCCGAAATTGTTTGGTTATTTGTATACATGGCAGGAGCTGCATTACAAGTCTATTGTCGTATAAACAAAATATCAAAAATGAAAATACAAAATATTACCCGAGACCTATAATACCATTTGCAAGTGAATAAAGTGAACGCATATTTCCTGATAGCATGTACTAGTGATAGCTTAAAAAATTAAGGTTTGATTTGTTTTCTTGATTTAATTATTAAGATTGAAAACTGATTTACTTTATTATGAAGGTGACATTAAGGTGATAGAGCAAAAGAATAAGTTGAAGATAGAAGTATGTAAATATTATGTGATTTATTATTTTAATTTCGAAAGTAGCACATCACTCAAAAACGTCACTGCTCTTATATAGGTGACGTAACTAATATAAATATGTGATCCAAATCGGATTATATGTTTACAAATTACAAATAAAAATTCTCCAAACAATACACAAATTTTAATTCTATATGTTGACAAAGCATTGTTTTCTGATTAGAAAAATAGCTATCAATCAAAACAATTAATCAGTATAATTACGAGTCTGTTCCGTGTGAAAAAAGAAGTAGTCTTCTAACTTTGCACATTATAGTACAGCCACAAATGATGCTGAAAGCTTAAGTCGACCAAATTCGGATGTTATCTCGGGAAACAAAAAAAATACACAAAATTGTTTTAGTCGATTGTAAACTGAAGTTATGTGAGACAGCAAATGTGTTAAAGATATCAGAAGTGTAAGTGGATGCCGCGTTAACACAGAGTCGATCAAAAGAAACAAGGTGTCGACGATTTAGAGCGTCTTTTGAAACTATTATAATGCAATGAAAAGGAGTTTTGTCTCGATGCGAAATGGATGAAACATAGATCCACAACTTCATTTCGGAGTCGAATCAAATTTATCTTTTTCAGAATGAAAAGACCTAAATTACATCCTTGATCTAAAATAGATATTGTATTTCTTCCAGCTTAGCTTGAAACATTTTCCTACGCCAATAATTAGCTTGAATAAGAAATGACCACAGCAATCAAACGAATACATTAGCACATCTCTTCTTCTTCTTCTTCTTCTTCTTCTTCTTCGAAATACATTTTGCCGCCATATTTCAATTATTAAAGAACGTAGTTTTTGCTATGTTGTCTTCCAGGCATCAGAAAAAATGTTGAAACTTGTTATCTTAAAAGAATTCGGTTGCTCTTCAAATCCAGGTATTAATTTGAATGTGCTTTCTTTCTTTTTTTTTCTTTTTCTTTTCTTTTTTTTTCTGAATCATCTCTATTGAAGATGAATAGGATGTCTGATCCAGCCGGTTTTCTAGATTTATTCTTTGGCATCGGAATATAAAGATATTGTCACGCAGTTTGAAGGGGTTTTTTTTTCTAATTAATCTGAATTCAAACTGTTTCTATTGAAAGAGTTATTGATTCAAGGCATTCATAAACAAGTATTCGCCTTTCTTCCTCTGAATCTAATGAGAGAATTGTGAACATTATCGTCTTATTTATTCACTTTACCTCAATAAATCCGTTCTGTTAATTATTGTATTATTTGGATTGTTCGGACCATTGTTCTCATCTTAGTTGTTTTTCTCACAAAGTTTTGGCCGATGTAACCTCTAATCGTTTCAGGTGCTCCATACTAGATGTTATTGATGAATGCTGAAAAAATATTTATTTTGTTTTTTTTTTCAATTTTTTTTTTTGCGATGAGTATCGATAATAATTGTTTGTATTATTTGGATTGTTCAAAGTAAAACAACCGGAACGGACCCCGATTTATTTTAAAAAGAAAAGAAAAAAAGAAAAGAAATATACCCGGCGTTATTTGCGCTTCGAATTTCTAACTCCTATGTTCGTTGGAAAAGCAAAAAAAAAAAAAAAAAAAAAAAATTTCACCATTCACCAATAACATCCAGTGTGAATACAGCTAAAGACAGTCGGTAGTTAGATCGGTGGAAACGCTGTGAGAAAAACAACCAAAATGAGAACAATAGTCCAAACTGTTCAAATAATATTAAAAAAAATAATTATCAATCCTCATCTAAAAATATACAAACAACCCCTTCCTTCTGATCACAAACCTGATAGACGTTTCACTGTCATTGCTGAAAGATAATCATCCTTAAAGCCATATCTATTTTTTAGCAATCATGCACAGTGATAACTACTAAGTTTCAAAATGCTTAATATAACTGTGTGAAAAAAAGGCATTCCTAATGATATTAGATCCACAATTTTCTTTTCGTTATAGTTTCCTACAAATTATAAAAATCGTGTTCTGCTAATGGCGATGCTATATTTGAGATTGGTTTCCCCTAAACATGTGACTTGGTGCAATAATGGAACTAGTGTTAGAGCCATGTGGCTATTATTCCGTGAAACCTATTTTATATTTGCTAAAAACAATTTATCTATTTACAGGGTTCAACGATAAAATTGTCGCCCCAGAAAAGACGATTTGATTCCATTTTGCATTTGATGAACACCGATTTATTTTGTTGTTGCAAACCAGTTGTGTATACATCTCAAAAGCGATGAGAGGTTTTTATCATGTCTGAAAGTGACACAATGTTCAACGAGCGAGATCGGAGATGCAACAGGGCGATTGCTAGCACCATCAAAATGCAAATGCGGACGGTTATGGTATTTGATGTGGTTTCAAATGAAGGCCACATCATGCCAACTCACATCTTCGAAGTCGGCTTGAAAATCAACACTAAAGTGCATCTGGATGTGCTTCAACACATCCAGATGCAGTAAGATGATCCCCTGGTGCAATCGGGTAGGTGAAGATCCAAGGTGTGGCATCAGGACTCACCGTCGGTCCACAAGTCCAAAGAAAACCAGACCTGGCTTCAGAAGGAGTGCTACGACTTTGTAACATTCTTTCATTATCTCCCCCTCCTCCTCCGCACTGAACCCGCTGGACTACTTCGTTTGGCCATACATCGAGAACATCACCAACATGACCTCCGACAACACCAAAGTCAGCCTGATCGCCGCCATCCGCCGAATATTAGCCGAGCTCCCGTCGAAGTTTGTGAAAAAGACATGCTCCTAGTTCCGGACCCTATCGAGGCGGTGATTGGGGCTAAAGGCGGCTACATTGAATAGATATGAGCTCTACTACAAAATCAAGTTATTTGAATTGAATTTTTCAATAAAAGCTTTAAAATAAAGCTGTAGTATTGTTTTCTTTAGGGCGACAAATTAATCGTTCTATCCTGTATTATCTGCAACATTCGATATTTATATATTCTGCACATTTGTGTTCTTACACAAATCTATTAGTTCTCATGCTTATATGGTGTATCATTGTCATCAGTTCGTTCTTTTGTTTGTTTTTTGTTGTTGTTTTTTGTCACTCTTGAAAATATGAACTGTTGACGTTTGCTTATCATGTCATAGGAATACGAAGATTTTATTGTGGTTTTGGTTTCCCCGATATTTTTCTACTCAGAATTATTTCGAGAAAAACTTCAGGTACTTACAGGAGAGACCACATGACGGTTACTAAAGTCTTAAATGAAAGTGAGTTTTGTGGAACGAACTGGATTCGAATAGGACACCCAGGTTGTAAGTCCGTGTCGTAAACCATTTGACCACAGTCACCTTCCTGAGGTTTTCTACTATTCCGATACTACACTTTATGCATCATTCGTTTTACAAAGGGCGTTAGATTACAACTAACTGAAGCAAGCGATTAAATTTACCATAGTATAGAATGCAGGAATGGATGCATGTTAGTGTTGGCACGATTTATCGGAATCGGGAATCGTAAATTTCGTAACTTTTGGAGTATCGGAAACGAAATTGGATAAGATTGCACCATTTTTCCGATGCCAAAAAACGATTTGTTTAATTTTTTCTGTTGTTCTTGTTTAAAACTTAATTTTCAATTGCTAGTACTAATAGAAAAAAAAACATGACAATTCTTTATTGATTTTTAAAATATCAATAAAATTAAAACCTTCAAAAATTGATCCCCCATAAGTATATTTTTTCGCTTTCGAAAATGGATTTAAAAAACTATCTGGAAAATATACCCGGTGGACCAAGAGTAAGTGATACACAAACAATTCCACTTAAAGGGCGGTTAGAATCTTAGAAAGCTCTTTCGGTTGGAATGTATGAGATATGAGTGAATGTCTGGCATCTGGTAGGATGCCCCATTCCTAGCTAGTACAAAATAATTAGAAATTTGAAAAATAAAAGGCAGAAACGCAATGCACCACTCTGCCAATGACGATTCTTTGTGAGTTGATCACGCTGCTAACACGTTTTAGTATCTACGGAAAAGTACACCGTTTACAGGCGAACCTCTTCGAAACTTAATCCCCCATTTCATAAGCAGTGTTTAGCTGTTCGGAACCAAATGGAAGTTGTACAACAATTCTATTCATTCGAACGGTTAATCGACAGCTTATAGACAGTCAGCGACGACAGATAACCCTTTATGGTAAAATTGTACGAATAAATACCTTCCATTGAGGACATGGCTTTTCTTTTGCAATTTCTTTTACGGTTCGATGATATCGCTTCATTTTGCCGTTGGCCGATGAGACGTGTACACAGAGGAAATACAATTGAACCCCTCAAGTCTCAATGTTTGCTGCGAAATTCCGTATCATTGAACCTCGTTCATGTGGTGCCAGACAATAAATAAACGCGCGGGATCAGAGTCAATGCTTATTGTTTGCTTTGGCAGTCGAGTATTTTTTTTCTTCTGATATCGTTAACACTTAATTTCATGGGATGTGGATCAATAAACTGGATCCTCTAGAATCTCTTACCGCATACAGGCGGTATTCAATTACAACGTGCGTATTACGCTAAGATGATCACTTTTAGAATGAATGGTCTTTATCTAATCAGGGTCGGATCTGATGCTTGACACAGTACGTACGTATTGGCTATTTATCGATAGCTTATATTGATAGATAAAAGCCAGCGAATACAGGTTGTCCTTTAGTGTAACATTGCATAACTATTCCATTACGGAGTTTTTTCTTGAATTCGTTTTACGGTTCGATGATATCGTTTTCTGTTGCCGTTGATTAATCGGACGTGTTCTCACAAGAAAATGCAGTAAGTCCGTAAGTCTCTAAAATGTTTACTATGACAATTTATGTGGTTAGACTACGTTGATGATGGTTAGACTACGTTTAAACATTAAAACGTGCGGGCCCGACGTCCACAAGTGTTTACTAGTGTTTAATTTGGTATTTGCCTCGAAAGCATCAGTTTCAAAATAAAAACATATATAAGTTCACCTAATAGAAAACTTGACAAAATTATGTTGAAAATAAACGTTAGCCAAAGAGATATAATTCCCATAAACGAGGAAACTTTAATATTCAATTCAAATTCGATAAATCTAGTAGATTAAGGTAATTTTATCAATATGATTTATAAATTGGCATTTTATCATAATGTCAATGGTAATCAGATAAAACTCTCAGAGATTTTAGGAGCGGCCATTTTTCAGTTGACTAAAAATACCAGAATTGTTAAGTGCATGAAAGGCTTAGCATCGGAAATACCAAACGAAATTGCCTATTCGATTAAAATCAGCATTTCTTATATGATTAATCAGATAGCCACAGTAAAACGTGGGGTCTTCTGCACGGTGGACATCTAATCGATCATAATTTTTAACATTATTCGCGCCCTGATATACTTTTCCCGACATGTTCCCATATATTTTATTTTCTGGGGAGAATTACACTATAGAGTTAATTTCAGGAAGACGAACTTGTCATCAAAATAAAATGAATCAAATTAACTTATAATTCCTTATATTTTTGAAATAATACGAATAGTCACAACTCCTGTTATATGCAATTACTTGAATTGCTAAAAAATAATTTGGTGTTTACTAATTATAAAAATAATTTGGTGTTTACTAATTATAAAATAATAATTTGGTGTTTACTAATTATAAAAAATAATTTGGTGTTTACTAATTATAAAAAAATAATTTGGTGTTTACTAATTATAAAAAAATAATTTGGTGTTTACCAATTATAAAAATAATTTGGTGCTTACTAATTATAAAAAATAATTTGGTGTTTACTAATTATAAAAATAATTTGGTGTTTACTAATTATAAAAATAATTTGGTGTTTACTAATTATAAAAATAATTTGGTGTTTACTAATTATAAAAATAATTTGGTGTTTACTAATTATAAAAAATAATTTGGTGTTTACTAATTATAAAAAAATAATTTGGTGTTTACTAATTATAAAAATAATTTGGTGTTTACTAATTATAAAAAAATAATTTGGTGTTTACTAATTATAAAAAATAATTTGGTGTTTACTAATTATAAAAAAATAATTTGGTGTTTACTAATTATAAAAATAATTTGGTGTTTACTAATTATAAAAATAATTTGGTGTTTACTAATTATAAAAAATAATTTGGTGCTTACTAATTATAAAAAATAATTTGGTGTTTACTAATTATAAAAAATAATTTGGTGTTTGCTAATTATAAAAAAATAATTTGATGTTTACTAATTATAAAAAATAATTTGGTGTTTACTAATTATAAAAAAATAATTTGGTGTTTACTAATTAGAAAATGTACTCACTGTAAATAGAAAATAAAGATATGGAATCGTTTCATTAGTGGATATTTAATTTCATGGTTTGCGGAATTATATAATTTACCTACCAGCCGATATCTTCGGGTTCGTGATATCATCAGTCTAGTCGTCTCACGCAAGGAATAGCAGGGCTACATGGCGTTGCTCGGGACCGTATAAAACAATGGAAAAAAATGAAGTTGATTTTGAACATACCTGTTATTCTTTTGATAGAGATTTATAAAGAATCGAAATCGGAATCAGTAATTGTATCGGAATCAGAAATTTATTACAGAGTCGGTAAGTGTATCGGAATCGAGAAAAAATATTGGAATCGTCCTATCACTAATATCTAGGCCGCGTATATAGAAGAAATTAAAAAAGACGTGCACTTGGTATCACCGCTCCCACTCCAAGTTTGCGATTCAATATTTTTTTTATATATATAAATAAAAAAATATGCTTCACTTTTTTCATTTAAGAAGCAGATGCTATGAATAGCGGATAAAAATGTTATTTCTCTCGTCTGATGAGGAACTATTGTTTTTTAATAAACCAATTGCTCTGAAACATTAGCATGTTCAGTGTAGCGAGTATGTAATATTTGTCTATATAAATAAAAATAATAGATATCCTCATATATCACAGCGCCGTTATTCTTTTAAACACAGATAAAATATAACAAATATACGCCTTTGGCAAGCGTTTATTTTAAACACAATTTTTCGAAACTTCGTATAAGGTGTGTTCAAATATATTTTACTTGGAAATTGATTACTTTAATCAAGCTTTCAGAGCTATTGGGATTTAACAAAAAAAAATAAGTTATTCAATTTCCGGTACATTTATTGAGTGTATGATCTTAGTAACATATGACCGCCGGTCGCAGTGGTGGATGAAATGGATGACAACGTGGACTGGCAACCCATGAAGCATTTTACGTTCAACGAGAAATCAATTCGCACATGACTGTTCTTTTTTTTTTTTTTTTTTTTTTGTGTTTTGTAAACGTGTATTTCGCGCATGTGTGTTCTTGACCGTGAGCGGTCACGGAAACAATAGAATAAAGTCTTTTTATACTTATATATTCTCTGCATCTTTCGCTTCTTTCATCACCGGCACATTTCCTAAGTGGCCGTCGTTTTGTATGGTGGTAGTTGATCATTTATTTAACTAAGATGCATAAATACTCATGCATGAAAATACAATGGTGGCTTGTTGATGTTTAAAAGGTTTTATTAAGATACTAAGTTTACTCATTTGGGGAGAGACTTTAGGAGAAGAAATGTAGGTGCATTACTCTCTTAACAATTATTTAATTAATAATAAAAAAAACAACAAAACCCCTCCTTGAAAAAAATAACAACAAAAGGGGTTTATTGCAGAAGAAAGACGACATTGTTTCTCGAACTGAAAGAAAGAAAGGGCAAAGGAATCTGCCTGGTTGGGTATCGTCTGCTGATGGTCAGGTAGGTGAGCGACGGATGGCAGTAGTCAGTGAGTAGTGGTGTTAGGAGTGCTGTGAGAGAGATCTGTTCTGGTCTCTGGCTGGTGTCTCTCTACCTAAATTAGCTGAGTTTTCAAAGGGCAAAAATAGTCCTTTAGGGGGCAGCTAAAATCAATGCACTCTGCCACCCGATTGGTCAGTCTTGCCGAATCACGTTGGCAAAGGACATTGATCCGCATATATAAAATAGTTCGTTAACCGCTACAAGACTACGTAGCCGGAATTAATTACTTATTTTTATAATTTGAGAATTGAGAAACGCAGGCGAGTAGAAGCTTCGATAACATCAGCTCAGATAATTACATTATTGGACCGTCTCTTACTGCTTCCCGAAAGAGACTGACAAGAAACTCTATTTTGAAATGACCACACATCATTACAATTCGTGTCAAAGAGGGATAGTGATTACTGTATGTATGCATTGTTGACGTTTTAGTCACTACCTGCATGTGTCACACCATTCCACAACTGATCAATGTATTGGATTAAATAACTCATCGAGTAGACACTGCAGATTTCTGATATCATATTATTGTTCTCCATAGTCTAGGCATCACCGGAGGCATTATACAACGTATAGCGCCGTCATATATTTAGTCAAAGAAAATGTAAGGCTTTACCAAGCTTTCGTTAGCTTAACATATACGCTGCGGTTTGCTTACCTCGGGGGCATACGCGCGTATTTCGCTGATATTAATCACAAGGGACGACCGGAAACGCTTACGCATTCATCAAACTCGCGAGAACGTTCAACTAATGAGCATCTAGCTCGCCGCTTTGGTCTTCCAAATTCCATTTGCACATGCATGCAGTCGATAAAGATGAGCAATCTCTTTGATATTTACGACACTGTTATGTCAAAACCTTCTAACCATATCTCCAGTTCCGCTATAACACTATGATGAACCCGTTGCACTTGCTTCCCTCCACGTATATATCCCCGACAAACCCGCTTAGCAACAAAATCTCACCCCTTCTGTTAAAGTCGCTGAATGCCAGAAAATTTTCTGCTCTAATAGTTTCTTCCCTCGAACAGCTAGACTTTGGAATTCCCTTCCTGCTACTTGCTTTTCTGACTGTAATGATATGCAGATGCAAAATGTAACGTAAACCAACATCTTGTTAATCTTTCCTAGACATGGTCCCTAATATAAGCTCCTCATGTCCCAGTGGCGATATGCCTTGTTAGGGTGAACGTGAGTAAAAAAAACACCTTTGTATCGCGTTAAGATAAAATAACACAATACGAGTACTTGATGTAAATTAGTTTAGGTCTGGGTGTGTGTAGGTGATACCGTTACGTAGCGTAGAAAAAAGAACCCCAAATGTTGTCCGTCTACATTTGCCCGGCTTTGACTCCCATCTCGCCGATCTTTCTCCCGGTGACCTCCAACCAAGCCTTCAACTCTCTCAACTGAACACTGTCCTCATCTGTAACTGTCGTCAACCACCGTAAACCTAATACTGCCTTCTAACCATTCTCAACTGTGGCGAACTATTACAAATTTCACTGCCACATCTAAAACTTACTCTGAAATTAACAATTAATTCATCATTATGAAAGTGATTTATATGAAACTTCAGCGTTATGTATATGAATGGGCTTGTATTACGTGCGAATATGAATGTTATTACAAAAATCAAATTAACTTGTCTTCTGCTTTTATTACAGGTAAAAAATATTTTGCTATCTTCATCCGACGAATTTACGTATGTCGCCCTATGTAGGCTATGGTCCCAAAATCAAAATTTCTCTATATTTTTTATTCCGTGATCTCGGTTGGAGAGTAGAAGAAAAATTGGTGGCAAATGAATGTCAATAGACTCCTGAACATCATACTATTTTACAAAAGCATAAATGTTGCGCATTCACGAAAACGGCAGCCATATTTAAAGATGGCCGACAATCATTCAAATAAAACATGATGACTTACTTAAACCCCAATAACACCCAACCGAATAAACATACAAACATGTAGTTAAGTACATTTTTATTCCGATTAAATTCTTCATTATTTATTATAAAGATATTGGATTTAATATTTATATTCTATTTCAGAGTTGAAATTATTTGTAAAAAAAATTTTTTTTTAACTTTTTTTATGCATTTTCTGTAATACTGCCTCAGTAGTTTAGATGTATAACCTAAAATAGATTTTTGTTAAATTTTGATATTTCTCATGTAGAAGCATTTATATTCTACCAATATGATTCGTCACACAACCTTATAGTTTTTACCTCTACGTTTTAGTCATGTTTATAACTATGTTTGCTTGTTTGTTTGTTTTCGTACAACGTAAAGTTCACATCGTTCAACCATTTATCACTAAACTCAGTCAAAATATCGATTATGATCTAAATTGGAACTGATTTAATTTTAAGATATCTACTTTAAAGGTTAATGGTCAAGTTCAAAGAAAAGGTGAAAACCATACTTTTGGAAATACGGTTCTGTTTATCGCAGAGACTCGTTACTTTAATCAAATTTTAGCTAATAAAGACCTCTAGCTTTGACCTTAAAAAATTTCATCAAAGCTGAAATTTTTTAGGCATTTCAATTTCCGATGTTTTAAATTTTAATGTATGGACCTGATATCATTTTGTAACAGCAATCACCATCCAAAACTTCAGTCTTTAGCTTTCGAGTTATCAAGGTTTCCATGGCATAACTCAATATAACATGTAGAAATAAGGTCCGGATAACACTTTGGTCAATGTTTGTCTTGTCAGGCAGTTTTACAACTTCTGTTTTTGTTGTGCATATAGACAGTATTTTAAATTTAGATATATTTGCGTACTTGCATAAGTTCCAAGTTGATTTATTCACTCACATGTACAATAATTGTCAGCTTTTATTCAAAATAAATTTAGATTATATTTCATTTTTATTTTTCAAATTACAAATAGGACACAGATTTTAAACAGTCTTATTGATAACAATGAAACAGTCATTTATGGCTGTTTACTTAAAATAAAAACAAAATGAATAAGATCATATATTGTTTTATTTAAGAATCATCACTTGTTATATCACTTCATTATTACTATTATTTTCTTTATCGGTTACATCATTAATGTCATCATCTTTTACGACATTGTTTCCAGTAATTTCACGCATTTCATAGCATTTGTACATATCTGTGCGTTGTGTTCGAATCCCTACGTCTTTACATTAACTTGTTTACATTTGGTACATTTGCATTTTATTAAATCCATTAAACCCAATTTTCTACCACGACAATCAGGAAGATTGATATCTGGATTTGCATGAAGGCTAATTAGTGTGTGTAACCTGATATATTTTTAGTGTTTCTTTTTGTTCTATTCTTAGATATAGCTAAAATATTAGAAGAACCTCGTGTAATTGATATAGATCATACATTGTTTTTTATAATTATACAACTTTTATTATGGGTTGTTTCATGAACACAAAAACTTTACTTGCCCAAATCATTATTGTTGCATATCAAAGTTGTTTGAATACCTGTCTGAATAGAAGAGATTTTTACACAAACTATCTCAGTTTTAGTTTCCGCTGTATTGTTATTGAAAACTGATTTAGAAGCACAATGTTACAAATATTTAACAAACCATTTGTGCAGATCTAGACAGATATAACCCCTCACTCGAGAGAAGGTGGTTAGGACTCTTGTTTCTCTAAAAATCTCGGCTCGTGCAGTCTAGTCTCTTCTGAGGTTATTACATGAAATCTGGTATGCTGAAAGCGAATATCGAAGCAGCAGGCACGAAGAAAGACAAACTCATGTAGTCTATCTACAGAAGCTTAATTTCGCAGAATTATGTACAAGTTGTTACAATTATCACTCAGTTTCTGCAAGTTCTTTTCACAGTCTCAAATAAAATAGAAAATGGTTGCTATCTGTCTATTGCTCCATACCAAATACCATACTATCTATTGCACCATACCAAATGTTTTATCATTAATTGCCATCTATTAGAAACTAAAGATATGCCTTGTGAAATAGGCAAAAGCTTTCTATGGACAAATATATCCACTACTTTTCTGTACTCAACATTTCAGATGCACTAACTATTCATGCAAGAAAGTTATATAAAGTTTCAGCCTCTTGGAAATGTATTGTGCCTGGTTGCCATAACACAGAAGGTGTAACTTATCTAAGAGTATTTCTCTGATGTATGGGTAGAGGATTATAATTTTAGTGTGCACTACTTGTTTACTGTTATGATGGAAAGTCGGTGTAATTTTATGATTCGTGTTTTTCGCTTTGTGTTGTGTTTCCTCGTGGAGTACTCATTTAACTTTACAAGAGAAGACACTGAAATGTCATTCATATAGTCGAGGTCATTTTAGGACAACTTAATACAATTGAGAAAATATTTAATCAACTTTTTATTTAAATATTCTGTTTTATGTGAGTAAGTATCAACATCATTCATTTCATGTATTTGCTTGTACAAAGTCTTTCAAACTTTTCAGTCTCATTATTTTCTTGGTTTCAATTATTCGGTTGTGAACGATGCTTAATCTTAAATGCTTTACCAGTCTTTTCAGTTTTCCTTGGTTTCGTCACTACTAGGAATTATTGTCCTATGCATTAGTTGCTAAATAATCTTGCTTTTTTTTCATTTACATGAAGTGTGTTCGATTTTCTTCTCGTAATTTTAAAATTTATGATTGAACATTTTACAAGCTTTTCTTTTTCTTTTCCAAATACTATGGGTCCTGAATATTACCTTAAACTATATCCGATGGTGAGGCCCAAGCTCATGGGCTTTGGAGAGTGTAGAGCAACCCCTTAATTACCATTGCTCTCAGGTCCACTCTGAACCGGAGTTAGGGTTCCAACTATGGGTCAAATAGAAACCGACTTGAAAAAAAACAAATATATTCTATCAAAAACTTTTCTTCAAAATCACTGGATTCGGCATTAAATAACCTGAAAAGTGTTGATAAGCCGTAAAACAAAAACCAACCAACCAACCAATAAATCCAAATACTTTGCATATAGTTTTTGATTTTTGCCAGATTTACCTTTTTTTATGTTTTGATCTAACTGACAAAGAAATTAGAATGCACAGGCCATTCTTTTCAATAGTTATGTATTGATATATTGATATATTCAAGAGTTTCATGTGTATTTTAAATCAATAACTTGCATTTAAAAACGTTCAAATTTAAAATAATATCTAACCTTATTTGATAAATTCAGAACAGTCGATTAAAATTTTAATAATAATTTTTGCATAGTTTAAAAACATACACAGCTAAATTTCTGGGAAAAAAAATGAGATTTCTTAGTTTGCATTTTACAATTAAATCCTCCAGAGAATTATCATTAATGAAACCAATGAATGTTTCTATAGTCATGCATTAAATTAATTAAAAAACAACTTTAATGTGTAATGCATTTATTTGTTACTGATGAGTCAGTATTTATCAAAGTTAAATCCTGCTCAAGATAAGGTTTAGTGAAATGAATAGATTGTCAGTTGAAAGATACTGTGTTGGGATTAGAACATGATAAATAAAATAGATAAAAGTTGGTTATTTATGACAATGTGTCTGTTGACATTGAAATTGAAGATGACTAAGTTGTAACCTAAAGAGGATCATTTCTGTGGTAACATGTTTCGCAGATGGAAAATTCGCGAAAAGAAACTTTGCTGGTGGAAACTCTGATATAAAAAGGAAAATTCTTTGCAGTTAGTAAACATGTTCTTCTTGTGAACGTCTGACAGGAGGGAACCAAAGGCTAAAGGTTAGTCGCTAGACAGTAGAAAGATCCACCCATTTTTTCAGCAACGTTAGATATACATTGGATACATGTCTTTTAATTTAGATCCGGTATGAAGTCCTAGAAATTAAACTGGAACTGAAAGAAGGGTTTAAGCATTGACAGTGAAAGCAGAAAAGTTTGGTTAAAATTAACAAGCTAATTTCCCCCATTGCACCGCATGCTCCAGATCAGAAGTGAGAAAATCAGCAAGATTTGATTACAAACTGTTGCCGTATATTAAAAAAATAAACAAATTTCCATCAGAACGTAATTGATAAAATTATTATAGAGAAATACTGTAGGTTTACGCTGTCTGCTCTTCTCCCCAAACGATTTGAGATTTTATTTTTAGGCGATTACGAGTGAATATCCTGAAAAAACTTGACAGAAAGAAAAAAAAAACAAAAAGACAATTTAAAATTTTTATCAGCTTTGTATATAAATTTAACGTACAATGATGCCTCATTTTCAAATCGTTTTTGCATCTTAAAACATAACCATGTTGTTTTTTTCCTTTTAACTATATCAGATAAATTATGTATGTTCTTTTTTGAGAGGTTATACATTTTAGGCTATTACAAATAATTTTATGTCCTTGCAACTCAGACTTATGGTTAGTGATAAAAAAATTGGTTAATTTCCTTAAAAATAGAATGGTTCAGAAATGAGATATCATTTTACGTTAGATTTATACACAAAACTAATCCCCCACACTAAAATTCTAAAATATTTTTTCTTTACACTAAAAGTACTCGTCTAAAATAAATAATTAGAAAATCATGGAGTGTTCATCTACATAATTACCAACATTAGATTATTTAAAAGCATTGAAATTACGAAAATTATCGATCGAAAATTTGTATTTATTTTTATGTTATTTTACAATTGCGATTCTTTGAAGCAGACAAAGGATTTTTATATATATTTTCGATATTGCTTTTTATAGCAAAAACAAATATTCTAACATTTTTCATTCTCTCTGAACACTCGGTAATTTCCTATTTATTTATTTATTATAATAAATTAAGTCATGATCTAGAAAAGTTCAAAAATAAAATTAACAAGAAAATGTGAAATGTTATTTTGCCGATATGAAATCGAAAATAGTTTTGTTTTGTTTACATATTTTCTTTTCGGTGGATACCGCCATCTTGATTTTAACGCATACTACGATCATTGTGATTGGTTGATTATAAGCAATGAAATGAAAAATGTTTTCTAATTGGCTACATTTTTACGTACACTCAAAAAGTGAGGGTCTAATTTGAAGATTAAAATTCCAATTATTAATTAATGCACTAAAACCTTGCGTGTGAAAGATTTTCCTATGTTTCATTAAGATTTTATACACATTATATCAAAAATAATCCCCACCTTTATTATATTTAATTAAAATTGATAATTATCGCTTTGGGCTGACGATCAAATAAGATATTTATTAGAAATAACAGTAAAAATTCTATTATTGACCGATCCTTTGTTCCCGTTACCATAACACCTTGATTGACAATCCTATTTTTTTAAATTATATTTTCACCCCAAACAAGGCACATTGCCACTTAGATGTAGGGAGCTACCATCAGGGACATAAGCTACCAGGGTACTAAGTGGGGAGTTGGCCAGCAAGATGTCGGTTCACGTTACATTTGAACTTCTGTATGTCAGTACAGTTGGGAAGCAGGAATCCGGAAGGGAATTTCAAAGTTTAGCGGTTCTGGGGAATAAACTACTGGAGTAGAAGGCTCTCTTACATCTAAGGATCTCAACTGTGAAGAGATGGGGGGGATTTAGCAGCCTGTCGGGTTTGTCGGGGGTAATTACGTCGAGTAGGTACAAGTGCTTGTAGTTCGTCAGAGCATTCACCATTAAAATACATGTAGAACAGGCAAAGAGATGCAACATTTCGTCGATGGGACAGAGGTTGAAGCTTAGATGACAGTTCAGGACCTATCAGGTTGGCGACTCTCTTTTGAACCTTGGCTAGGAGTGAGAGACAAGTAGCAGATGCACCAGCCCAAATATGACAACAATATTTCATACATGGGCGAATGGTGGCCTTATAGAGGTACAAAATACTTTCGAGCGTTAGTAGCTTTCTAGCACGGTAGAGAGAACCTACCTTTTTCGCAGCGGTCCTGGCAATGCTCTCAATGTAATTTTTTCAACTCATGTTTCCTGTGAACGTTTCAGCTACCTAAACTTATTTGCTCTCATCATTTTTTGTTATATTTTTCCTCTTTTTTACTTCCTAACTTTTGGGGAACAAGGGCAACGTGGATAGTATCACACCAGTATGTTTATAGTCTATATATCCATCTCTACTTAAAAGCACTTCGTATCTTTTACAGCTGTTCCAGTTTGCTCTACCAGGTTCTGGTAGCCTAGGAGCTTGCATCAATTCTCATGTTGTATTATCTTTGCAATGACTTCCTTCATACATAAGCTGCGATAATCGTGATTCGTTTGTTAGTCCCCCGACAAAAGAAGGATGGACCTGTAAATTCACCCTTGTCCGTTCGTCCGTTCGTTCGTTCGTCAGTCCGTACTTTTCTCAATAACTACGCCTTGGAATTTTTTGAAAGTTTGCACAAATATTAAACATGATATGAGTAAAAAAAAAAAAAGTAACAGAATGGATTTTCCGGGGAAAACTTTTATTGCTCCCCCTGGGAGTGCCTTTCGGGTTAAAATGGCTAAAAAAAATAAATTTATGCCTTGGATTTTTATAAAACTTTCTGAAAAATGGTAACTAACTGATTTCTATATGATTTTGTTTGGCTATACTTCGCGATAACTCTTGGGTGTGCCCCAGATGCTATTTTAAGGCTAATAAAAACACTCCATTTTGGGGATTATTTTACCATATTTATCCAAAATTGTCTGTGTATGTCTATTTAGCAGTTTTGCATGGTGCTGAACTCTAATTTAAATATGTTACGGCCTTGGTGATTTGAGGGGGGGCTGAATGGTGGGGGGGGCAAATGATTGACTTAGTAATTTCTTTTTTTTTTGCATTGTGCAGAACTCAAATTTACATATGTTGAGGCCTAAAACTGCACTGTTTGTTCATTTACACCAGGATTTGACGTCCCCTGGGGATTTGGTGGTGGGGGGGGATAAATGGGAAGAAGACAAATGCTGAACTTTTTTTATTTTTTATGCCTCGTTCAGTGTGCATGCTTAACTTATTTATCATTGAACCTGGGATAAAATTGTAACCTTTTTTTTTTCGTCTGCCCAACCGTCTCCCCAACCGTCGATTATTGTTGCCACGCCCCTCCTGATGAACCCCGCCGCCTAGATCTATGCATTAACAACTTTATACTTGAGACTTTATTAACTGTTATGTAAATACTTATTTGTGCAGATTGATCGACTGTTCAAAGGAGTTAATTGTTTTAGACACATTTTCTACATGTGTAAATGGCCTCTTTCAGCATTGCCGTTAATTCATCATTATGAAAGTGATTTATATGAAACTTCGGCGTAATTTATATGAATGGACTTGTATTATGGGCGAATATAAATGTTATTACAAAAACAAAATTAACTTGTCTTCTGCTTTTATTACAGATAAAAAATATCTTGCTGTCTTCCTTCGACTTAAGTTACATCATTAAAAACGTTCTACGTATGTCGCCACAAAATACGTTTGTTAGAAATAACACTAATAATATGATTATATCGTTTATCTTATTCCCAGCAGATTTATTTAATGAAAAGCTGCTTCCTTCTTTCCACAACCACAACAAATACCGGTCTATGAAGTATACTTTTACACACCGGTTCATGTTAGATCACCAAAGTTAAGCAACGTTATAACACTTTGAAGACTCCGGTTTCTTTCAGTCAATGATCACTTCCTATTCAAATGGGTCTAATATAACACGGTGACGCCTCGTTACGGAATTTCCAAGGTTCACGTCCTGGTCACGAAAACACCAATATTACACGATGAAGATCGTAGTGTTCAACAGTATATGCGTAGTCATAGGTGGTTTCGATTTCGAAACACCCAAGAAAGTTACGTGGCGTGGTATTGGTCGGTTCACTATGACGGGGTTTATGCGAGATTCCTGTATCTTCTATCTCAACAGTGACTCGCAGGTAAAATACAAAAATTTAAAAAAAATGTATTCAAAAGAAAATAAAGTGAACACCCAAAGTCTCCAGGTGTTGTATATTGTGCTTATATTGGAGGAGATGATATATTAAAACGCGTCATGTGTTATCTAGTGGATGTGAGATATTGTTCTTTTAACAGACAGATAATAAACGTATTAATCGTACGTATGTTGCTTAGCCAGGAGGACATGATATTGACGTGTAAACTGAATCATGTTGTATCAGACTTATCGCCCGGGAATATTTGACAGTTCATATATAAGAATAAGAATATATGCTTCATACCTTTTTTCTTGAAGAGTTCTTCTGTATCTTCCCGCTGCTCCGTGACGAACCATGAAACCATTAGCACCATCCAATTGAAACATCTGTTCTTACTTGTGAAACCATAAAATAACTCTTTATATTTTTATAATATAAATTTATTACAGTTGTCTCAAATGGTTTTCACAGGATCTGCAGTTCGTCTACATTTTCTATTCTTACAGCCCGCCCCTAGCTGTCATCCCACTCCTGTCTAGACGTCTGTCTGCTTTTGTGGTCAATTTTCAACCACTCAATCTCTCCAAAACTAACTACATCACGTGTTCTCTTACCTCACCTAATTACGTGTCTCAGACCAACCTAATGTCCACAACTAGTTATTTGTTTATTCAAATCCCAAAATAATGTTTACATCTATTTTCTATTTTCACATTCCTTTTGCGACTCACACGTCAATCATCCCTTCCCCAATTTAATTGTTTATTCTTCTAATCATAATAGCTAATCCAGCTACCACCCGTCGCTCAAATCAATTAATGATAATAACAATAACATTAATAATAATGTTTTGATCCTTGACCCCGCTTGCCACAGTTAACAGATACTACGCTATGATCACAGCCTAAAAGGGTCATAATAGTAATATGCGTGTGGCGAGCCTAGTTCGCGGGCCAGTGCGCTGGGTTTGACGTCCCTCCCTCCTACATGCTGCCCCCTGAAAGAAATTACTCCAATTGGTATAATTCGTTCGTGAGTTAGTCACAAATTACGTACGCAGCAAATAATTGATTCCAGGCGTAAATCTTGGGTTTTCGTTTATGAAGATTTATTATTAAATACATTCTGTATACAAAAATGTATTTTATAGTTATAAGAAGAAAAACAAACATATGCAATGTCTTTTTTTATTTCAACAATCAGCCTGCCTTAACAGTGATTCAAAGTGGACCTTTTTCAATAAATGATTGCCTTTCTTCCCCTCTCTTTATCTGGATGTCAGTGAACAGGGTGGGCGTAACGCGGGTGGTGAAGTGGATAGATTTGACTTTCAACTCAACCGTTTTTTTTTTGTTTTGTTTTCTTTTTTTTTTTTGCTCTCGACTGGCTTCTCGGCTCTACTTCTTGACTGATCTCGACTGATTGATGAAAAAGCGCTCTGTGGTTTGAAGTTTCTAGATTTCTCATCCAGCCAATCCATCTTCATTACGTCAAACTCGGATTCGTCGTAAATGGGTTAATTAGCCAAACAGGTCTGCATATTGATTAAGCAATTTTCCACACAAATTTCACACATAGGCGAAATCCTCAAAACCTTGGCCCTAAGTTCATATCCCAGACAAAACAATATTATACGACACCATGTAGCGGTTCTCGTCACAAAACAATATTATTATTTATGTTCCCGAAGTTATTTTTCCTCTTGTATTGTGCGTCTCCTTCTGCCTGGGATTGTTCACATAATAAAAAGCTCTAATATCGCTCTAATTCGCCTCTTACTGGTGTAATTTTCAACCATCATAGGATGTTGGGTCACAACGTTGAGCATGGTCAGGAGCATGGTTAGTACTAAAACGGTGACCATTTGAGGATTCCAAGTGCTATATCTGCTCTCCGGTTATCTCGGCATTGTTTCCAGTCGTTTAGCACATTTTTTGCCACTGAACTCAAGCAGTGCCGAATTAGGAAAATTATGATTTGGAATTGCGTAAAACTTGCCTTACAATTACGCGCGTAGCTACACTTTTAGTGGTTATTCATTGTTGCTTGAGACAGAATGGAAGCATCTACAAAGGAATACAAATACCGTTCTATGTGATATTTAAATGCTGCTCTATTGAGTATCCAACATAAAGCATGCACTATCAATGTACTGATCTAGGAGGTATCTATATACCGCAACAGAGTATCCAAATATTGACCTATGTTTAATTCAAATATATGCATGCAAATACCAGTTTGTTTTAAAGAGTATCCAAATATCTGTCCACGGTTTATGGGGTATGCGAATACTCATCTATGGGGCGTTCAATTCCCAGTCTATAGATTACACCAGCCTATTTAATCGGTATTTAATCGTAGTCTATAGGGTATCTATGCACAAGTCTGCAGAGTATGTAAGTCTTGGTTTATGTGGTAGTAAATACGAGTCGATCGGGGTGTTCGTATTTCGGTTCATGGCGCAGCAAAATATATTGTGAAAATTCATTAAGAGAAACCTCAAAGTTTTCTATGATTCCTATTAAGTCCATCTCTTTTTATTCCAAAAAATACATGTTCTCTGCGAGCATTTTCATGATTGATAAGCACCGAATTAATTTTGCCCCAAGTTATTTTATAGGCTAAAGTTATTGTACATTAGAAGAACCCGTGAAAATTCTATGGTAGTTGAAAATTTTTAAAACACATTATAAATAAAACGAATTAAAAATAAAATAAAACAAATAATGTCGAATTAAAAGCAATTCTTTCTTTCTTTATTTTTTTAATTTTTTTTGCAAATTCTTTTTTAACCCTTTAATGCTAAAAAA
Source organism: Euprymna scolopes (assembly GCF_053919585.1). Classification (NCBI taxonomy): domain Eukaryota; kingdom Metazoa; phylum Mollusca; class Cephalopoda; order Sepiida; family Sepiolidae; genus Euprymna; species Euprymna scolopes. The sequence goes on from NC_136493.1 coordinate 92,196,460, forward strand.
TGATTTTTAAAAAGTTAGATTTTTTTCAATGAAAATTAACATCCAACATATTGTTTTGTTTTGTTTTTCTGAATAATTTTATATAAATTATAATGGAGCAGATGTCAATTCACTTGCACATTTTTTGCAAATTTTACAAAGCATTTAATAAACACCTTACAGTCTCCTCCTAACAGGATTTTTTTATTATAAAATATAATAGCCAATTTGGAACCGTAAACAGACAGCCATGTTTTTTTTATATTTTTAAAAGAATTTTTTTTTAGATGAAATAGTGTTAATGACTTTTTACTAATAAAGAGCGATTATAAAGGGAGGTAATTCGTTTCTCATTAATTAATGTGTGCGATGATGATGTTTTGTGACACTGGACGTATGGACAAGTAAATGAATATTTAAACAATATGCGTGTAACTGAATTTGATTTCGGGAGTAAAATGTTAAGGATTCGTTATGGATTTTACGGGTTGATCCAGAACTAAATACTGTTCACAATTATGCTCTGTTAGATCCCAGCTTGCAGAAGGTCTTAGGTTCTACTTGGACAATCTGATGATCATATAAAAATGCTGATTTTAACCGAATATGCAATTTCTCTTGGTATTTCAGATGCCAAGCCTTTCATATACTTAATAATTCTGGTATTTTTAATGAACTTAGAAATGACCGTTCCTACAATCTCTTGGAGTTTTTTTTTTCTGATCACCATTGACATTATGATAAAATGCCAACTCGTAATTGATAAAATTACCTTAATTTACTGGATTTATCGAATTTGAATTGAATATTAAATAGATCATCGTTTACGGGAATTCTATGTCTTTGGCCAACGTTTATTTTCAACATGATTTTGCCAAGTTTTCTATTAGGTCTACCTAAATATGTTTCTTTTCATGCCGTACATAAAACCTTGATACTTCGTTATCTTTTCTCTTTAAGCTATGCGTAACCCAGAATCATTAGAGGCACTAATCACTAACTTCTACTAAGGTTGTTTCTTTCTTTCTTTCTTCTGGTTTCATACCACTATGTCAGGTTTAATAGATCCGTTTGTTGTTAAGTACGTAGCTATAATAAAAGTGTATTCATCCACATCTTGTTCTTTTTTTATATATGTTCCCAGGACTTGATGCTACATTCGATAGTCAACTTTTTACACATGCCTAGTGGATATATTATTATTATTATTATTATTATTATTATTATCTAAATATTAATTTACTTGTCCGACGTCCGGTGTCAAAAAAAAACATAGTCATCACAAACATTAATTATTGAGAAACGGATTACCTCCCTTTACAGTCGCCTTTTATCAGTTAAAAATAATCAAAACTATTTCTTCACCAAGAATTTTCAAAACAAAAAAATGGCTGTATGTTTACGGTTTCAAATTGGCTATTTTATTTTATAATTTAAAAAAGTTATGTTGAGAGGCGACTGTAATTCTTGTTTTTAATTTTGGATTCTTTTTAAAATTCAAAGAAGTGTGCAAGTGAATTGATATCTGCTTCTTTATAATTCATATTAAGAAATTATTCAGAATAAAACAAAACAAAATAATGAGTTGTGCGTCGAATTTGCATTGAATTTTTTTTTTAATTTGTCAAAGTAATTCGTTTTAGCTTCAAAAGGTTTTAAAAATAATTTACTAACAAAAAATTGTTTTCAATTTGTTGTTATTTGTTTTATTTTGTTTTCTCTATTTTATTATTTGTTTAAAAATGTTCAACTTTTGGAATTTGTACCAGTTCTGCTAATTATTATTATTATTAGTAGTAGTAGTAGTAGTAGTAGTAGTAGTTTTTGAAATGTTTTCATGGACCCGGTCGCTCCTATAATTACTGGAATGATGAAGATCTTTCTATATATAAGATCTTGGCATTTCGTCATCTTTTACGTTTTAAGTCTGTCTAATCCAGAATGATTGGGGAGAATAACTTTCATCAAGACTAGTAATTGTCTTTATTTATGAGATGAGGTGTTTTCATTTATTGAGATTGTCGGACTGACTTCCTCATCTTGGTTGTTATAGTCACAACGTTTCGGCCGTTTTGCCCTCCGGCCTTCATCGGGTGTTTTGTATCGAACTGGGGAACCGTTTGTTAGGAGTCTCGAACCCAACCCTTTATTATTATTACGGGGGTACCGTGTTCGGACTCCAGCTAGGCTCTGGGACATAGTTGCTGATTCTCTGTTTTGAATGTTACTTTTCACTGCCTTCGTTCAGGATTGAACTCAGCACCTTTAGATAACTGTAAACTTTGATACAACGTCTAGGACCACTCGGCCATATGTCCCAGAGCCTAGCTGGAGTCCGAAAACGGTACCCCCGTAATAATAATAAAAGGTTGGGTTCGAGACTCCTAACAAACGGTTCCCCAGTTCGATACAAAACACCTGATGAAGGCCGGAGGGCAAAACGGCCGAAACCTTGTGACTATAACAACCAAGATGAGTAAGTCAGTCCGACAATCTCAATAAATTTATCAAGGCTGTTTTTTTTTATTTTTTATTTTTTTTGGGGGGGGGGGGTGCTCTTTTTTGTTTCGTCCCACGATTTCAGGTTTAATAGCTCTGTTCTCTAGGTACCTAGCAGTAGTAATTATATAGCCATGGTAGATGACGTATGATTTATCTGCTATTGTTATTTCTGTTACATGATGTTTAGATGTTTCAGTGATTTGGAAAGAGCAAATGAGAGCGGGTTTTCCACCTATTTATCTGCCTTACATTTTGATCATCGAATTCGCCGATTATTACATAGATCATCGTCCATGAGAAAAATCCGCCTTTGGCCATCGTTAATTTTTAATAAAATTTTCTATGGCTTCTTATTAGATGAACTCGGATATGTTTTCACTTAAAGATTTATGACGTTAACTTATGATTTCGGACAACTGAGATAAAATCAATCTTTATTTATCAATGAAATATGACTGACAGGTGGTAAAGTGGATACTAACAGAGACTAACACCCGATGTGCTGAAAACGAATAAAACTTCATATGGTCGCTGATATGCTTATCTTAGACGACACAGTCACGTTGATACACAATTTCTCATCATATGACTGAAGTTAAGCAACGCTAAACTTTGATAGTACCAGATGGGCAACCAAGGCGCTGTACATCAGTAGATATCGCGTAATTCTGACTTTCTAATATGTGTAGTGGTGCCGTGAGCCTACATTAACAGTCATACGAAAAGATTTTGGAGTTTACCAAAATCTATCATTTCGGTCGCAAAATGATGATGATGATGATGATGATGATGATGATGATGATGATGATGATGATGATTCTATAAATTTTAACTTAGACAAAATGTGGTGATACATGGGAGAGAGATTCGAGGCAACATTCGTTTAGATTTGTCGGGCATAACCACGGCTACCGAAAGATTAAGCTAGTGAACATGACAGCGTGACGTCATTTCCTGATCAACATGTATGTATAGAAAGTTTCCGGTGTTGAACCACGTGGCCATAAAAAAAAAGTTTTTTCGTTGCCTTTGATTGTGCATGGTTTTTTATTCTCCTAAAGAGAAAAAACAATTCTCCATTTGGATAATTATATAATTGCAATTATTATAATAATTGTATATTAAGATAATTTTAATCTAAAAAAATATAGCAGTAAGTGGGTTGTTTTTGAATTTTTATATCTATCGAAGAAAGTCAAATATCTCATTTTATTTATTGTTTTTTAAACTCCAAAACAAACAATTTTAATATAAGAATATTTTTCACGTCGTTGTCTTAATAATAAATAAATCCTTTCATTGAGTATTTCCAAACATTTATAGTTATAAGAATTTTTCACGACAGTTTCTTTTTTAAACTAAAACAATTGATAAATTCAAAATTTTAGCACAGGGCGTAATTTATTTTTTTGAAATATATTTCAAACTTAAAAGATTGTGTTTGTTTAATAACATTTTATCTGTAAATAATTTACATAACAGAAATGGGAAATGAAATAGGAAATTTTCTATTTTCTCGAACGCATTCACTTTATTCTTTAAATTCTTTATTCTCTCAAACACTTTATTCATGCGAACACAAATTCATCTTAAAAATTAATTAACTAATCAGTTTTAATTAAAGTTTTGATATGAACTGAAAATAAAGAGTACATTAAATTTTAGTTAATTTAGTTGTGTTTACCTTATAAATAAATATTGTTTCGTATTTGATCCGTGTACTTACCGTGCTGAAATAATAACGTTATTTAGAAAACTATTCTTAATAGGTAGAGGCTTTCTAACTATTCTGAACTTTCACCTAACAAGTTGATAGAAAACAAAGATACCATAAAAATTTAACTTGAAAATCCTATCTAAAATATAGCACTGTGCGTACACTGCACAACCACCACCACCATTATTATTATTATTATTATTATTATTATTATTATTATTATTACAATAATAATAAATAAAAGGTACTTCACGGGGAACGTGTACCCTGCGTAAACGGGTTTTAATTTAATGGTTGCTCCCTAAAAAGCGCATACGCAAAAGGTATTCATTGGTTTATTTAATCACGAAAACTTTTTTGAAGATACCATTTGAGGCATATTTGAAGCATTATTTGAACATGTATGGAAAAATAAATGTCACAAAATATTAAAATATTTAGTGTGAGAAATATAATAATAAAAATAAATTAAAATGAAATGAAAATAAATTTTTTAAAAAAGTACGAAAAAAATGAATCAAATTGAATCAAAGAACTAAAACAATTCGAAAAATTATATAAATACACGTTCAATTACAAAAAATTAAAACCGGTTTACGCAGGGTCCATGTTCCCCGTGAAGTGCCAAAAAACACCGTAGATGACATCGACTGGCGCCACACCAACTAGTTGTGAAGGCTCAGGGAGGATGGAAAGTCCGAGGTGTGAGAGTACTAACTGGAAGTGTGCAGTTCAAATCTGGTACCTTAGGGAGGCATTTTGTCACCCAAACCTCAGGAAACATCAATAGCCGATACTAACGAGAAATTGGTGGCAAATGGCTGTTGTGATAACGTGCAATCATCTGCACAAGTGGTCAAGATGTGGAGAACATTGGAAATATGGGGAGACTTGTTGTCACGCGGTCTCCAGCGAATACCTCAGGTTACTGCCAGCGAGCGATCACTGATGATGGCCTGTGAGACAACTCCTAGTCAGTGAAATGATAATAATAATAATAATAATAATAATAATAATAATAATAATAATAATAATAATAATATCCCCTCCCAAATTCACCACTCCCTGATTTAATATCGTAGATGTTTACTATATTTTCTTATTTTTTAACCAATGTTCGCATTATAGTATGATTGTCTTTTAGTAGTTATGTGAACTTAATTTCCGTATTCATGTATTCTGCGCTAATATGAAAATGAAGACTATAGCGGAGTATAGGATTCCTAACATGTAACTGATGAAAATACGCTACACATTTTTATGAAAAATATGAGGAACAAAATGAACATTGAAGAACAGAAAACCAAAACTTTAAATGTAATTTCTGTATTAAAAGTAATAGTTATTTTAATATTTCAACATATAATCTTGTGGGGGAAATCCAGCTTCCCAATAAGGGGTACTCTGGATAGGAACGAAAATTAAAATTGTCTCAATCATGAAGGATTTCTCCTCCACCGGCCGAGGACAGAAAAGGTGAATTGTAGCATCAAAAAAATACTACTACACTATGATCTTGTCCCGAAGGCCAATAATTGTTTGTTTTATGTTTCTTTAATTGTTTGATCCCTAAATTCATAATTCAGTTTTATCAGTGTTAGATTGAATATTGCTTTCAAATTACGTAATTTTACATAGATAATATTGATATTTTATTGAATAATGGTGAGTTTTATTATTAATCGAATTGGGTTTCTTTTCTTTTCTTTTTTAACATGTTTCAATGCTCTTTTTATAAATGCCGTCATATAGTATCGGCAGTAACAATTCGACAAATCTTACCTAGGCATTTTTCAATTAAAAGGTTTTCTATATCTCGGTAGCCGTGACATAACTTGCATGTCTCACTACTCGACTCTACCTTACGAGAATCTCTATTTTGCCCACATGACGTCATCTCTCTCTCTCTCTCTCTCTCTCTCTCTCTCTCTCTCTCTCTCTCTCTCTCTCTCATGTTCTTCGACACCTGCACACCAAGCGCGTTTTGTCAAGAGAGCTAACCTTCAACCACGACACTAACAGATGGTATATTTGTATTAGGACATGTTATCCTGACATATACTATGCAATCCTCGCCGAAATTCATGTTAGTAAACATAATTGCTACTTACAGGCGTAGGGTACCAATATTTGTCGGATAAAGTTGCTGGATAACGTTAATGTTCATAAGACAGACTGAATACCTATACCTGCCATTGTGAAATGAATAATTATTTTTTCAATATTATTGTGGGGTAATTTTCGGTTTGTGTTTTGAGCCTGTTCCACCATCATATATCTGAAAACAATTTATAGTAATGCCGGCTTTCAATAATTTTTTAAAACTTTTTTCACTTCAAATAAGTCATATTACTACTTGAGGCGTAATAGGCTATCATTTTTGATCATGTCTAACAGAAGACTGGAGGGAGTTGAGTAGCGAGATATCTGTTTACATTATATTTAAACTTCTGCGGGTTAGGGTTCAATCATGGAAGAAGGAAACAAGGAAGGAAATTCCAATGTTTAGTTGTCCGAGTGAAGCAACAATTAGAGTAGAAAGCTTTCCGGCATTTAGGAACCTCAACACTGAGGGTGTGCGATTTTGCTGCTTGTCGGGTTGGTCGGGTGTATGTACGTCGAGGTTGCACAAGTGCTATGTTCTCATCAGAGCACATTTTGTTTTAATAATTCTAAAACAGGCATAGGGATGCGACATTGAGGTGATGGGATAGAGGTTGGAGTTTAATCAACAGTGCAGAATCTGTTAGATAAGGGAATCTAATGGCAGATGCACCAGCGCAAATACAACAACAATACTCCATGTGTGAGCGAATTGTGGTTTTGTAAAAATATTGGATGCTCTCAGGTGTGAATAATTTTCGAACACGGTAGAGAGACCCCACTTTCTTTGCACCAGATTTGACAATGTTCTCAATCGATTTGTTCCAGTTCATGTTGCCTGTGAATGTTGGACCAAGGAGTTTGAAAGATGGGCTCTCGGGTAGGGTGTCATTCTTCATGACAATCATTGGTTGAGAAGGTTTCTATAGTTGTTAAAGAAAGAGGATTAGACTTAGTAGAATTAAATGTTACCAACCATTTACGGCTCTGTTTCTCTAGAGATTGAAGGTAATTTTTCATGGTTGATTTGCCATTGCTGGTTTTCCCTTATGTTATATTGGTGTACAAGTACAGTCTTTTGAAGTTATCACCCTTTCATCGTCCGCTTTTCCATGGTTAGTAGGAGGAATAAAAAGTGCGGTTTTCGTTCGCTGTTTGGGATGTAAATGGAGAGATTTACAGGGGGGGTCATGCGAATACAAGGCAGCTTCAGCGAACAGAGTATATATCTCTACTATTATATAAAAGGGACTTTGTCTGTGTTTGTGTCTGAGAGTCTATTCCCTATGGACTCGAAAACAGCTAGGCCGATTTTCATGAAATTTGCCAGGAAGTTACTTTATGTGCATGACAGTGTTCTTAGATATGTTTTCTAGCAGAATGCCTTCAATAAGTATCATTAATCGATAATCAAAATAATCTGACGAAAGAAGGATCAAGAGAGTTTTACCAAAGTAAACACCTTACACAGCCTAACATCACAACTGCATTTGAGAAGTTTTATTACAACACAAGTCGAAAGGCCCGACATATAAAATCAACAGTAGGTTCCTTGAAATGACAGTGGGCGTTTTAAATGAATGTTTCTGCTTAAAGAAAAATTGCATCATGATACTTGACTTTTCCATTTTAAACTTAAATTCAAGCTATTATCATCGCACAAGCAGTAAGTCCAAGCACATAAAATCAATAGCAAATTCCTTGATATGACAGGGACCTGTTCGAAATGAATATTTCTGTTTAGAGTACAATTTGACTTTTGATATTTGACTTTTGCATTTAAAAACTTTAATGTAAGCCATTATATATAAAATAATTGATAAAATCACCAGTAAGTTCTCTACAGTGCAATGTAAACTACAATGTATTGTGGTATATATTATTGTGGCGAGGCATGTGAAGCTTCATCTAGATGTACCGCTGTGAGCCCCCAACTAGAGCATGGAAAACAATCGATTTGATTGAAAACTGGGAAATTTCACTGATTTTGATGAAAATAAAATATGGGGTGGGAGGGTAAACATTTGTTGATTATCATTTGATCCCGAGAACGTCAGGTCTCCCTGTTAACACACACACACACACATACTCACACACACACACATATATATATATATATATATATATATATATACATATATATATATATATATATATATATATACAGAAATAGAGAGACAGAAATACAAAGAGAGACAGATTATCATGTTGGTTCATCAATAAACTCTCTCAAGTCTTCTTAATCCTCTGTTGACACTTCACTCATTTATGTCGATGGTTGCTATGCATAATGATATACTTATTATTTCTGTTGAAAATTTAAAATTCGGGAAATGATAATGTTCATTAGTTACGAATGCGCGAGCAATCTTCCGATTTTACTATAACGAATATATGTCGAATAACGAATTCCATTGCTGTATTTGTCGCTGTCTCTCTATTTCTCTCTATTACATTCTCTTTCATGTGCATATGCATATACATCTGAAAGCAGCTGTTGGTTGTTGGAGCGAAATCTGTTGTTCTTGCTCAATCATTGACATAGCCTACCACTTCCATACAAGAGCGCAAGAAAAAAAAACTTGAATAAATTAGTCTTAAAATGAGAATTATTTAGACGATAGAAATGTACAGAAGTCAAGGCGATTCCTAATGTAATTGGAACGCTTAGAACCATAACGAAAAGTACCAGAAATGTCTTTGATAGATTGACAAAACGATTTCTTTTTTAATTTTGCAAAAGGCTTGCCTGGTAAGAACGCTGAAAATGTTACGGTATATCTTGAATGTGTAAAGTCAAAGGAATTTACTTGATATTCAAGGGAAAGAAATCCAATGTGGATGAAATTCTGTTTCTAATTAAATCGTAACAGACCAAAGAAAATATCATTTACAAGTTTAGCGTGACATATGAACCTACAAAATGTCTTATAGAGAAGCTTTCATTGAATGTGTTTTCTTGGCTAATATTTAATTTGATGTTTTGCTCCAAATTTGTAGCGGTAGAAAAAAAAACAGCAGCACTTTCTTTTGGGCAACAAACGATAGTCATGCTTTTAAACTTTTTATTTTTATACATTTTATTGCCACGAATGATACAGATAGGGGCTAGGATCTCTTTCATCAAGGCCTGATGGCTGAACCTGTTTGGTTTCTGTCATAGCTGGATCGCACCTTTCAGAGATAGGAAGGTTTACACTATTCTTTATAACTTCCCACCTGGTGTATAAACGGGTTGACGGACCCTTTTTATCCTGGATGCCGACCTGCCAGTATTTATTTTGGTTTTTATTCATATTTTTGTATAAGTTCTTATTTGTCAACAACTTTTTCTAATTTTATTAAAAGCTACCCTCTATTCATAGGAATCTGGGAAACGTGCTGGGCGGCTTGAGGAGACAGCACATGATTGTATTTTATATTTTGCCAGGGTTCAATTCTAATGAGAACTATCCTCGTGTTAGGGTCACTAACAAAACCCTTACGCAGAGAGACCGGACACATCCGAGCATCGTGTCTAGTATAATATGTAATTCAAGTTTCTGTCTAGAGTTAGTGATGAAATTACTATTCCAAACTGAAACAGGACCGACTTATCAACGAAGAAGACTTATCAATATGGACAGGCAGACGCTGCATTTTATTCGCATAGATAGGCGTAAACATCCTTGTAATTAATAAACAACAAATAAAGAAAAGAATGTTTGAACGTCTAATGAATAATAGCAATAATATTCTGCCGCCTTAGACGGCCACCCTTTACCGCTCGTGCCCGAACCGGCTGTCAACGACGATATTCTGTCATTTAAGCAGTAAATGATTGCACCGGCCGGGTTAGGTGACGGTCGGTTTTTATCTTGTAAGAACAACCAAATTGCATTGTGGTTAATAAAGTTGTGTTACTGGAGATCGCAGTAAACAGGCGACGAGCGACTAACGTATATTGTCTTACACGATTAAAGTAACATCTTGCGGATGGATTTCATCAATCGGACTTTTCCAACGCCATGATATCGTATAACCTAATTATTTCTATTGGTTAATGACTGTCTCTTGTTTGCCTTCGTCGTCGTATAAAAGCTCGCAAATACAAGCGTGTTCGATCCTAAGTTTAAATCAGATTTGATTTTATACGCCAGTTAAAAAGAAAAAAGGTTTCTTACTGGACAGTTGTGGAAGTGGTGCAAGTGAAAGTAGATACAAAGGTTAGAGTGAAAAACCCTCCGATTTCTGTATGTATGATCGATTTAAAAAGTATTGAGCAGGATTAATTATTAAAATCGAAGTTTCGAATTAAAATGTAGTTGTCTAAGAACATGGATTTTAGTAAGTTTTATAAAATAAGGGACTTCTTTTTAGAGATAATACTTCATTTCTGTATGAGCTACATAACTATTCGAGTGTTCGATCAAGATTCTTTTCCGCTTTTCAAAGTTCAGTTATTAACGAAGTAAAAATCACTAATCTTCATCTCTTCAATTATGTTTTAGTCCATAACTAGTCTGGGTGCCCGTCGCAACCCGGATGTTTGAAGGTGTGTGTTAAGCAAAAAAAAAAAAAAATGGTAGTAGGCAGACAGGCTTGAGCCCGTACCGCGAATGAGGAAAAAAACGTGAAAAAAAAACATGATGTCTTTGCTGTTACGTCCATCGCCAAACCGGAATTGGCGAAGGTTTAGTCAATCAAAAAAAGGGGATGACTTTCGAAAATATCTGCGGAAAAAACCACCCCTCCCTGTAGAAAAGTGCACAGTGGCGGGTGAAGGAATTAGGTTTTAGCTAATTTTTCGATATGTGTCGTCTGAAGGGTTGAGTTTATAAACGATACCCATCTCGCGAGAATCCGTCCCCTCCGTTGACAGTTTTGGACATACATACATACATTTAAACATCTTATTATAAATTTTCCTACTGTCTGTGTGTGTGACGCGGTGTATCTCAGCCTACAGGCAACCCACCCAGGCAAGTTAGGTACCGAAATGAAGCTTATGATCCAGCAGATGTTTTAGTGATATTTATGTCCATGTTTGGTGTATCGAAATGCAAAAAAAAAAAATGAAAAATATATTTAAAAAATAACGATTTACTAAACAACGTTTTATTTACTGAATATTTTCCAGTATTCACCGGAAGTTATTATCTCCCTTAGTAACTTCGATTTACTGTCTGTGTGTGTGACGCGGTGTATCTCAGCCTACAGGCAACCCACCCAAGGCAATTTAGGTACCGAAATGAAGCTTATGACCCAGCAGATATTTTAGTGATATTCATATCCATGTTTGGTGTATGGAAATGCAAAAAAAAAAAAAAACTGAAAAATATATTTAAAAAAAATAACGATTTACTAAACAACGTTTTATTTACTGGATATTTTTCCGGTACAAGGACCCAAGTTTGTCCAGTTGTATAGTTAAATAACCTTAATATAGGTTAACTTACACATACAGCGAAAAACTAAACAAATGACAATTTTCAAATCATTAAGTTTGTCGAACTGCCATCGGTTGCAATATTAGTTTGAGTTTGAATCTGAACGTGGTATAAGACATTCATGTCGTTGATAATAGGGTTTCAAAAACACTAATCGATAGAAATATGTTTTTTAAGGCTGATATCGAAAATGCTAGAACAAAGCCCAAAATAATTACGCGGTCTCTATTCCATACTTACTAGTATTTGCACTCCTTATCTTAGCATACGTTTTCTTCCGGGTAAAAAGGGGGAACTCATAACTGGTACTACATTTTGACCTAACCTGAGGGTCTAACGAGTCCGAGCCTTAAAGACAACCGATTTTTGCTCTACCCTTTTAGTTTTAACCTTGCGCTAAATTTGTAGCTATCTGTTTATGATTAACTACCATTTCGTTTCGTTACATTAGCGCTAACAAACAAATGGAAAAAATTACATTTCGAAATTGAATTAAATTAATAGGAATCGTATGAAATAGTCTAAAATAAAGACAAGAAAACAGACCCTTGCTCTCTCTCTCTCTCTCTCTCTCTCTCTCTCTCTCTCTCTCTCTCTCCTTTTTTTTCTCGTCGTTACACTTTCAAATTGTAATTTATTAATTCAATGTGAAAAACCGCTTTTTTAAAACGCCCTCTTCATAAGAGGCTTGGCTGTCGGACAGTCAATCGTTCACGCTGCCGTTTAAAATATTAATTTCATCGCACTAAAATCGGAAATTTAATGGACGTATCTAATTTAAGATGCAACCAAGCATCTACAAAAGGAGGCTATCAATTGGTCAGACTTATGTTATAACTTGCATTTTCGTTGGTCCGTCGCGTTTATTATTAATCACATTTCGGTTGCTAAACGCGCAAATGGATACATTTCCTTTTTAAATACGCCTAAGTATCAATATAAGTAGACTGTGATGAAAATAGTAGTTTCGTCGATTAAATTTGAAAATGTATTTATTACATTCTTCTCCATATTTATACAGACTGCTCTGTTTGTTTGTGCCATCGAAATAGCATTTTAGATAAGTGTATGCCTTTTAATATAAGACTCTGTTCGTTTGTCCCTCGGTTCTTGAAGTAGCATTTTATATGAGTTTCTGCATCATAGCAAGAGGCGCCGTCTGTCCGTCCCTCACTTCTCAAAGTAGTATTTCTAGATGAGTATATGCAATTTAATAAAAGACTTTGTTTACCTCGTTTCTTGAAAAAGCATTTTAGATATGTCTCTGCATTATTGTAAGAGACTCTGTCTGCCAGTTCCTTTATTTCTTTAAATAGCATCTTAATAAAAGAATGTCTGTCAGTTCCTCATTTATTGAAATACGTAGTATTTTTAAATGCGTAGAACATGGCTTTTTATAAGAGACTGGATCTGTAGGTACCTAATTTCTCGAAGTAGCATTTTAGATTTGACTATGCATTCTTATAAGGGGCACTGTCTGTCGGTATCTCAGTTCTCGAAATATGAATTTTAAATGCGTACTAGTAATTTTATAAGAGGCTCTGTGCATCGATAAATTTGTTTTTCACATATCATTTTCCTCGTTAAACGCATCGAATGAATAGACACATCCTAAGAATACGTGTATTTCTTTATATTTAGATTTGCAACATTAACGCAATCCGAAAATTTTAGGTTAAATCAAAACGTGTACATTTTCTTAATCGTAAAATGTAAAATACGCGTACATTTTGTAAACAGAATTACGCATATTCTTTTTCCTTTATTCTGGCTATAATATTCCCGCGTTTTTTGTTTGTTTGTTTGTTTTCTCATTTATCGCAGCGGCCATTTGCTTTTTTTGTTGTTCTTTTTATTTGTCAAATAATAAATCGATACAAAGAGCAACACTTGTTAAAATAAAGTAGAAAAATCTAGCATTAAATGCAAACAAGAATGAGAAATACTCAAGCTGGGCACGTAATATCAGATTGTGAAAAGTGAGCTTAGAATGTGTGGATTTCTCTCGTTGAAATGCGGGTAATGCATATAATAACCTGATTCAAGTTTTGTAATTCAACGCTACATTAAGATCAATTCCAACAATAAGATATGAATACAAATATTTTTATTCCGCTATTAAAGTTTGCATTTGTATTTTTTGGAAGGCTTTTCAAAGAACACCACAAAAGAAGAAAAGAAGATACAGAATGAATAAAAACCAGCATTTGAACCTTACCTCAATCTAGTCAGACAATATGCTTTTTCCTTTATACCGAACCAGCTGTAACTCCCAGAGATGTCTTGCAATATGAATTTATAAGTATGCATGTGTATGCATATGAATAGGTAAATATTTCAAATCCACAATCTTTGTCGCCATTGTTTCCCGCCCCCACTTCCTCATATTTTCTCCACAGACATTAACTGCGTCTTCACCGGAGTAACACGTGATATATTTAGTTCTCGATAATCGACAACTGGTTTGATTTTGTTTTTAGTCGACGGTGGTATCACTGCCATTATTGGAAGCACACCCATTTTTACATCTTGATCCTAAGGATTCCTTCCGAAAGCCATCGTTTAACTTCATTATCGAAGTCGCCATTTTTTTTTCTTCAGCCAGTTTTGTATAATAACGATCGACGTCGTTCTTTAACATTGTAGGTTCTGAAGTCTACTTCTATTCGACAGTCCACCTCATTCCATCAAATCTTGCGCTGAGGTACTTCTCCACCACTTCACATTGATTGTTTTTTTTTGTTTTTTGTTTTTTTTGTTCCCTGGCGTTCGACATTCGTCTTTTTTGCACACTTTCTTTTTTGTCACATTTCCATATCTCGCCTCATACCTTCCACGACCATATTATATATTTTAACGCTCTACCCGCCGCCATGTTTCTTTTTCACCTCCTTATCGGTAAATCTGCTTGCCATATCTCTGGCTTTTTTTTTTTTTCACTTTTCTACACCTGCAAAATATTTTATGTATTTGTATTTTATTCAGACTATAGTTAGAAACTAGAAATACAGTGAAAAACCAGGTCTAAATCTGCAGTATAGGGTTTATTATTTTCATTTTCTACTTCTATTATTATAACAATATCTTTACCATGACCATTTTTTTTTATTTTTATAAATAAGTCTCAGTTATTAGGTGAAAGGTTTCCATGCGCGTTTGATCGCTTTAAAAAACCGCAGTCTTAAAGGTCGCTAGATTTAAAGCTTTATGAACTTTTCCCTTTGAAGCTACTTCAAGATAAAAGCGTTCTGGCATTGGGGATTTCAGAAGAAAAGTATAAGCGAGAAAGTCAAAGCAATTCCATCTCAAATGATACGGAAAGTCATGTAAACATCTTAGAACGATTCCATCAACCTACAACAGCCACCATTTTCTCATATTATTTATTAAACAGTGAAACAAAACCATTTTAATATAATTTATAGAAATACCTTCAGATTTGTCTAGATGACTGTGTTCAGATCAATTTTCATTCAAATGTTGGGACAATGTTATGCTTAGCCCTGCTCCATTTCTAACATAGCACGAACGGCTATATGCCAATACCGAGCCGTGAGCGAAATGACGTCACAGTAAGAAAAAAGAAGACTATCAAACGCAGAGAGCACATTCGAGAAGACGATCACGTTTGAGACGTGAATGACGTTCGAGAGCATGTCCGAGAAGACGATTACGGGAGAGACGTCACAGACATGGTGGGAGAATGATGAAACATATAAAAGTCAGTTCGAGTAATTTCCTATTCTTAGATTTCTTTGTAATTGAGTCTACAACGTGTTGTGGGTAACGTTACATATTATCTGTCTAGACCTGGTAAGATAAACAAAGAGATAATTTAATTATAGATTAAACTATATCATCTGACAGATTTTTTGTATTTTAATTTAATTAAAAAATCAAAATCCTGTTAAAGTGAATGCAGAATTGGATGCTTAGATTTATTTCTGAAAACCATACTCTTCCACGGATGGTCCAAATGGGTTATAGTGTTTCTCCAACTCTCCTGAATACTATCCCAATCTAGTAGTATTATACTCGCACTAATAACTAAGACGTAGAATGTAAAATAAAGATTTAAATGAGTGACTATAAAAATAGACGAAAACACGAAGAAATAAAATTTCGAAAACAAACAAGTGAAACAGAAAAGAATATGATATTAAAAAAACACGCGTTATTATACTCCTAGTTTAGTATTATAGGTGCTTGTCATTAGAGCGAAAATCGAAATACTGAATTTCGATTAAAACCAATGATATCTACTTGATTGTTTTGTCGAAATGAATAACATACCCAACAATTACGAAAAACGATGAAGTAGAAAATTAATTATTAAAGACAAGAATTTTCGAAGTTTTGCTTAAATGACACGATAGTTTGCATAGTAGCTGAGGGGGTAATTAATTTGAAACTATGATTTATTTTCTCTGTGTTTACGTCACATGTCGCAAACGAATATGAAGGAATCGTTATTTTGTTAAGCCATGTAAATACTTGTCTTATGTAATAATGCAGTAATACTCAACTAATTGCGACACGACAATTAAATAGATAACATTGCTTTTAATTGAAATTGCTACAAAAGCTAGTAGATACAATTTGTTTTTAATGAAAGTTAACTCTTACGACTTTCGCTTACTGCTCGAATGATAAAGACGCGCTGAATTATTAAACTGGGTCGGTATTTGAGAAAAGTGGAGAAGTGAAAAGGTTAACAAAACGTCCGTGTTTTTATCAGGCACTAGCAATCGGTGCCCGGCGTTGCCCAGGTGTTTTGAAGTGTATGCTGAGGAAAAAAACAAACGGTCAATTTTTTTAAACTCTGACCCCTATTATGACCTCTTAACATTTATTGTTTAGGGATCAAGTAAAGTTAATAAGTTAGATCCATGTCCAAGGAATCTATATATAAAATATCACGTCTTCAGACCTTAAATTGTAGGAGGAGTTTGGTAGAGTTCTCAAAGGTCTAATTGTTGAATATTGACCACTTAATCGCCAAATTTATGTCGAAAACCTATCACATCGATTTTCCCAAATCTCAGTACCCTGTATATCAAATTTCGAATCTGTAGGCTTAAAATTGACAGTTTTAGCGTAGGGAAATGCACACAGACGCACAGACACACACAGACACTATCACTTATACATATATATAAACATAAACATCATATATTTAAGGATAATAGTACGCCATATATATAACAAAATACCATTATTTACTGAAGTGAAAGGAAAACCCGGGGGAACTTTACCCAAAAATAAATCTATATTTTTTTGTGTATATTGATAGTCTGGTACTTATACAGTTTAGTGACGACATTAAAAAATGGAAATATTGGAAAAAAAATTTTATTGTACGTAACTGTTATAGACTGAAGTTCTCCGAAAAAAAATTTCACTTCATTTGATCAAGTAGTTTTTTTTTTACAGCGAAAAACAATGATTTATCACGGCTACGTCAACTTGGCACTGCTATTATATGGTGTTTTCTACATCATCATGACCACTTCTAAGTTTTCTCAATAAATATTTGTAAATTTCTAAAAGCGAGATTAAGTGGAGCAATTTATTGTACAGTTTTAGTATGTCTATCTGAATACATTTGTTACAAGAAGTATTGTTATGAATTAGTTCCCTTTGGATAAGAACTCTCTTGTATCATTCAACCACGGTAGTGGTTGAATATATGCTTAAGTCCGAAATTGAATGAATCGAGATACATTCAAATCCCCACCACTAATTCCATTCACAACCAAATTTCAAACAGGTTATATAGTTGGAGAGAACACCTCATTAGCTACATTTTGAAAAAAATTTCGAAAATTGGTTCAGTAGAAAAAAAGTTACAACAAAATATGTGGGCTCAATAACAGGAGAGTAAGTACATACATAAGTGACTAACGCTTTTTTTTATTTTGCATAACTTTTTTTTGTATATAAATATTTTTCACTGCGATTTTTCCAATATGACATGTTAGCGTAACGGTTAGAGTACCGGGGGTTGGTGGAAAGATTTTAAGTTCAATCCCGTGTATCGTTTTTTTTTTATAATTAAAAAACCGAACTTTTTTTTCATAACTAATTTTTTTTTTAACTCTCCTTATGAAATAGATATGCGGTTTTCTTTTCCTAGATGGTTTAGATTTTCAATGCAGCACAGTACGATTTGGGATCTTACCGTACTATTATCTAATGCTTTAATAGCTGCCTGACTATCTGAAAGGATAGCTATTTCCTGTTGCTGAACCTCTTCCATGATCAGAACCTCAGATTCAAAAGCCTTAAATATGCGCTATCTCTCCTTCTTCTTCGGTTTTTCTCTTGATGTTTACCGAATGTTAGAGCTGACTTGTCAGACTTAGGTCTGAGATCCTGCTCTTCGATGAAGGCGGGGGTGGTGTTTGGTACCACATCCAATGGTGCCAGCTCATGACTGGTGTTTGGTGTTGTATCCGATGATACCTGTGTGCTGAAGACTTCTGCCTGGAAGACCGTCCTCAGTTTACCAAGATAATAAGATTTTTGACAGGTGAGGTGGTTTGAGTATTCTATATAAACACTCGCACCAATCCTATCATTCATTTTAGATCAATCAGTATAGCATTTGATTACGTTGCTTTCCAGCTCTTTTTCGTAATCTCTTGCGCCTGTTTTGTCATAAACCATACATGTGAAATGCTTTTCAAATGATCTTGTTTTAGTCATAAGGTCACCCGGCACATGCAAGAACGGTAGTTCCTTCCTAGCCTTATTACACAAATCCACGTGACTCTTTGTTTTTCCAGTAGTCCCAACATATCTTGACCACCACAGACTCATGAGATCTATTCTATAGGATCCCCGTATCGCTTCTGCCTTAAGGAATTTTTTAATCGGAGGGATATTCAACAGCATCTCCAATGCTCCAGTAGGTGTGCTCGGATATGCTGAAGAAGTCATTAAACAAGCAAGTCTTTGTACCTTCTGGAGTTTCTTCCTCAAGTACAGTTTCTCTGTCCCGCGGATCCAGGAAACACATGCATACGACAAAATGGGACATACCATAGCAATGTATATCCACCTCATTACATGCGGGTTAAATGCCCAGGTTTTCCCCACAATTTGTTTGCATTGCATAAGGGCTGCAGTCGCCTTGGAGGAAATCTTTTCAATGTGGCTTTTCCTGATTAGCTTACTGTCCAGGATTACCCCTAACAGCCTTGCCTCCTGCGAAAGTTTCAATTTCTGTCCACTCAGAAAAAGGTCACCAAGTTGGCAATTCCTTTTATATGTAAACAAGACCATTCCTGTTTTACGGCTACTGAATTCTAATTCATTTCGATTAGACCATTTATTAGGAATATTTAATGCCATTTTGGCAATGCGTCTGACCAATGATGCTTTTGAACCCGCGACCAGCACTGCGATGTCATCAGCATCAACCTGGGCATAAATATTCCTATTTTTAAACTCCTTTAAAAGAGGATTCAGCATACAGTTCCATAGTAAAGGTGATAAAATCCCACTTTGGGGGTTTCATTTAACTACTTCTCTTTTAATAGTTGCTCTCAGTAGTTCTACTTGAACTGTTCTGTGCCTCACCATATACTCAATCCATCGGATGAGTACTGGTGGTACATTGAGTTCTCATAGCGACTTGAACATACTACTGAAGGGTATGTTGTCAAAAGCTCCAACGATATCTAAAAAGACACCGAGTGCCATCTTCTTTTTTGTTAGTTTACGCTCTATACAGATCACGAATTTTATAATTTACATAAAAATTAATAATCTTATCATATCATAATTAGGATCATTTAATTCATTTTTATGTAAATTATAAAATTATTAATTCTATCTACTAACTAACTAATGAATTAATTTTATTCAAACAGTTTTCACTACATAAATATATGCAAATAATAGGGGGGGGAAATAAGTTCAATCCAGCGACTGACACCCTTTCTAACTCAACAATAAACAACAACATATGCAAATAATAAATAAAATATTTATCACTATTCAAATTTTATTTTTAGCTGCAATATTTTAAGTCTAAAAAAGTCTTATTTTTTACTTTACTAGAATATCTTGTTCTTTACTTTTCCAGGTTGAATTTCTTGTCCTTTACTTTTCCAGGTTTAATAAAATCTTAAGAATATTACTTTTCATGCGCGCATTTTTCCATATAATATAAATATGTAGGTAAAGTTTGTACAAAACTAAGCTGTAGTTTGCACTCCTGTTTTCAGGCTCTTATTTTCATGAATAATTTCTTTCTTTCTGGAGATCAGTGTGTGCAGCTTGAAACAACATTTTCATATATACCCGGTGAACCAAGTGCAAAAGAGATTCAAACAATTGCACTTAAGGGGGCGGTTAGAATCTTTAAAAGATCTCTCGGTTGGAATATATGAGATAGCGGGTGAATGTCTGGCATCCCTTTGAATGCCTCATCCCAACTCGAACAAACTGATAAGAAAATTGAAAAATAAATGATTAAATAAAAGCATCCTATTTTATACGCACTAAAACATTTCTATAAGTGGCTCTGCCCTTGAGTGAATGAATCACGCTTAAGTTTCAAATAGTATTTCACACTCAAAGTAAAATTTTAAGTAGAATTTTCATGACACAGAAATCAGAGATTTGAGTGGATTACATATTTCTTTAGAATTTAAAATTTAGGCATTGTTAATAGAGGAATTGCCTGTCTATTAATCAAACACTGTTAATAGAATTAATCCCAAAAATGTCCTTTAACGTAGTGGTTCAAAACCTGCTTCTACATGGACCCTAAAAATCAATGTAATATTACTGGGGTTCTGAATTTTTCTTCCTAAAATACATACACACATATAATTCCGTGATTTCTTTTAATTGAATAATAGAATAAGATATTTGGGGGACACTAGAATAAGTTATAGTAAAAAATCTACTGTTATTATTGACGCGGATTGCGTCGAAGTATTAACACAGAATTAGAGCTTCAGTTTGGCATAATGATTAGGGTAATAACTAATTATTTAAGAGGGCAGGGTTCCAACTCTAAATCAGGCAACACTGAAAAACAGTTCTCTATGACGCCTCGTTAAGTAATCAGTTTTATAAGGTAAGGATTGAAGATAAATGGAACAATTCAAAGAAAAGTGTGACCCCACTGTATAATCTATATATAGGTTTGCTTGCTTGCTTGCATCTTGTCTTCGACAATCGGGCGTTCTATCTTTTTAAAAGGGATGACAGGTGAATATATATATATATATATATATTTGTGTGTGTGTGTGTGTGTGTGTGTGTGTGTGTGTGTGTGTGTGTGTGTTTGGAGGTACAGAATTTATAAATACATTTGAAAATCTCTCAAGAACTCTTTCGGCCATCATCGCAGGGGAAATCGATAGCAGTGAAATAATAATAATGGCGAAAAAAGAGCAATTGGGGATCTTTTATGAATTAAAGATGCCAAAAAAAGACGATTAAAATTAATAAAGCGTGTAAAAAGCGATAAAAAAATCACCGCGATGGGGAAAGAAAAATATTTTTTGTTAAAAATTTTTTTTTTAATTTTGTACAAATGGGGAGGTGGTTAGAGTTCCCTAAAGAGATTTAACGCTTTTAACAATTCCTTCTGCTGGCACAAAGACGGTTTACAAATTGCGATAGAGATAGATTCTAAAATTTATATATATACTTATATATATATATATATATATATGTATGTATATATATATATATATATATATATATATATATATATATATATATTGGACAATGTTAAAGCAGAGCTCACACAGAAATCGCAACATTTGTTAACGAACCGACCGCATTTCCCGAATCTCATGAATCAATTTGTTTTCTTTCTTTTGCCCTTTTGCCCTCATTTCTCTTTTCTTCTATTCTATGTAAATGTGTTTAATTATTATATTTGTTTGTTCTTTTCATATTTTTTTACGTTAAAATTGAAGAAATATGTGTTGAGACCTTTGCAACTCGTTTCGTCGTAATATTTGAATACATTTACCTGGTTTGAATGAGGACGATTAGATTTAAATATAATTGTACTTTCAGTTTTTATCCTATTTGCCCAAACGCACACACATACACACACACATACACACACACACAAAAACAAATATATACGTGTGTGTGTGTACAGAGAGAGAGAGAGAGAGAGAGAGAGAGTAGAGGGTGAGAGAGAGAGAAATATAGAGCCTGGGAGATAGTTATTAGTAGTAATATAACTACGTTAAATAGTAATAACTCAACCCCTAATTGCAATCACGCAAATGAAAATAAGAAAGTTAATAATCAATAAACAACTGCAACTGTATAAATCATGTACATTGCCCACTAAAAAATAACTACTTAACCAAACGTAGTGTTTACCTAGCCACAATACTGGCCAAAAAAAATTCAAAATTCAAATAAAAAAATTGCTACATATGAGGAACTTCCCAAAAGTTAAAAACCATAAAAGCAAATTCAATAACGATTCATGCATAATAAACACACCACTAACAAACCATTTCTGGAAGCTTTAAAAAAAATTGTCCGGCCACAATATTGTACATAATCATTCCAAGATTGGAGAAGACGCCCGGGAAGCCAGATGAAAATGTGGTGATGCACCATAAAAGTTAACATCGACCTTAGCTCCTGTCCACAGGTGTTCGCCGCTAGTCCCAGTACTGGTTGCATATCGTGCGTAGTTCGAGTTTATCCTGGATGTTGTGTGTTCTATGCGAGTTCTGAACAAGACTGACGTATACAGAAGTTTTCTTTTTAGATAAAGGGAAGTAATATCCTCGTATATTTTGGATGCTGCGATTATTATTTATTTAATGTGGTATTTCTTCAACTTAGACGACAAAAGACGCATCTAGTACTCCGCTTTTTATTTTCATTTGTGTCAAATGTTTGTAAATATTTAAGGTCTGGCATAAAATGTTCCACAAGATTTACTGCTTATTATTCTATCTTTAAACTACAAATAGAAAAGAAGAGCATAGGTTGAAAAATGATGAGAACATATTTATTTAATTTATTTATGCGGAATCTCATCCAAGGCAATCCGATAAAAGCAGTACGAAAACATAGAATCGTAATATACAATCTCATTTCAACATTAGCAAAAAAATTAAGATAAGTAAATAAAAACCAAATGTAAAGTTTTTTTTTCAAATTTGGTCGCATTATTCTAAGTTTCATTAATCAGCCGTTGAGTCCTTCTATATTCACACAAGCGCGATTTAATGTGTGTGTGTGTTTGTGTGTTTCTGTATGTGTTTGTGTGTTTGTGTGTGTGTGTTTATGTGTGTGTCTGTGTGTTTTTGTGTGTGTTTGTGTGCTTGTGTGCTTGTGCGTTTGTGCGTGTGAGTGTTTGTGTTTTTGTGTGTGCGTGTGTTTCTGTGTGTGTGTTTGTAAGTCTGTGTTTGTGTGCGTGTTTGTATGTGTGTGTGTGTGTGCGTGCGTATGTTTCTGTATGTAGGTTAGATTCGTGGGGGATCAAGTAATTTCTGTAGTGGTACTTGAGTAGCACATTTCAATATGATACAGAGCCAGAATACAAATAAACAAAAAAGTAACTACAATCAACTTTTCAATCATTTCATATTATAATTTATTTCATACCGCCATGACCGGTAAGATTCCTTAGACGAGGCTAATGATATATATCTATCTATCTATCTATCTATATATATATATATATATATATATATATATATATATATATATATATATATGCCGTTAACGTAAAAATCTTGCGTTCTAGTGACGATGAAGTTACTGAAGACGTTTTTGATATCACAGGTTTTTTAAGCATTTCTCACGCAGAAAGTTGTCGAGATGCTTGAAAAAGTCGGAGTTGGTAGTTGAGAGGTATAGGGACTATATCGGATGAGGCAGAGTTTCGTAGCCCAATTCTTCAATTTCTGCAGGGTCGGTTTAGCAACGTGCGGTCGGTTAGTGCTGCGAAGAAGAATTGGCCTTTTTGTTGACTAATGCTGGGTGTTGTTGTGAAAGTTTCTGATGCATTTCATCAAATTGTTGACAGTACTTCTCCGCCGTAGTGGTTTCGCCTTCATTCAAAAACTGTAATTAATGAAACCAGTCGCATGACCTTTTTTTTTCTCTTTTGAAACTCTAGCTTCGGGGAGTGTCGTGAAGCTTCGTTCAATTCGTGAGGTAGCCATTAATAATTTTTTTTTGTCTTTCCTATCTCTTTCAAGTGGTTGGAAATCGTCGTATACGCTATGTCTAATTTAGAAGCAAGTTCTAGAACAGTTGTGCGTGGATTTGTTTCGACTAAGGCTCTTAATTTATCGTTGTCAACATCCGATGGTCGACCACTACACGTATCATCTTAAAGACTCTCGTCGCCGCCCGCCACGAACTTTCTTAAACCACCATTGTGTTGTGCGTTCAGTAGTGGTTCCTAGGCCAAACGCTTCGTTAATATTGCGAGCTGTTTCAGCAGCTTTTCGGCCTAGCTTGAACTTAAATGAGAAAATTGTGCGAATTTACTTTATTACATCTTGTATTCAATGAATAGAAAACAATTGTTTTAAAACGATCTATATTTAAACAATTAAATGTTCTTTAAAATTATATCTTAATTAAAGGTATTATAATGAAAACTTATTTGAAAATACATTATTTTAAATCAAAATTAATAATTCCGCAAGAACTTCCTCGTCAACTTAACACATAAATATTCATAAGTATTGGCTTTTTAATTGTTGCTTGTTTACTTTTCACGCGAACTATATAGTGCTTACAACATTGTGTTGCTAATATAAAATCACCAGAGTTGTAATACCGTGATGATCTTGTGATTGCTTTTTTACACGAATCAGAAAGCGAAAGCTGTGCGTAGAATACGTGTAATTTAGTTATGGATAATTGTAAACACATCAATCTTGAAAGTACTCTTCGTGTATCAATAAAATTGTCGCCCTAAAGAAAACGACACTGAAGCTTTATTTTAAAACTTTCATTGAAAAAATTAATTCAGGTAACTTGATTATGTAGTAGAGCTGACATCTATTCAATGTAGACGCCTTTTGCCTTAATCACCGCTTTGATACGGGTCCGGAGTTAGAAGCATAACTTTTCCACGAGCGCCGGCGGGAGTTTTGCGAATACTCGGCGGACGGCGGAAATCAGGCTGGCTTTGATGTTGTGGGAGGTCATGTTGGTGATGTTCTCGATATATGACCAACGAAGTTGTCTGGCAGGTTTAAGTCGGGGGAAGAGGTGCTAGTGAAAAAAGGGTAAAAAATCGTAGCACCTCTTCTGAAGCCAAGACCGGTTCTCTTTGGAGTTGTGGGCCGGTGGTGAGTCTTGCTATGTCACCTAGGGTTTGTCAGCGGCCACCTGATTGCACCAGAGGATCAACACACTCTTCAGCACACACAGGTATACTTTGGTTTGAACTTTCAAGCCGATTTCGAAGTCGTGAGGTGGCATAATGTGGCCCTCACTTGAAACCACACTAAAGACGTTAACCGTAGCCGGAAACTTGAAGCGTTGAACTGTCCGGATTTTCATTTTGAGCGTACTGGAAATGGTCCTGTTGTCATAACTTGGATCGGTAGAGAGTATGAGCTGTATAGCGGCGCATCTCCGATCTCACTCGTTGAACATTGTGTCACTGTCAGACATGATAGAAGGCTCACCCTGTATTATTCGTTTATATATTATCTCATGTAAAGTTCTTCGAGGCACTCTAAGCGTTTGATTATACATATACAAGCATTAATATTTCACTTTGCCCAAAATGGTTGGGTTTCGATCTCACCTGGAAGCAGTTCCAAATCTAGCCACAGTGTAAAAATATGTCGCAAGCTTATTTTTACGCGGATACAATCATCAAAAAAATCCATCACAAATAGTCTGCTTATTTCAAATACCTTGTTGGTTGGGTTGAAAGATCATATATCAACGTACATTGGTTTATTGCCTGATCAAAGTGGATAGAGAAGAACAAGTCTTTGAATAAGCAATAACTTGTATAAATATTGTATAAATATTGTAAGCAGCTGACTTGTATGATGTGTAGACGCCTTTTTATATAGTTATTCTAAGAAAGTTCAGAAAATGCGTTAAAATTAATATCAAATTAGTTATTTCGTGATTTATTATCTATTATAAAAGGCAGTCCTCTGTATATGTGTGTATGCATGGCTAGAAACCAAAAGTAAAAAGCAAATCAAATACCCACAAAGTTGCAATCTTCTTGATCGGCGTTGCGCTGGATTAATAGTATCTAGAATTTATGAATGATTAATTCTATGGTGGTCAACTGGGCTAAGTTTCGTCAATAGAGTCATTTTTTCTGTTATTATGTACTATTTTGAAAAGAAATTGTCGACTCATTACTTGATTAATCTATTATGTAAAGGGGGGTTGCATGTGTGTGGGGAGCAACGTCGAGTAGCCCTGCTAGTTTTCTGGTAAAAGTCGAAATGTTAAAATTAACATTTTTTTTCTTTTTTGTTTGTTTGTTTTTTTTTTACTTTTTTTTAATAAAAAGATAATTTGCTCGCGGAAAACGATGTTTTGTCTGATTCCCGTGTGAACCACTTTAACCTCGCTGGACGAATGCCCGAAATTTTATTTGTGGTATAACGACCTTGAAGAAATATACGACGAAATGTAAAAAGGGAATTTTGTTTTATATGAAATAGAATGCGAAATTGACCGATTCACCTCTTTTGTCAATCAAACTAGACTTTGGTCCAAGAGGGGTGAATCACGTTCCCTATAAATAGTGCTGTTTTAATAGGCAGAAATAGTGAATGACCCAAAGAATCAAACATATTGAAATCGTCTGTTAGATTAAATGTCCGAACTGACTGTTAATATCCGTATTTGTATTGCATCACATTATTCTGAAACGGAAGTGGAATGCTATATAAAATTTAAAAAAAAACTGACTTTTTCTGTTCGTCTAAAAATATAGAAACGGTTATAGTCGTTAGAAATAACGAAGACCTAAGAGAGTTTTGTAGTATAACTAATTAGTATCTTACATCCAACCTGTCGTATATCTAGTGATATGCGATCTAAACATTGCACCATGCCCCTGTATATCTGGAATAAGAGTTTAATTCTTAGTAAAATACAGAAAAATTAAAAACTAAACTACTTGCAAATAAAGAATAAAACAATTTGTAGCAAACGCGATAGAATAAAATTCCCTACCAAACCCGACTAGTTTAACGCGTGGAAAGTTATACAAGTTGAAAGTAACCGCCATTATTATTACTTTCGCTAATTCTGTAGTTTTTTTTTAATTCTGATGTGTATAAAGGAATGGTAGCACAGTGACATACGAAAATCTATGATATTAATTTTTCATCGGTGGCGGTAAAGAAGTGTGGATTAGTGAGAAAGGTAGGCACATGCACAGGAGTTCTTTTCTTCTGACCCAACTTCGCCAACTGAGGATATCAATTTTTGATTATTATATAACAATGTGTGGCCATCTGCAGATGCCAACATGAGGCATTATTGTCAATATAGCTGTAGCAGAGTGCCAACGTGTGTATGACGGTTGTATGCAAATGCCGAGCCTTGTGCGAAGTGACGTCACGGTAAGGAAAAAAGAACGTGTGCACAGACCGACAGTCACGTTCGAGAAGACAGAGGTCAGAGATCAGGATCACGATCAAGTACACGTTTTGTATGGGAAGGACCCGAAAATAATTGTTGTTTCAACGGATAAAATGAGTCGGGTTATTACTTGTTTTCTGTTCCTTATGACGTACTCTGCAACAACGTGTTGGGTCCTGAGTCTCTACATGTTAACGTGTGTTAAACGCGTACCACGTTACATAGCCACGACCTATTGCGTTTTATTCGGCAAACAGGTGTTTCGTTCTGTCGCTAATCCTTTACAGGTGGTTTCACTCAACAATTATTTTATTTTTTGCAATCCACAATATTTGGTTTTTTCCGGCTAAACTTCTACCAATGAGTATTTAGTTTTTGACAATTAATCTTGTTATTGTGCTTCTTGTCTATACCAAATGAACCTACTTTTGTCAATGTATCTTTTAATACACCCGGCTTAAATATTTTACACGTACCCACAGGTAATCTCTTGTAATACTGTAATGAAATTCAAGAAACTTATCTTCAATAACACTACAACAAATACTGTCAAACCTAAACTCAAATGGACTCTCTCGACTGTTCAACATTTTACTGCCGCCTTCCATTTTAGTCCTTTCATTTATCCCAGCTAATATTCACATATGCTAATTAGTTGCAACTATAAAAATCTAAATCCGCAAATAAAAGGCCCCTTCACCTTTAGTAGATGGACAGTCCAGCTAAGTGAAGTATCGCATCCTCTTTTCGGCAATTAGGTGTTACTTTTTATTGTCGCATAATCTTATTTCTGAGGCAACATATATATATAATGTCTTTTATTGCTTTTTCACCTCAAATAAGGCACAGTACCACTTGACTGCAAGGGGCTACTATTTGGGACAAAATTTACAGGGATACTATGTAGGAAATTGAGCATTAAGATGTCTGTTCACATTGTATTTGAACTTCTGCATGTCAGTACAGCCATAAAAGTAGGGACTTGGCAGGGAATTCCAAAGTCTATCAGTTTGAGGGGGGAAATATTTGAATAGAAGGCTGTCCGAGATCTAGGAATCTCTATAGTGTATGGGTGAGGTTTATCTGCTTGTCGAGTGAGTCGAGGCTATCTACGTCGAAGGGGTAAAAAGGCTTAGAGTTCATCGGAGCACAGTAAAATACTGTAAAATAGGCACAGGGGTGCAAAATTTCGTCAATGTGACAGAGGTTGGAGTTGGGTTGACAGTGCGGAACCTATTAAGTAGGCGATTCTTTTTTAACGCTGTCTAAGAGTGAGAGACCGATAGCAGATGCATCAGCCCAAATTTGGCAACAATACTCCATTCATGGGCGAATGGTGGCCTTGTAGAAGTACAGGATACTATCAGGTATAAGTAACTTTCTAGCACGGTAAACAAAGCCCACCTTCTTCGTACTCCTCACCTGGTCGCCGCCACACATGCTTAAGGTCATCAGAGCCAAACAAATTAAATTTCGTCTCATCAGACATGGTTCCAGTAATCTATGGGCTTTGTTGACATGTCTTCAGCAAACCATTTGCCTTCGTGTGTATTGCCTTCAGAAGATGCTTCCTCCTGGGGTGACAGTCATGCACACCAATTTGAGGAGTACAAATATAAGTGTGTCATGCCTATAGTCGAGCATGGTGTTGGGAATGTCATGGTCTGGGGCTGCATGAGTGTTACATTTCATTGAAGAAAACATGAAATTTAACATGTACTGTCAAATACTGCAGCAGAGTATGATCCCCTGCAGAAACTTGATCACATAGCAGTGTTCCAGCATGACAATGACCCAAAACACACATCCAAGACAACCACTACTTCACTGAAGAGGCTGAAGGTAAATGTGATGGACTGCCCGAGCATTTCTCCAGACTTGAGCCCAATAGAACATCTTTGAGGCATCCTCAAGCAGAAGGTGGAGGTGCGCAAAGTCTCAACTGTCTGTCGGTTCCGCGATGTCCTAAGGGAAGAGGATTCCAGTGACTACATGTGAAGCTCTGGTAAACTCCATGCCCAGTAAAGGCAGTTTTGAATATTGATGGTGGCCACACAAAATATTGTGAGTCGAAATGTTGTATATTAACAACTTTTCGTAAGGAATGTACTCACTTTTGTGATACTATATATATATATATATATATATATATATATATATATATATATATATGTGTATATATTGCCGCTTGTAATGTAAAGGACTACTATTTGGCAGTGTATTTAACAGATGACTGTGAAGAGTTGTTTATTCACATTACATTCATACTTTTTCAGGTTAGTAAAGTCAGGAAAGCAGGAAACACAGAGAGACTCCAAAGTGCAGCAGTTCGAGGGAGGAAACTATTAAAGTAGAAAGCATATAAGAATCTAAACGATGAAAGATGACATCTTGCTGGTTGTCACGTGTATGTACGTCGGGTGGGGGTGGGGCTAAAGTGTTATGAGTTTATCAGACCACAGTCCATTAAAGTACTTGTAAAACAGGTACAAGGATGAAACATTGCGGAGATGGTAGAAAGGTTGGAGGTTTGCCGACAACATTTCACAGTTTGCAAACAATCGCAACGAAAATAGAAATGAATGGCTTTTGTTGGCAATCGTAAATTTGCATACGTAAATAACTAATTTGCATGTCTGGAGACCAACTGGCGTGCATAAAAGAACAGATTGGAAGCAGCAGGTAGTGTTTTCAAGAGAGCAAAGAGAAAAAAATGTCGGTGCCTGAAATTGATTAACTGTTATTTCAGCGTTTGAGGAGCAGGAATTCTGCATGAAGTTTGGTTTGCCAATGTGACTTTTTTACAATCAGATTACGCATTATAATAAGAAAACCTTACATGTAAGCTAATCATTTGATGTTACAGTAAAATGTACCATTCCTCCTTTATTTATGAGGGTCGTTTCAATCGTAAAACCTCCTATTTTTTTATTCCAAAATTTATTATTAGTTCTGAATAATGGAGTATTACTATTATTAGTTATGAATAATGGGGTAGTACTATTATTAGTTATGAATAATGGAGTAGTACTATTATTAGTTATGAATAATGGAGTATTACTATTATTAGTTATGAATAATGGAGTAGTACTATTATTAGTTATGAATAATGGAGTAGTACTATTATTAGTTATGAATAATGGGGTAGTACTATTAAAACGAGGGACATTTTGTGCTCCAGAAGCACCATCATTCTCACTGCACTTGTGCCAGCGACGAATGATCGCTGTGCACGGGCATCCGAAACACTAGCAGTATCAGAATTTTTGTAGGAATTTTTGACACCCCTAACACGAAACTGCGAATACAATATAAAAATCTCGTAATTTCTCTGTTAAAAGTGGGTTATTTATTTTCTTTATGGATTATACTTCCAAAATAAACTATTACAGTTGTTTTAAAAGTAATAAAAAAATTTTTTTTTTTAAACAGTAATGAATTTTCCGAACTCAATATTTTTCAATTTTTAAACTCAATATTTTTCAATTTTTAAATTTTAAAAATCTATCAAAATTTTTCTATTGATTCTATTTTTACGATATTCTCAGGGTCAATGTGAAATTTTATGTTCTTTCCAATAAACCGAATATAATATTTTAGACAAACGTTTTTTTTTAATTCACGCCCCCCTCAAGTGTCACCCATTTTCAACTTTCTCTTAAAAAGTAAATAATTAATTTATGTCGTGGAGTTTTATATATCACAAATTGAAGAGAAAATGTCAATAAATAATATATTCAAATTTAAAACAAAACAAAAAATCGCTTTTTTAGAAATTTACCTGTAAAGTCCGAAGTTTAAAACCTTTTTAAAAAAAAAAACACATTGTTTTTTTTTTTTAATAAAACTTTGGTCCTTGCTCCTTTAATTGAAAAAAAAATTAGGGCTTGAATTACATTTTTCGAGGAGTTATAAGCTTGGAAAGATGGTGTCGAATTATTCACTATTTTCACGAAATTTCTGACACTGCTACCGAAGCACGTCTGTCATATAAGGATCGTTTGAAAAGTAAAGACTCCTATGTTTTTAACGCAAATAGTTGAAGAGATACGAACTCAGGAGTGTGACCATTAAAGCGATCGAACTTTTGTGATTCAGAATATATTTTCTATATAGTAACCACCATTCTCGATAGACTTTTTTTCCAGGAATTCAATTACGCATCTCTGTTTTTGTCTCTTAAAACTTTTTTTATGTCAGACTAGTTAATTTTTATATAATTTTAGATTGAATTCTTTATTTAATTCACAGAGGGGAGCTTTTTACTGTTTCCATCAGCTATAACCAGGTCAAAGTGTTAAGTAAGTAATATTTATTTTCTTAGTTAATATCAGCTATAGTAAGTATCGAATCTTCACCCTCCAAAAGACTGTCACTAACAACTGATGGAAAACCAACGCCGTTATCTGTTCCTACACGTGTCCAACATATATTTAGTTATAAAAGAAAGTTTTTGCGGTTTTTAATTTTTGAATTCATATGAACATATCTCGGATCAAATAAAAATTTATTGATCGAAATAAACACCATCAGAATTAACACACGTTTGCCAACGCAAAACAAGTGTATTTATGCCAAACACACGAAAATCTTGCGTTCTGGTCAAGATGAAGTCGCTGGAGACGTTTTTGATATTACTTACGTTTTTGAAGCATTTCTCACGCAGGAAGTTGTCGAGATGCTTGAAAAAGTTGGACTCTGTAGGTGAGAGATCTGGAGAGTATGGCGGATGATGCAAAGTTTTGTATCACAATTCGTTCAACTTCTGCAGGGTCGGCTTAGAAATGTGCGGTCGGGCATTGTCGTGTGGGCAAATTGGACCTATTCTGTTCACTAATGTTTGGGGTTGTTGTCAAATTTTCTGATGCATTTTATCCATTTATTGACAATACTTCTCCGCCGTAATAGTTTCACCTGCATTCAAAAAACTGTTATAAATAGTACTGGTCACAGATCACAAAACTTAGGTTAGGTGCACCTTTTTTTCGTGCAATCCTAACTTCGGGAAGTGTCATGGAGTTTTGCCGGTGTCTGAGTTGAACATCGCGGGTCGGCATGAAGATCTTACTTTTCATTGCAAGTTACAACTCAGTCGAAAAACGGGTTCTTTTGTGTAAAAGAAGGGGGGATAACGCTTTATAACTTGGTTCTTTTTGGTTGTCGTCTAGTTCGTGAGCCACCCATTTATCAAGTTTTTGTCTTTCCTATCCCTCACACAAGTTGGTTGGAAATGATTATATATGTTATGTCTAATTTAGAAGCATTATCTTGAAAACTCGTCGCCGCCACAAAATTTTTTAAACGACCATTGTGCTGTGTGTTTAGTTGTGGTTCCTGTGCCAGACGCTTCGTTCATATCGCGAGCTGTTTCATCAGCTTTTCGGCCTAGCTTGAATTGAAATAAAAATATTGTGATTCAAGCGATTAAATAGAGCGACAAAGACTCATTAAAATAAAGTAAAGGTATTAGAACGAAAACTTCAAGAACTTTCTTTTCAACCTAATGTTTGATTATGAAAGAAAATGTCTTTCTAATACTAATTGTACGTTTTTATTCATTTCTAAATCAATCGTACTCAATATTGCAACTGATAATGACTCGTGTCAAAATAAATAAATAATAATAATAATAATAATAATAATAATAATAATAATAATAAAAGGATAATCATAATAATTATAATTACGATAATAATAATGATAAAAATAATAATAATATTGTAAATAATAATAGTGATAATAATAATAATAATAATAATAATAATAATAACAACAACAAAGATAATGGTAATAATAGTTCTAATAATATTGATATTATTTACAATAAAATAATAATTATTATTGTAATTATTATGATGATAATGATAATAATAATGATAATCATAATATAATCATAATAATGATAATCATCATATAATAATGATGATAATAATACTAACAATAATAATAATAATGTCAATTACCATCATAAGAAAAAGCAGAAGAAAGATATGAATCCTGAAAATACTGTTCTCAAGATAAGGTGGTATTTTTGGGTACACTTAATGACACCTGAGGAGAGTTTAGCAGCGAGAGTATAATGGTTGCCAGTATCTAGCGAGGTCGTCAGCAAAATGCTGGGATTTTACTCCTTGCCATAGGTGTCGTGAATACGGGGGGGGGGCGCAAGTGCTACGTGTTCATCAGAGCACATTTCATCGAAGTATTTGTAAAACCGGCACAAGGATGTGACATAGCGACGATGGGACAAGGATTTATGCCTGGCCAATATTAGATTTGAGACACATTCTTTGGACTGTAAAAGAGTAAGAGGGTAGTTGTCGATGCACCAGTCGATAATTGTGGCTTTGTAACTATATAGGATGCTCTCTGGTGTGGGAGTTTCTCAAGCATGATAGAGGGAAATCGCGTTCTTTGTAGCAGCCTTGAAAATATTCTCAATGTCTTGTTTCCCATTCATGTTGCCTGTAAATATGTTTGAAAGATGATCTCTCATGTAGGTTATTATTTGTCATAGTAATCGATGATTGAGAAGGTTTTATGTAGTTGTTAATCGGGTTTACTTTACAAGTAGAATTAAATGTAAAATTACATTCATTTACGGCCCTAGTCCATTACCGAATGTCGTTTTCTAGCTTTGGATAAATGTACATTCACCCGTGTTTTTTACAGATCGTGATGTTATCAGCTCATACTCATCTGAAATTTAGTAGCGAGGTCATTTATGAATATCAGTAATAAACAACGTCCAAGGATAGAGCACTAGGTCACACGTGCATTAATATAATGATGTTTACACCTACGACCATTGAAAACAGCTTGGATAGTTCTCTTGTCTAAGAATAATATGATTATGTTATGTTAATGTTAATGTCAGAAATACCACAGGAATTTTCGTAAGAAGCACTTCATGCCAGACTTTGTCAACTACGTTGGATATATCAAAAGCTTCAGCTCTAGTTACATTACATTATCCTACGCATGGTATATGCGTTCGGTGATGATGGTTAAAGTGTTTGCAGTAAATGCAGTTATATTAGTGAAAAAGAAGCGAAGTATTTACAAGATGGTCGACAAGTTCTTGATTTGTAAAAGACTCAACGATTTTAATAATTAAGGACAGGAGGCTGACAGGAGCGATTATTAAACATTTTAGTAATTTCGCCAGAATTCTTGAATACTAATATAACGGAGATAATTTTCCGGCTTTCAAGAAAGCAGAACTCGGCTAGGCATTTTTTAAAGAAGCATTTTTTAAAGAGATTGGAGAGGACAAGAATTCGTTCATCGGAGCATTTTTTAATCAATACAGCATCAGGCCCACATGACTTAGATGTGTCTAGTTTTTTTATAATGTCAATGGTATTAGATTGATTCATTTGCATGTCAATGAATTAGTTGCCCTAAAACAACGTTATAAAAACCCAGTTTATTAATTCTAATTTATGTATGTACGTCATACTATAAAGTGGGCATGAGATGGACTTGAGTCACTAAGTGCTGAGAAAGGGGGGGGCAATAGACAAAGGAATAGGAAATGTCCTACAATAAACAATAAAATAGGAAGTAGCAAACAATGAACTTGTATGTATTTTTAGATCGAGCTTACATATGGCAAGGGAAGGGCAGCTTCCGGGAGACGAATTTCGACTGATAGACGAACGTTACATCGATAGAACGGGGAGAAGAAACACTAGCTCACAAGTCCAACAGTCAATTATATGTGAACATTGGCGTTTGTGTTTTTCCTTTCTTTGTTCCACGATTTATTATATTTCTACTTTTGTGAAACCACATGTGTTCCCATCGACAGTCGCCGAGAAAATGACGATCCGGCCATAAGAGAAATAGTCAAACGAAAAATCCACGATACACGACGTTGGGAGTCGGCGATCTGTCGGGACCACACAGTCTGGTCACACAGTTATCAAGTGCTTGGCAGTAAATAGAACAAGATAAATGTCAAAAGTTTTACGCATACTTGCAATTACTATTTTTCTAATTATAATACATTATTATTATTATTAGTAGTAGTATTATTAGTATTATTATTATTATTATTATTATTATTATTATTACGACAAACAGACGTAAAACAAAACGAATCAAAATTTAGAAAGGCCATTTTGGATAAAACAAAAGCGAATGAAGCTGACGACAATCGAACTTCAAACAAAAATAATAATTGAAACTGAAAGGTTAATCTTAATAAACCAATGGCGAGTGCAGCTGCACTGGATAGAGGTTCAGAATCGATGGTCAAATGAGAGAATGTCAGATGTCGAAGGTCACAGTGATTACATAACAACGGCCTGAGTTGAGTTGAAAGTTTTTGTTTTGGCGAGCAGAGATCGAGACTCTGTGGCCGCATTTCCCTACCACCAACCAACTATCGGTCTCTATCAATCCGTCTCATAATCGCTCACCACCAGAATTCAAAATAAAACTATCGTTATATTTTTTATAAATCATGGTGCTGTCGTTCTCCCGAGTAGAACCGAAATACTACAATGTATACTATTACATTAACCCTACCAGACGGAGTTATTGATATACCGGTAATTTTCGAAAATGCTATATACCGAGTTAACGCTAAATCGGTATTTTTTCGACCATGTATATTTGTGTTTTCAGGAAGCTAAAAATAGCTATCTAGTCGCTGTTTAGCCTCGATTTCGCACAAGCTTAACGTTCTGCAAATGGCTTCGTTTGTTTTAGCGGAGTTATGAGTTGTTTTGTAGACTAAAGTTGGTATGCAGCGAGCTAGTGACAGACCAAGCACTTCGATAAGTAAAAGAGCGAAACCAAGGAGTTTCACGTTGAAACAAATGTTGGATAAAGTGACAAATTCTGATTCAGACGAAGGCGAATTTGATCAAGAGTATGTTTCTGAATCAAGTAACGCTAGTGATGATGAATATATCGATGAAGGAGAAAATTCTAATGATGCAAGTTGGCCTAGATCAAAATCGAGTGTTCAAAGTCGTGGATGTGTCACTAAACCATGCGATAGGGAGGATTCTGGTGTGGTTAATGAGGAATGGGAATGGGGTGATAATTTTGTATATCTAGATCCGGATTTCGATGAGGATGGAAAAGGGCTAGTGAACATTTCACGTTATGTCACTGACGAAAACAAGTGCATCGATTTTTTTTTCGTTGTTTACCGAGTATGACTCCTGACAAAATTTGACAGAGAAGATTAATTTATGTGCTACAAATGTGTGCAGAAAGACCCAACTATTACTCCTGCAAAAATTTCGAGGATGTTTCTGTTTAGGAAAGGAACGACTTTGTTAGGCTAAGGATTTACATGGAATATATCAGTGTGAAACCCAGCTATCGGGATTACTGTTCAAGTTATGTAAGTGGCTTCAGTGGATATACTCCGGGATTCCGCAACGTCATGACATGAGACAGATTCTTGGCCATCTGGACTTTCCTGGCATTGACAAGAGAGACAGAATCTATAAGGCCATGCCTGTTATGGAGTATCTACTCCTTAAGTTTCGACACTACTACCACTTCAACAACACCTGAGCCTTGACGAGGGAATGATTCCCATGAAAAAGAAAAGTACATAAAAGACAAACCCACAAAATGGGGCATCAAATCATTTTTTTCTTTGTGAAGCGGAGACTGGATATATTCTCGATGCAGAAGTGCACACCGGGGCAGCACTAATGCCAGTTCAAGAGTTAAGTGCGGTTGGGAACACCGTCGTCTGTCTCTTGACATCGGTTGGGATTGAGGGCAGTTTACACATTCTGGTCATGAACCGCTTCTACAACGCAGTGACTCTGGCCAAATATGCTGTGAACCACCTACAAACTGGGGTTGTTGGAACTCTCCAGCAGAACAGAAAATTATTTCTAAATTCTCAAAAGGCAGTCAAGAAACTCCCTCGAGGTGAAAGTCGCATCCTGTGTCAAGACAGCATTACATGTATGGTGTGGCAGGACAACAAGCCCATCACCTTCATTTCCAACTATCATGATCCTATAAAGACGGGAACTATTAACAGGAAGAAGAAGGTACTTTCACTGAAGTGAGCATTCCATAGCTTGCCTTGGACTACAACAATACATAGACGGTTGCAACAAGAATGACCAGACAAGCCGCCTTCACTGTTCACGACGCCACTACCCCTGGCCCCGATACCTCTTCATCAAATTCTTCACGTTGGCTTGCTACAACTCCTATATGCTGTAACTTTCTAAACGATAAGATGCCAAAACAAACTGTACTTTACAAGATACATTCAAACACTGTGCCTGGAACTGGTGGGAAACTACTGTTTTACAGCCGTTCACAAAGGACAACAATAACCTTGAGCTCAACGCCTGAAGCCAGGCAACCAGTTCCCTGAAATTCCCCATGACACCAGATCTGACCACATCTGTGGTATGTGCAGAGAGAAACACGTGAGATACAACAGACAGCACCCTGCGGTATCTTTCAAAAACCACCGTCAAAAGAAGGTGAACACAAGGTTCTGGTGCACCCAATGCAAAAAATATCTGTGCATCAAGGAGGGCTCCACCTGTTAATGGCGGTAAATGGAAGGCAAAAAATTACAGGAGTAAATTAGGTTCAGTAGCTCACGTCTGGTAGGGTTAAGAATTGTTATGAAGATATTAGATGCAGGTTTAAATATACTTACCGTAATATAAGAAATTGTTAGATAAAATTTTTTTAATCTAGTATTGTGCAATACCACCTTGATTCGTTATAACGAATATATGCTCCAATCATAACGTATCTAATAAATGTGTTAAATAATGAAAACAATTCAATATGCAGGTAGAAAGAATAGGCGATAGAGTGTGGAATGATTGACAGACTAAGGTTTAAAAAATAACCTCGACGGATATGCGAATGATACAAAATAAGATGTCACTCCCGAAAAAGTTTACAAAATTTATCACTTCTACACATTCACCTTGAAAAAGTATTTGGTGTATCTTTTATCTTATATGGATATTTTATAATCTTATGAATAAAGAGAATAGTAGAAAGTTTCAGTTTTTTATGGCTGTTCGGGCGTATTTATTTTTTTTCATTATTTAATAAAAAAATTCGTGTGATGTAAAAATTTCTTACTTTAGGGTATAAAATTTAGTGTTTGAGATCATTTGTGTAGATATTGTTCTGCGCAAACTGACGGTTGAATTAATACATGCAAATGTACAAGGTGGAACGATAAATTTATCGCTCTAAAGGAAACAATACTACAGCTTTATTTTAAAACATTTATCGAAAAAATCAATTTAACTAACTTGATTATATAGTAGAGCTGACATCTATTCAATGTATCCGCATTCAGCCTCAATCACCAGCTAGATATGGGTTCTGAACTGGGAGCATGCCTTTGCCACAAGCGCCTGTAACAGCTCGGTGAATATTCGGCGGATGACAGTAATCAGGTTGGTTTTGGTGTTGTGGGAAGTCATGTTGGTGATTTTCTCAGCGTATAACCAACAAAGTAGTCCAGCAGGTTCAGATCGATCGATGGGGGGTGACGAGGAAAGAATCTCTTTAAATCAGGGTCTGCCATCAGCCACACGATTGCACCAGGTTATCGCCACACTCTTCAGCGCATCCAGGTACACTTTGGTGTTGACGCCAGAGCCGATTCGTAGATGTGAGGTGTCATAATGTGGCCCTCATTTTGAATCACATGAAAGGCCATATCCATGGCCGGCAACTTCGTTGAGCTGTTCCCTCAAGCGTTGATACGTTTGGATTTGCATTTTTAACGTGCTGGCAATGGTCCTGTTGTCAACTTGGATCGGTAGAGAGCATGAGTTGTACAGCGGCGCTTCTTCGATCTCGCTCGTTAAACATTGTGTCGCTTACAGACACGATAGAAGACTCCTATCTCTCTTGGGATTTGTAGACAACCGGTTAATTAGTAGATGGTCTGAAACAACAAAAAGAATCCCGGCTTTCATCAATGGAAATGGAATCATGTCGTCTTTTCTTTGGCGCCTATTTAATCATTCCATTCTGAATATTTTTTCGACAATTAGAAACGTCTGTGTGAAATGGTCATGGCATTAGGGATCTACTTTAGAAACGCTTGAGCTTGTATATAAATATACACTTATGAGCAAAAAATGGGCCACAAGTGAAAGAAGGAAGAAATCGATTTTTCAATATTTTTCCATGAATTTTTGTTAACTTTAACGAAACTTTCTATTTTGTAGATCATTAATATTATAGTATCAAATTATAAGTAGAAAAATTAATCATAAAAATGGCATGACCGCATCTTGGCGAGGATATAAAAAACCGAATTGCAGGATTAAGGCAATCCAAAATGACTTACAAGCATATTTTTCATATTTTAAGAAAAAAAAATGTGAAAACCTCTCTGTAGTGAAGCGAATTGGTTAAAGGTTCGAAGTCGAACGCTTGTTAAAAGCAAAATTTGGATCTGGTCGCCCTAGAGCATTCACTTTGAGGGACGACCACAGTCTTAAAATAACTGTTTTGAAGGATTGAAAGAAAACTTATGTTGACACATAAGTTTTCTTTCAATCCTTCAAAACAGTTATTTTAAGACTGTGGTCGTCCCTCAAAGTGAATGCTCTAGGGCGACCAGATCCAAATTTTGCTTTGCAAAGAATTCAAAACAGGGGCTGGAAATTCTATTTCTAGATATACAATATCTAGAGGAATAAAAGAAATGGGATTTTCCCCTAAAAGGCGTTCAAAGAAGCCATTTCTATCTAAGAAGAACATCAATGATAGAAAGAGATTTTTCTCGTGTTATGGCAAGAAAGATATAGACTGGTTCAGGAATGTTTTCCGGTGAGATAGACTCAAGATTTTGTCTTGTTAGTGATGCTCCCGATGCTCCTGAACGGTGCAATCAAAGAACTGGAGCAAACATAATTCTCGCCAAGTTGCATAAAAATGACAGTTAAACACGGGAATGGAGGGATAATGGTATGAGGAACTTTTTACTGCAGCAGGAGTTGGGGAACTTATTAGATGTGAGAAGTCAATCAATGCAAAGGAATACATTCGAGTGTTAGAAACAGGACTGTTATTAAGCATCCAGAAGCTGGGAATATCCCAGAATATTATTTTCAACATGATACTGCTCCTGCACACATTGCTAAACTCACACAAAAAATGGTTTTCTTATAATTCAATTGATATGATATTTTAATCAAGTCAAAGCCCCGATTTAAACCCAATCGAGAATATTTGGTCCATAATATCTCGTGCATTGGCCAGAAGAACTTTTGAGAATAATGGCAAACTGTAGGAGGCTGTGCAAAGCGAATGGAATAGCATCTCCTCTTCACAGTGTCCCACTTTGATGAGAGCATGTCCAAAAGGATGTATCTTTTAAAGAAATCAAAAGAGAATGCGAGTCCATCCTAAGCATTTATTAAAGTAAATGTCTTGTTCTGTGTTATTAGTCTCGTTTAAGTTTCCGTGTTCAATTATTCTTTGTTCAATATAGTTTTTAGTGCAATAAAATGTATAACATTTGTTTGGCCCATTATTTATTGGGGGGAGGGGCTCACGAGTCACGAGAGTACAAGTTTATTTAGATGAGACAAAATACAGGACAGCGCTTATAACTATATTACGCTCAGCTTCATTTGCAGTTTGCGAATTAGACAGAACAAATCGCAATATTCGAATCACGCACGCACTGTAATACACGGACGCATACTGACAAATCAGCAAGCACACAATTCTTACAGGTAAATGAGGAAGACTTTATACAAGACTGTTCTGTCATGTAAATATTTCATAGCACTAACTCAGCTATTGAGTCCCTTTTGTTCTGCAAAGGTAATTGTCCTCTGAACAAGTACATTTTTTTATTTGTTTTTTTTACCTATGTAAGCTACTGGTTTTGGTATATAATAAATACTACTTTTGAAGACATGCGTTTCTTATCTCTTATTTCTCCTACTCTCTCTCTCTCTCTCTCTCTCTCTTCCATAAACCGTCCCCATAAAACGTATTTTATATAAATGACCCGAGAAGAGTTAACCCGTCGAATTCCTCTGCATTCACTTCCCTTTTGAAGAAATAATCCTCCATAAAGGTTACTGACAATAAAAATACATTATTACATTATTAAATATTAGTATGTCGTCATTCATTTAAACGTGGCAAAAATATGATGTCTTTCTTCTAGAAACCTTCATCCGAAGAACGCACACATACACTTTTCGTGTTTCTTATGTTTTTTTTTATTGTTTTTTATTGTTATTTTCTTCATCTTACTCTTGCTAGGGTATCCACATCATCCTTTAAATCAGCCGTTTTCTTCTTAACGCACATAACGCTGTCTTGAACATCATACATTTGGTGTAGCCTGGTCTGTGACAGAAGCAATCTATATTTTACTTAACAACTAAAATCATTCTTGAATGCGACGAATATAAATTCAATATAAAGTATTGATCATAGCCGCATCCCAGCAGAGACGCTTATCTCCGAATGTCGATAAGCAGTCGTATGACATTTTTTTTTTAATCTTTCGCCTGTTTTTGGAATGCGACATTAATTTTACATTATATTCCAGTCTAGAGATTGAGTTAGCCAATTCACAGTTGGAATTTATTTTATGTTAATTTTAGTAGAAAACTCGATCAATATATTCCCTTTAAAAATAATATATATATATATATATATATATGTGTGTGTGTGTGTGTGTGTGTGTGTGTCTGTGTGTGTGCGTGGAGCTAGTTTCAAAAGTAACACCTTTTTACTGAAAAAAGTTTAAGAGCTACGAAAACAGGGACAGTACTATAAATACGAGTGAAGTTTTGTGCTATAGAATTTATTTTTCTATGTAATGATTACCATTTTCAAAGCATTTTTTTCTAGCGATCAACAATATCTGTGCATGGGCTTCCGGAGCGTGCTTTGTCATATGAGGGTAGTTCCAAAAATAAAGCCTCCGATTATTATTTTAACATAAAAAGTTGAAGAGCTGCGAAGACGTGAGTGTTACCATTAAAACTAGCGACCTTTTGTGCTCCAGACTTTCTTTTTCAGCATCATCACCACCATTGTGAATGCTCTTTTGCCAGGAATTCAATGACGTATTTTTGCTTCTGACGGTTGTCCATGATAGGGGGTTGTTTTTTTAGAGTTTCACACTGTCAATATCTGCAACACAGCGAGATAATATCTTGACAATTAGTTTCTAATAGTAAAAATCTTGTATGTTTGTTTGTTTGTCTCCGTGCGTGCATGATAAGGCCACAAAAGGAAACCGCCAGGAAAGGATGCTGTCACAAAAATATATTCTACTAAGACAGGTCCAAACCATTGGGAAGATACCTTATGAAGTAGTAAAATCATTCATAATGTGTGAATCAGATCATTTTATTGTTGGCATTGGTTTCCCCGATATTTTTCTGCCTGTACTCTCTCTAGAAATCCATCGAATACTTACGAGAACGACCACGTGAAAGTTGTCAACAGCTTAAACGAGTGGGATTTTGTGGAATGAACTGAAGTGATAAATTTTTATGAACTCGTAAATCAATGACGACACCCATTAAAGGTAATCTAGTTAAAACCCGTGTATTCGCGTGATTATATTGTACATAATGCATTGCTTACACAAGAGATAGCTGTAAATACTAAAGTTTCCACAAAATGGAAAATAAATATTAATTATGTGGACAGACGTAGCATTACAGACTCTCCAACTTTCTGCCACGATGGGTCAAAAGGACAGACTATAACAGTGAGTTTAGCCCCAAAATAAAAGTGGCTGAAAAGAAAATCGAATATTCATTATTTGTTATTTTAATTCACTCACAAGGCACAATGTTAACAGAAACGTAAAGGATTAATGTACATTAAGGATCAGATTTATAATTGGGGGCTCTAGAATAAGAAGTTGTGCTACGAAATGTATTACATTTAAATGTCTGAATGGCGATACAGTCTGGAAAACAGGAAGAAGGAAAGGAATTATAAA
Organism: Euprymna scolopes; assembly: GCF_053919585.1. Taxonomy (NCBI): domain Eukaryota; kingdom Metazoa; phylum Mollusca; class Cephalopoda; order Sepiida; family Sepiolidae; genus Euprymna; species Euprymna scolopes. The sequence continues at coordinate 92,239,763 of NC_136493.1, forward strand.
GGCTAGTATTAGAGCTCATCATCATTTGAGGACTACGTAGTGAAGGGTGGGGTTTAGCTGATTGTTGGGTTGGTAAGGTATATTTAAGTCTAAGGGATACCTAAGCAACATGTTTTATTAAAGGGTAACAAGTGTTACCTTAAGGGGGTGGTGTTAATATATATGGCGTGTTATTGTGTCTATATAGTGGCTTCTTCACTATCTGAACCCCAAGTTATCGTGTTGCAGTCTATTTACGTTTTGTGATCGTCTAAGTGTGTTGACTGCGTGTGTGTCAGATATTTACATAAACACATACATGTATTTCGAAATACCTCATCAACTTTTCAACTGCGACGTTTGTCTTTTTGTCCATCTGGAAATTTCATCTGTTCTTTAATGGAAGTTGGAACCTGCGGACGAATGCATTTAAATTTCAAGACGATGGTTGATTTGATATAGTTTTTTTTTTTTTTACTTCCTAGGTGTCGATCGCAGAAGAATGGGAAGTGAATATCTTTGTTTGGGTGGTTAATTCTAGTCTCCATTCTGAGACACGACATCTCCCTGTTAAACCGTCCGCTCTGTTTGACGTCCTCTTTCCAACTCCTCTATTTTCTCAACTAACCAGAACACGTGACAACAGACACGTACTTCTGGTGCCGGTTAACTCTCTTTCGGTGAAACTTGTCGAGTTTACCCTCAACATGTTCTGACAACTTTTATCAAAACATAGCTTCACGTCTCATCTCTTGTTTAGTTCTAATTAGATAGATAGATAGATAGATAGATAGATAGACAGATATATAGGTAGATAGACAGATATATAGATTGATAGATAGATAGGTAGGTAGGTAGGTAGGTAGGTAGGTAGATAGATAGATAGATAAATAGATAGGTAGGTAGAGATAGATAGATATATATATATATATAGATAGATAGGTAGGTAGGTAGATAGATAGATAGATAGATAAACAGTTACGAAGAAAGATAGATAGCTAGACCGATAGATAGATAAATAACAAATAATTTATCCTCTATTCCATAACTACATACAGATATACAATATTGCGGGGATAATGCAAGGGCTAGAACTTGGTCGATAATGTTGAAGCTTTTAGATCTAAAACTCTTTTATTAACATTGTCTAAGAGGAAGTGTCTAGTGTCTGATGCATCAGCCCGGATGTGAAAATAATAGTCCATGCATGAGCAAATGGTAAGTTTGTAGAGAAATAGGATACTCTCATGTGTTGGGAGTTTTCTAGCACGGTAGAGAAATCCACCATTCTTTGCAGCAGTCTTAGCAGTATCTTCTATGTATTTGTTCATATGTTATCTGTGAATATGAAGTTAATGAGTTGAATGTAGAACTCATGAGTAAGATACAATCACTCGTGGAAATTCCTTTGTTGCCAAAGTTTCTTGTAGCTATTAAAAGAGGTGACTTTTAGTATTGCTTTCCACCGTTAGTTGCGTTAAATGTTAAGAATGCTTTCTCTTTGTAAAAGTGTTTACTAAATTTTTTCTCTGTGCATTTTAATAAAACTTTATGTAGAACGTATTTATTTTTAGATGCAATAAATTAGAACATAAAAAGACTGAAAAGGCTAGTTAACCGGTTTCAAACCTCTCTTAACAGAGCTAAATCGAAGTTAAGATGATAATTAATAGAGAAAATGTGTAGAGATGGAGATTATAGCAAGAGAAACCCTTAATTAAATAGCAACCATATTTAGTCCAATAATATATTCTTTTTGTTTGCAAAGAGAATGTCTTAAAGACATAATGTAAACGCTTTCTAAAATCTTCAAATTATAGAACGAATGTGACTTACTGTGAATGGAGAATAAGTTGATAATGAAATTAATGACATAAGAAATGTTATTTATAAGGTATTCAACGATGAGCAAACCATAAGTATTACTCAAAATATTCGATGGTAAATAATTTGAATAGCGAATTGTTGTTGCATCGTATGTTCAATTATTGCGACGATCTTCAGGCATATTCCAATCCGCAACTACATTTAAATTAATAAATAATGGAATTATTATAGTGGATAAGGAGACCATCTTTTCGGCTTGAGGACAAAATAGAATTGGTAGAACAAACAACTCGAGTATTTAGTGCAAATAACATTGTTTACAAGATGATTTGTTCGGAAAATCTATCTCTTATGTTAGCTAGCCTAGGCGGCTGAAGGTAAATAGGACATCTGTTAACACATGCTTATTAATTTTATAAAGGTTTGACGTTTTATTTTGGATAATAAATTCAACAATGTTTTAAGGATAACGATTGTAGCATAGGGTCTGAGTAATAATGAAAAATTCAACATCAAGTCTCGTTTCCCAAGCAATCATTGAGACCATGTGGGTAAGCGTCTTGATTAAATTGAAGTTTCGTTTTGTGGAACGAAATGAGTCTCAACATGTGTAAAGTCCAACAAGAGTTGTTTTCCGATAAGCTGAAGTGGGAAAATCAGAGGCAACTCTATTTTATTTATCTACTCTCGAGAAGATTACCCACAAAGTCAGGTTGGATTAGGGTTAGGGCCAGGTGTGGTGTTAAAAAGCCAAGGCACTAGAGTCTGATCTACAAAAAATTCCTGAGAAGTTTTATTGGCATTCCAGGTAGAGATCTCTGAGGCGATTAGCAATAAAGATAATATTAAACCTTATGTGGATTAGAACAGAATTATCCTTCACCCCTACAGGGCCAGAGGAAACCACAATTGTCTACCTTCTGTCGAACTGATGGTTAAGAATCTATCTTCAACTTATATGAATAAACTTACTCAGGTTATGTAATTCGGTTATTATCAGGTTGACTTTTTTTTACAAATCAGTCATCACTTATTAAGACCCGGAAGCCACTCGTGGATAAGGGTTAATGAGTGTACATTAGTCAATGAGACAATATCGTAGTAATTGTTAGTAGTGGAAATTTGGTAAATTGGATTACTTAAGGGGACGGCTCAACAAGAACTTGTTTACGTTAGACTTGAAGACAGCCATATTGTAGTCAGCTGGAAAGCAGGAAAACGGAAGAGAATTCAACAGGAGTGCAGTTCTAAGAAAGAAGCATTGTTCATGGAAATTTACATATTAATTTAAGCACAGATAAAGGTGGGACCCTTCTACACTCCAGTAAATATCTCACTGTTGATGCAATTCTCTACTTGTATAAGAGCCAGGTACGTCCAAGGATGAAGTACTGTTGCCACATCTTAGCAGGAACTGCTAGAAACAGCTTATCCCGCTTTGACAGAGTTTAAAGTAGACTTCGTAGCCTTTCTCTTCCCTACAACCTCTTTCTCACAGGAGACGTTGCGAGCCTACACGGCTTTATCGTTATTTTCATGGCGTGTGCCGTTGTGCTCAAATCTATGATCCCCCTCGCCAAACTGTTACAAAAGACACTTGTCTATCTGAAACCACTTCAATATTTTCCCTTACTCTCTATCTGTACATACTTTTGCGAACACAAAACAAGTATATTTATTCCAGTAACGTAAAAATCTTGCGTTCTGGTAGCGATGAAGTTACTGAAGACGCTTTTGATAACGCTCAGGTTTTTCAAGCATTTCTAACTCAGAATATGTCGAAATCCCTGAAAATGTGATAGTCGATAGTTAAGATGTCTAGGTGCAGGAGGCAGAGTTTCGTAACCCAATTCGTTCGACTTCTGCAAGGTGGGTTTAGCAACGTGCGGTCGGGCATTGTCGTTGAGAGGAATTGGGTATTTTCTGTTGACAAATGCTATGTGTTGCTGTCCAAGTTTCCGATACACCTCATCCATTTGTTAACAGTATTTCTCTGTCGTAATGGTTTCGCCTGAAAAAAACTAATGGTTGAGACTGGTCGCAAACTACCAAACAGTCAGCAGGAACTTCTTCTAGTTTAACTCTAGCTTCGGGAAGTGTCGTAGAGCTTCGTCAGTGTCTAACTACTGAGCTGAGCATCGCCAGTTGTCGTAAATAACCCACTTTTCATCGCAAGTTACAACCCGGCCGAGAAACGGGTCGTTTTTGTTGTGTAAAAGAAGGGAAGTTGACACTTCATAACGACGTTTATTTTAGTTGTCGTTTAATTCGTGAGGTACCCATTTATCAAGTTTTTTGTCTTTCTAATTTCTCAAGTGGTTGAAAATCGTCGTATACGTAACGTCTAATTCAGGAGCAAGTTCTCGAACAGCTGTGCGTGTGTTGGCTTCGACTAAGGCTATAAATTGATCGTTGTTAACATTCGATGGCCGATCATTATGCTCATCATCTTCAAGATTCTCGTTGCCACCAAGAAATTTCTTAAATCACCATTGTGCTGTGCGTTCCGTAGTGATATTGCGAGCTGTTTCAGCAGCTTTTCGGCCTAGTTTGGATTTAAATATGAAAATTGTGCGAATTTATTCTTTTTCATCTTATATTCCACGTTCTAAAAAGACAAAATTGTTTAAAAACGATTGTAATTCAAACGATTGGGTAAAGCGAAAACGCTCTTTCAAATGATATAGAAAGTAAAGGTATTATAACGAAAACCATCATTTGAAATCAAAAGTGAAAATTCCGCGAAAAACTTCTTGTCAACCTAACTTAAGACGTACTTCGTACTTGAGGTGGAAGGGCTTTTAAATAATATAAGTTACTTAAAATATCTATGTCATTTTGATAAAATTTATATTAAAATTAAAATAACATTTGCATATTGATTATTTTATACTTATAAAAAAATAATAATTTCCACTCCAATTGCCTTCCTCTACGGAGTCCTGGGAAAGAATAGAAGCAACGTTCTAAAAACATTCTCAATTTTATTTTGTGTCTCTCCCTAATAATGTTGTAGAAAAAATATATATATAATGTCGCTTTTATCTGTGACAATATTTTAAGAAAGAAAATTTAACAAAAATTATAGTGCTTGTGTATCTATCTACCAAAACTTATATCGCCATGATATTAAATTTCACAGCTCATATTACTTTAAAATATAATGCATTGCTTAAAACTGGTGATCTTCTGTAATTAGTAAATTAACATGTTTGTTTATAATCAAATCTACGATGGACACGTAATTCAAAATCCCTGCTCTAGGAAGGGAAATAAGAGAATATTATTTTATGAAAAGGCACCAGTGAAAGAGCACAACAGAATAAGGATGTAGTTGGATATGCATTAATTTTTATATCAACGAGTCGGCGGCCCTTATGGGACATTATAAAAAGACTTGGTTGGCACAAAAGACGTGATAGGAACGAAAGAAACGAGACGTGTTGCAAAGATATGCGAATGTTGGAAATATATTTTTTATCTATTTTTTATCCTGATTTTACCACAAGCTATTTCGGTCCTATTAGAACTATGGCGTTTAGACAAGTCGATATTCGACTAATCCCCGAATCCCATATTTTAAACAAATGACACCATCAAGTTATGCAGAAGAAGCAATTAGAATGCGAATCGAATTTTTGAGAAATACCGTCAAGTTATTGAGATTTTTGAGAAATATCGTCGACAAGTTATTAAGAAAAGTAAAAATGCGATTCGCTTTCAAATGAAGAATTTAAAATGCGATTCGATCGACTTCATGAAAAACGTTGTCGCCATTAAATGAAGAATTCGGTTGTATTTTCTAGAAAAAATTATCGCTTTTAAATGAGGAACTTAATATGTGATTCGGCTTGATTTTCTAAAAAACACGTCGCTTTTGAGTGAAAAATTTAAAATGCAATTCGGTTGTATTTTCTGGAAAAAAATTGCTTCTAAATAGCGAACTTGAAATGTGATTCGATTGGCTTTTATAAAAAAGGATCGTCGTGTAGTGGGTGCTATCTGTGTCTAGCCGTGTAGTGTGGGTTAGCTGTGTGCTTAACTGTGTAGTGTGAGCTAGTTGTGTGCTTAGCGGTATAGTATGGGCTAACTGTGTTTTGAAGCCCTGGACATGGGTTCATGCCGGATGATCCGCAAGGATAATGGGGAGAATATGCATTACTTTGCATATCAACGTGTCGATGGCTCTAGATGGGCATTATAAAGAGACGTGGTTGGCACGAAAGATACGAGACATGGTGAAAAGACGTGCGCATGATGGAAATATTTTTATCTATTTTTTTTATCCTGGTCTGACCACAGATTGAGAGATATGTTCGATAGATGAGCGCTAACGTTAAGACATGAGAGACAAAAGGCGCTGGTGAAAGTGTATGGAGGGTGAAGGAGCGCTAGCTGCATGATAGGAGGGAAAGAAGTGGCAAGTGACGCTAGTCAAATAACACGAAATCGAGGAACACCAGTGCTAGTACAGGGTGACCCCCCCCCCAAAAAAAAACAAAAGCTACATGGAGGCCATCTAGAACATATGCTGTAGAACGGAGAAAAAAATGCCAAAGACCCTAGTGTTTTGATGTGATGTTTTGAATATAATAAACTAGTTATGACCAAAGTTTCATTCCATTCGGACAAAACACTAAGAAACGGGGCCTAATTAGAGTTGGGGCCCTTTCTTTTGGGGGGGGGCGCCCTGTATATGAACGAAAAGTAACGCTACTAACATGATATGAGACCCAATTGGGCGTTAGTTGCAATATATCAAAGATAAGTGGTGTTAGTGGTGGACATGATAGACAAAATAAAAAAGGGAAAATAAATGTTGATTGAAGAGGGGTCCTACTACCGAACCGAACCGAGGAGGCACTCATTGATGTTCTCGATGTATGACCTAACGGAGTAGTCCAGCGGGTTCAGGTCGGGAGATAAGGGGATCAGTAAGAGAAGGGTACAAAGTCGTAGCACTCCTTCTGAAGCCAAGCCTGGGTCTCTTTGGACTTGTGGGTCTGCTATCATCCAGGGTTCGCCAGTGGCAATCTGATCTATCCCTTTGGATCATACACTCTTCAGCACATCCAGGTACACTTTGGTATTGACTTTCATGTCGACTTCGAACATGTGCGATGAAGTGATGTGGCCCTCACTTGAAACCACGCCAAAGACCATAATCGTGGCTGGAAACTTTATTATTATCACCCTGGGAACGTCCCTGTTATTCGTGGCAATCAGTGATGCATTTTGAGGGTGATGGCGATGGTCCTGTTGTTATAACTTGAATCGGTAGAGAGGATTAGTTGTAAAGCGGCACATCTCCAATATAGCTCGTTGAACATTGTGTCGTTTTCAGACATGATAGAAGGCTCCTATCGCTTTTGTAATTTGTACACAACTGGTCAACTCGTAGGTGGTCTGCTACAGAATAAAAAAACGGTTTTCATGAAACCGAAAATTGAATGCCGTTTTTCTAGAGTGCCAATTTTATCACTCCATCTTGTATATTTATTTCCCAACATAACACGCTGCACAAAGAAAAAAGTGTGTACCACTATTTGAACGGCGCTTTTATGTTTACGTCACTGGTCAGAAGTCAGAGCTAGATATTAATTACGCAGCTGGGATGGTTCGCCTATTAGTTTAAATAATTTCCGAAAAATAGATTGTGATTAGTGTTAAGTATTGTAAGAAATTATTGTAGCAGTTTTCATTAATAATTTATTCTGTTAAGTATTTCGCTTATAATTGTTTACTGACAAGTGGTTAATGTTTGCCATGTATCAGAAAATTCTGTTTTGTATAGAATTTTGTCTTTTGCATTAAACATATTTCATGCTAATAATATGATAATCGCTTCAATTCGTATAATAGAGTGTTACTGTGCATTAACACTGTCAAGTATTACAAAAAATCAATTGTTTTATTTTACGAATTAATTTTTTATATATTGATTTTTTTCGATCAAATTTTAATTATATTTTTCTCGATATCTTTTATCGGCGAAAGAAGGGAAAATTTATGCGTGTATTTCCTTCACTTGAATATTTATGGGCATCCGGACATCTGCAGAACAGATTGCCAATGGTTTTAATATCTGAAATCATAAATTTCAAAATCTCAGTCTCGGACACAATATTCTAAAAGTTCTGCGAATTAACAGAAATAAAGTTTCAAAACACAACATTTTTTATCATAATTTTCTCCAATATTTCTTTTTCAGCTAATGCTTTTGTGATAAAATTGAAATTTATATTAAATGCGAGAATGTCTTTTTTCAGTTGTCAAAAGAGTTTGAAAAGTCTGGATGACCTCTGAGTTTTTCTCATGATCTAGGCAACGTGTTCCATAATTCAAGTATCGTTTCTAGATTTCGAAACTTTTTCACTTTTTCTGAAATAACATAAATTTGATTTTGTGTTTTCTTTTTTATCAGTAAGTCACCATTTACCAAAACTAAAATCACTCGATAATAAATGTTAATAAGATCGATATATTTAAACTGTAATGATAATCAGTACTATAAGAGAATCGAAGAAAATTGTATACGATCCACTCACAGCAACAGCTGGCTCAGAAAGCAGAAATTATTTTCTTTTTGTCAAAAAAATCGCTTAGAGAATATGTAGAATACAAGGAAGGGCTGATAGAAATTGCGTCTTTAGTGTCAGAAACGTGTTTTTTTTTTTTTTTTGGTTCTTTGTCTTGGAAAATGGATGTGTACGTTTTACTGATGTAGATTTCAACACAGGTGAAAGGGTGCGGTTACAACGATCTTGTCTGTTGAACAAAGGAAAATGGAAATAGTGTGTTTAGAAAAACCTGTCACTAGTCGAGAGATTTAGTCTTGCCCTTCCGATCTAATTCATAAAAGCAATATGTGGATGAGAGACCATAGATGTGACAACAATCGTTTCTAGATTGTCTTGTCTATTACCGTAACTGCTATCACATTAACTCCTTATGTTTCAATAACAATATGTATTGTTTGGAATGAACAAAAGTAAAATAGAATATTTATAACTATAGTATAACTTGTTGGGGATAAATATACCTTGGTAGAATATACCTTGAGATAGAATATACCTTGGTAGAATATACCTTGAGATAGAATATACCTTGGTAGAATATACCTTGAGATAGAATATACCTTGGTAGAATATACCTTGAGATAGAATATACCTTGGTAGAATATATCTTGAGATAGAATATACCTTGGTAGAATATACCTTGAGAATAAATATATCTTGATAGGATATACCTTGAGAATAAATATACCTTGATAGAATATTTATAAATAAGTATACCTTGTTTGGAATAAATATACCTTGTTTATAAATAAATATATCTTGTTTGGAATGAACAAATGAACAAATGGAAATGTAAAATAGAGATTTTCTAGTATCAGCTTCACACAATGAAGGTAAAAGAATGAATTCAATTTAGGGATACTCTTTTTTTTTAACATGTTCTCCCCAAAGAAAGCATATTGGAACTTGGCTGCAAAAAGGTTTTATTTGGAAACATTTTTACAGTGGAATATGCATGGAAACAGCGAGATGTGAGTTTACATTACATTTAAACCTTTGCATATCAATACTATCAGGGAAGCAGGTTACAAGATGGGAATTAGGAAATCTAGCGGTCTGAGGGAGGAAGCTATTGGAATGGAAAGCTTTCCGGCATCTATAGACCTCTACAGTAAAGGTGTAAGATTTTGTTTGCTGAACGGATTTGTCGGGAGTATGTACGTCGAGGGGGTATAAGTGTGATCAGTTCATCAGGGCATATTCCATTAACACACGTGTAAGGTATGCGACGTTGTGACGATAGGGCAAGGGTGGGAGCTTTTATGTCAGGATCTATGAGATTAGAAACTATTTTTGGACACTGTCCAAGGAAAAGAGGCTAGTGTTTCTGGTTTGGAGACGGAACATTGTGTTGGTTAAGGGCAGTCCATAGGTGGCACAGGTCCTGAGCAGCCGAAGACCATTGCTGTTGCACTTTCCTATCCCATGATGTCCGATGATAGCTGACCACGCTTGGTGATCCTTGCCAACACGGGCATTGAAGTCACCGAGGAGAAGGAGCTTGTCGGTCTGTGGTACAGAGGAGAGGATGGCTTCGAGGTCTTCATAGAATTTTTCTTTGGTTTCTTCGGGGTTGGTCATGGTTGCAGCGTAGGCACAGATGATGTTGCAAATGTTTTCTTACTCAGCTGGAGATGTAACTTGAGAGTCATGAGGCGATCGTTCACGCCTTCAGGAATTCTGTCGAGTTTGCCCACAAGATGATTTTTGATGGCGAATCTAACGCCGGCTTCGCGGCGCTCTTCATTGCTACGTCCGCTCCAGAAGAATGTGTAACCACCGCCAGATTCAATGAGCTGACCAGTGCCGGGGAGCCGCGTCTCGCTGAGAGCAGCTATATCTACTCCATATCGTCCGAGTTCTCTGGCAACGAAGGCCTTTCTCCTTTCCGGCCTTCTCGTCTTCGTCGTGGTTGAAGTTGGATCGAGTAGTGTTCTGACATTCCAGGATGCCAGAATGAGTTTTTGTCCAAGATGCCAGAATGAGTTTTTGTCCAAGGAAAAGAGGCTAGAGGTGAGTGCACCCGCCCTTGTGTAGCAACAGTACTCCATAGGCAAATGATGGTTTTGTAGAGATACAGGATACTGCCTAGTGTAGGTATTTTCTAGCACGATAGAGAGAGCTGATCTTCTTTGCGGCAGCATTCAATGTATTTGTTTAAGTTCATGTCTGTGAATGTAAAGCCGATGAGATGAAGAAAGAGCTCTCATATAAGGTGTTATTTGTCATGGCTACCAGTGGTTGAAAAGTCGTATTGTAATAGTTAAATAGCAGAAGCTTAGTTTTAGTAGCATTAAATGCTACCATCCATTTGCATTCTACTACAGACTGAATGTCGTTTTCTAAGGATTCTGTCACTGCCTAGGATATGTCTATACCCTTTTTTCCTCGTGTCTATTATAGAGTGTCGTATCATCAGTAAATATATCAATCTCGGATACAATTTTATCACAAAGGCTATTTTTGAATATCAAGAATAATAAAAGTCGAGGGATCAACTCCTGAGGCACACTCGCATCAATAGTATTTTGTTTGAGTGTACGACCATCATCGGCAAAATGAATTTTCCTTTTGTCTATGAAAGATCTAATTATATTTAGCATTCGTCCAGTAATACCTCGTATTTTAATTTTTATCAGAAGCCATTCCAAGAGGAGCTTATAAAAGTCTTTGAATAAATCAGGGCTACAGCTCTCGTTTCTCTTGCCTTATGCAATGCATGGTATATACGATCAGAGATAACCGTTAAAATATCTGTAGTAGAACGGGCTTGGCTAAATCCTTACTGTTGGTCAAAACGAAGATTAACTTTTATGAGTTGTGTGACTAGTGCTTGATTGATTGATGACTCTTTTAGTTAAGCGGGAGTATATACTGTTAGGGCGATAATTGAGCGGGTCAGTTATTTCACCAGAATTATTGTACACTGCTACCACAGAGGCAATTTTTCAGATATCAGGGAACCAAAATTCAGCAAGGCATTTGTTGTACACTTTGATAAGTACAGGGGCTAGTTCAGCTGAACATTTCTTAATTGGTATAAGAGGGATGAGATCAGCCCCACATGTTTTGAAGGTGCCGAAGGTTTTGTTTTTTAATATCGCGTATATAAGAGGAAGTGAATTTCAGATCATCAAGTGTGGTTTCTGTCGCATATTGGAAATTTAGTAGGGAGTTGTTTGTTTGGTCTAAAGTGGAGTTGGATAGTGCTGGAATTACGGATTGTTCTTTAATTATTACACTATAGTAAATATTTTTAAAAATCGCAAGTTGCTATCTTTTGTGAGTTTGTGCGTGTTTTCTGGTTATTTCAGCATGTCTTCTTTTGGCTGCTGCTATTTCACTACTTGCAATGATTTCTAGCATCTATATATTGGTGCTTATTTTATGACGGGCGAACTAGCGGTACATTGCCTTTGTGGCTTTTGTTTTACTTTGATATTCCTGTTGTTTTTGCGTGACTGTAAACATGACGATGTATGCGAAAAAATCGTTCCCGGCAATGTTTTAAGTTAAACGTCAATGTTAGTTTCATTTTTAATAAAAAAAAACGAGGTGTTTGTTTTTTTTTGTTTTTGTTTTTTTTTTGTTTGTTTATTTTGGGTTTGTTTTTTTGGGTTTTTTTTATTACATTACAAACTCTATTCGGTTGTTTCATTCGCACACTGTTCAGCAGAAAGAGAAAAGATATTGGTCAATGGGGCATCGCTTATCTGTTCGGTACAAAGGGGAAATTTTGTTGTAACTCTACATAAACTAACTTAAAATTTCCATTTATATTATTGCTGTATCTCGCATATTGGACTTTATTTGCTTGAGATCGTCTAATAAATATTGATACTAACATTTATTTGAAGTCTATATTTACAGTATTGTACAATCTATAATCTTACAGCATTTTAGAATTTCATTTATATATATATATATATATATATATATATATATATATATATATACTAGCATGGGTGCCCGGCATTGCCCGGGTATTTGGAGATGTATGTTGAGCAAAAAAAAAGTGATCAATTTTCTTTAACTTTGACCCCTATTATGACTCCTTAAAATGTATTATTTTGGGCTCAAATTAAATTATTAAGTTAGATCCATGTCCAATGAACCTATGTCTAAAATTTCAAGTGTTTAGACCGAAAATGTTTGGAGGAGTTTGATAGAGTTCTCAAAGGACAAATCGCTGAACTTTGACCCCTTAATCGCAAAATTTCTGGCCGAAAACCGATCACATAGATTTTCCCAAATCTCAGTACCCTGTGTATAAAATTTCGAGTCTGTAGACTTACAATTGACAGAGTTATTGCGTAGGGAAATGTACACACACAGACACACAGATACAAAGATACACACACAGACAGACACTTTCACTTTTATAGATATATATATATATATATATGTGTGTGTGTGTGTGTGTGTGTGTGTGTGTGCGCGCGCGTTTGTGTGTGTGTGTGTGACTACTTCATTTAATCACATAAATTAATATACAAAGATATACTTTTATGCGTAAATTTTCAGTATTTAGTTCAACAGTGCTCAATACATAGGTAGAGCTGGGTAGTAAGTTATTGCCCTATATATTTTCATAACTTCATATATATATATATTTAGAGACAAAGCGCGATAAAGAGAGAGAGAGCGATAAAAAGAGAGATAGTTTTGCTCTCTCTCTCTCTCTCTCTCTCTCTCTCTCTCTCTCTCTCTCTGTGAATGAATGACAGAACAATTTAGAATATATGTATATATAATTTTATAGATAAAAGTTATATCATTCCGTATTCATTCTTAGTTTCGAAGCAATGAAAAGCCAACGCGTGTTTTTATAAAAAATAAGAACATATACTTGAAACAAATTCGAGCAGTGAACACAAACTCCTGTTGTCAGAATCGACCTGACTTATATTAAAATAACTGTTTTTTATTACATATATTAAATTTATCGTAAGATATGTGCGCATTGTATAAGGAATGTCTAAATGCTGTACGAATACATTTTTTAAGATATGTGTACAGATTTGTTTGTTTGGGATTAAACCAGTAGATTTATAAATTACCATCTTATCGTGGATATCTATTTGTGTGAAATAATATCGATTGGCAAGTTAGGTTGAAGCACGAAAATGGAATCATGTCGCATAATTAGGAACAAAGGCGTCTGTAATCCAGGTTTGGGTACATCATTTGATTTTCAATTGGACGCACAGAATTAAAAAGCACTTAAGTGTACATCAAACCTGCTTACAAATCCGAGTGTCGACCAAAATACACAGAAGAAGGATATAAAGTCGACTATATACATTTCAGAAGATATAAAGCATCTGAACAGACTTAGAAGCATATTTTAAGACCTTAAAGCTTGCACATATATTAAGAAATATACAGGGATTTAACTAGACAAAACTTGAAGTGAACTTGGTGGAAGAATATTGTGAGCAATTGATGCCGCCAAATACAGAAATACGCTAATGAAAAAAATGAACAAAATACTTATAAAAAATAATTTCACTGTAAACTCTGGAAGAAGTAAAAAGACTCAAACATTATTTATAGAATCTAATGAATTGTATTTTGAGACTTTTTACATCAATTTTTGATCGTTAAAACAAAGAAGCAATAGTTACTGTCTCAAATTAGGAATAATAATATCGTGACATGAGCTCGCCATATTAAATTAGGTAGTCGTTCAATTTTTTCTCAAATTTTTACTAAGACAGATGAGGTTTCATTTTTAAAAATATTAACAGGAATAATAATTACTAGCAAGGACCTGTGGAAATCCAATGGGATGAAATATATATCTAATCAACAGATATGTTTTGAAAAAGCTGATATTTAATATAGATAACACAATGAATTTTACAAAAGAACAATAACACGCAGCAAATATGAATTTATTAACATTTCTATGAAAATAGTGTCCGTTGTATTTTAAATATAGAACTGATTATATATAGAAGAGATAAATTAATAAGTACAAATTAATAATCAAAAAGTAATATTATGCTTCATAGCTGCAAGTAAATAATAAAATCAAATTGTAAAAGACAATCTTGAATTTACTTTTTCAGTTCACTATCCCTTAGCAGACAATGTTCTTTTTGCTCTGTTTCTTTCGAAAGTTCCCCTTTATACTTACGTTTTTTGCTGAGTTCTTTCTTCGGTAAAGAACTGCTATATGTCGAAATCACTATGAGATGATCATATATTATAATAATAATAATATTAAAAAAAGAGGTTATATTAAAGGGGGGTAACTCTCATATTCTCATCCAGGTTTGCCAGATTGGTGGTTTTTAAAAACATCAATCTGTTTGGCGTTCCAAAATTGTATTTTGCATTTTTCAAAGCGTAACGTATGGACTAAAAAAGAAAAGAACAAACAAATACTCGGCGCACCCTATCCGGCCTTGATAGAGTTCAAAATCGGCTTCGAAACCTAATAGGTGATGCCCTTTTTCCTTTTCCTGTAACGTCTTTCTTAAAGAAGAGATGTTGCGAGCCTCTACTCTATCGTTATTTTCATGAAAAGTGCTCGACTGAACTTCAGTCTATCGTTTCCTCTTGTCAAACTTCCACAAGAAACACTCGACTAACTACAGCTACTATACGCGATTTTACCCACTCTTTAACAGTGCCTAAATCTAAACGCAGTTTCCATGAAGAAAACCGCTTTCCCAAAACTGTCCCGCCTGTGGAACACTGTTCCGCTGACCTGCTTTCCGATGGAATGCAACATGATAGTCTTGAAATCCAATGTAAACAATTTCTTAAGCCGTCCCTATAAATAATCAAATTCTACCTAATTTACACTATTAATGATTACTACATTCATTAACTCTTAGTCTCGAGTGGCCTTCGGGTCTTGATAAGTGGTGACTCCAAAATAAAAAAAAGATTAGTCTTCTACATCTCATTACAGACAATTAGTCGCATATGTGTCATGACTATATTGGTTGAATTTGTGTTACATAGAGAAATTGTCAACTAACTCAGGAAAACAACCTATTATAAGTGACAAGCGATATGGTTTCCGTCGGGTGAGAAAAGTGAAACTATCGACGGAGGTTTCCTTTTTAGAGAAATGAATGTGGACATATCAAAGGTATTTGATAGGGCTAACTACTTCACAAGATTTCTAGCAATGAAATATCTGGAAATGCCTTCTCAACCATCGAATTCTTTCGCTTAGACAGGCTGATACAAGTGGTCCGAAACTCAAATATCAGCGTTAACGTGCCTCAAGGATCAATCGTGGGCGAACTCTCTTCCTAACCTCTATCAATAATCTCTCAAACTACATTCTATTTCATTCTCCGACATATACAGACGATACTACTATCTATGGCAACACTTCAAAGGCCAACAAAGACTTTCTGAGTCTCTCTCCTCCGACCTCGAGTACGTGGCGCAGTGGAGCAAAAGTTGGCTGGTTAATGTAAATGCATCCCAGACCACACTTCCATCTTTTCCCAATAAACGACCTCATGCTACTTAGCCCCAATTGATATAAATGACTCTGGTCTCGAAGAAGTACCCTGGCTCGACAAACTTATGAGAATAACCTTCATTCTGACCTTAAATGGAAAACTTACATAAAATCAGTTGTCAGGGTAGCTGAAAAATTCGTTCCATCATTCTACTGCTCCAGAAAGGATATTACGCCTAATGCAATTCTCTATCTGTATAAGAGCCGTCCTAAAATGGAGTACGGTTGCCAATGTTGTGCAGCAGAAGCCCTTGACACAGTTCAATACCGGCTTCCGAACCTAATAGGTGATGACCTTTTCTCCTCCCTGCAGCTTCTTTCCTACAAAAAAGACGTTGCGAGCCTGGGTTCGCTTTATCTTTATTTTCAGGGTCATTGCTCGTTTGAGTTTCAATCTAATTTTCCCCGCTATCCAAACATTCACAAAAAGCACGCATCTAGTTACAACCACTATCAAGAAATTACCCCATTCTCTATCTGTACTGAAATCTAAACGCTAGTTCCATGAACAAAGTTTCTTTGGTAGAGCTGCCCGACTGTGGAATTCTGTTCTGCTAGCCTGCTTCTAAGCTGACTACAACATGGGCGTCTTCAAGTCCAATATAAACAATTTTCTATTGATCCTACAAATTTCTATTGAATTGCCTCCGCTATTGATCACTAGCTGTTGTCTCAGTGACCAGTGTACGGGCTTAGTAAGTGGTGACACCTTTTTAATAAAATTATTTACTTTTTGTAATAAAATTATTCACTTTTTGTTGCTTTTTTTGTTTTTTACTGATGACTCCCGTGTAATATATATATATATATATATATATATATATATATATATATAGTACAATATTTTGTTGAAATTAAACGACTTACATTTTTCTCTAGTAAAACTCTTATTTATTCCATCTTGGATCTCTTCATAACAGCCGTTTCGTTAATGGAATGACAATTCTATGATTTTATGTTTTCTTAGATATTTTCCTTTCATCAACTCGCCAGATGCGATTTCTATCACACACACACACACACACATGTTTATATATATATATATATATATATATATATATATATATATATATATATACTAGCATGGGTGCCCGGCGTTGCCCGGGTATTTGGAGGTGTATGTTGAGCCAAAATTAAAGCGGTCAATTTTTTAAAACTTTGACTCCTATTCTGACCCTTTAGGATTTATTGTTTTGGGCTCAAATAAAGTTATTAAGTTAGATCCATGTCCACGGAACCTATATCTAAAATTTCAAGTGTCTATATCCAAAATTGTCGGAGGAGTTTGGTAGAGTTCTCAAAGGTCAAATCGTTGAACTTTGACCCCTTAATCGCCAAATTTCTAACCGAAAACCGATCACATAGATTTTCCCAAATCTCAGTACCCTGTATATCAAATTTCGTGTCTGAAGATTCTTAATTAACAGAGTTATTGCGTAGGGAATGTACACAGACAGAGGGATAGATAGATAGATAGATGGATAGATAGATAGATAGATAGATAGATAGATGGATGGATAGATTAAACAAAAATATATACGTATACATAAATATATATGGAAACAATATTGTGTGTCCTGTAAACTTTTTACGCAAATATTATGCAAGTATAAATCATGTAGAATATCTGCATGAATATAATTACACGTAATAGTTTACTAAAGATGATCATCTCATAAGAAAACCGAAAAAACTAATAGGGAATTAATTAAAATGAATGTTTAAAAGAATATGCAAATTAGCTAGATCTTTTGCAGATGAATTCAATTCCCTGACCCACATATAAGAAAATTGTATTTTCTTTTTAAATAAATAGAAAAGAGGGGTTTAATATATGAATATCAATGCACACAAAAGAAACACGAATTCATAGGAGTATAGATATATCCTGCAATATATATATATATATATATATATATATATATATATATATATGTCCTGCAATATATGTATGCATATATATATGATATATATGGTGCAATATATCCGTTTCGAAGTAAAAATATGAGTTTTAACAGTTAAAAAGCATTTGTTTAACCAATAATATTAGTTTTTAGAATTAGAAAATATCTTTTATAACGAAAGCTTAGTAGTTGTTTAATATATCTTGATTATTTAAAAACATTTCTTTTACAATTATTTTTACTGTGCATTTTTCCGTTTCTCTTGCTTCTTTAATGGTGAAAACTTTTTAAAAAGTGAAATATGTGGAAATTGTTGTTCGTAATAAATTACGAACGCTCTTTAAAATTTAAAAAAAAAAAAAAATAATTTATCAAAATTCGAAAAACGTTGTCAGCAATTGTCTGTATTTTTGAGATGAGGTGTTTTCATTGATTGAGATTTTCGGACTGACTTCCTCATCTTGGTTGTTATAGTCACAACGTTTCGGCCGTTTTGCTATCCGGCCTTCATCAGGTGTTTTGTATCGAACTAGGGAACCGTTTGTTAGGAGTCTCGAACCCAATCCTTTATTATTATTACGGGGGTACCTTGTTCGGACTCCAGCTAGGCTCTGGGACATAGTTGCTGCTTCTCTGTTTTGAATGTTACTTTTTACTGCCTTCGTTCAGGATTGAACTCAGCAACCTTGGGTAACTGTAAACTTTGATACAACCTCTAGGACCACTCGGCCATATGTCACTAGGACAATGCTTAGTTGGTTTTTGTTAATGTTAAACCTAATGTAGTTATTCAAGGTTTTCTCTCTCTATCAGAGGTGTCCAAATTGCATTCAACTCTATGCTTGGTTTGCTGGTTGTTATGTCCGAACATGTGAGCTGTTTCGTTAAGTTTTGCTCACTTTCCAGTGGGTCTCTCTGTTTATTATTTTTACTTCATCCCATACGAGGCGATGGTCCCCCCTCTCCATCCAGACATGGTTGGCTATACCCGATTTTTCTGTCTCCCCTTTAGTTACCGCTTTTCGGTGTTCTTCCACCCTTACTTTAAGAGAGCGGCATGTTTCACCCTTGTAAACCTTTCTGCAACTGCATGGGATGGAGTATATGCAGTTCTTGGTCATGTTCACCTCCATGCGGGGCTTCACTCGTACCAGGTGTCGTCTGAGTGTTGACTCGCTCTTGAATACCGTCCTGATGTTGTAGGGGGCACATATTCTCTGACTCTTTTCGGAGATGCCTCGTATGTATGGTAGACAGACCGTTGGAGGTTTTTGGGTTTAATTATCCTCTCTTATGCTATTAACACGTCTGGTGTATAATAGTTTACAGTTACCCAAGGTTGCTGAGTTCAATCCTGAACGAAGGCAGTGAAAAGTAACATTCAAAACAGAGAATCAGCAACTACGTCACAGAGCCTAGCTGGAGTCCGAACACGGTACCCCCGTAATAATAATAAAGGGTTGGGTTCGAGACCCCTAAAAAACGGTTCCCTAGTTCGATACAAAACACCTTATGAAGGCCGGAGGGCAAAACGGCCGAAACGTTGTGACTATAACAACCAAGATGAGGAAGTCAGTCCGACAATCTCAACGTTGTCAGCATTTAATACTAATAAATTTGACGTGATTTAAACATAATTTCAATATATTTTGGAATTAAAAATGTTTAAATATTCAATGATTTCACGAATTTAAGTTTGATTTTAAAGTTTTATTTAAAGGTATTTAAAACATTAAAATATGTTTTATGAATAAATGAATTCGATTTACATCAATTTATATTAGATATGTTTTTAATCATCATGATTCAAATTTGATTAACAAATAATTCATAATGGATGAAAATTTAAAAGGAGTTTTTTTCTGAAATTAAAAAATAAAATTATTCAAGTAATTAAGTCGGACTTGTGTGAAGAATATGCATTTTTATTGCAATTAATTTCATACATTTTTCTAACAGTGATAATACCTATTTTCTTATTAACGAATAAATTATTTCATTTTTATTCTCTTTAAATATTGACGATACAATAAGCGATTGTTTGTGTTCATCCTAATGTTAACGCTGTTAAGGAATCTGCAGTTTTGAAGCGAAGCGAATAATCTTACAAGGTTACAGCTTCATATATGACGCTTTTAATGAAAACTCTCGAAACAGCTCAAACATTACCAGACCTCTCATCCGTGAGGTATTTTTAGATTTCAATCTGGTTAATTATTGAGTTAAATATATATTTTTCTTTTAGTTTCTTATAAAGTGTATTATTTCTGTTCATACTGTTACACGGAAGTGCTGTCTCTTCCCACGTAAGTAAAAAGACATACTATATAAGTGAAAATAATATTAGGATAAGGCTAGAATCGAACCCGGTAGGCAAGTGTTAAAGATGATAATGGAAAATGGAATGTTAGAAATTAAGTCTGTTGTTAATCTTATTAGAAATAGTTAAATACCGTTCATGTCGGAAAAAGAGTTGATTGTCCATTCTTTTAGAAATCTGAATATTAAAAATGTCAGTTAAAAGAATAGACAATGCAAATTAAAAATGTATTGTTTAAAAAATAGGTAGAATTAGAATTGAGGATTCTTTTGTTTGAAGCGTGTTTGGACAAACATAGTAAAGCCACGTGAAATTTAGTCACGTTTGAAAACACACTTCTAACGTCATAAACAAAGGGGATTTCTCAATATAGAATTCTGTGGATTCGGAGTTAGAAATCAGTTTGAAGACAGAGTTGAGAATCAAGAGTTGATGAGAGATAGTCAGTTGTAGAGCAGAGTCCCTTAGAAGCAAAGGGTAGAAAATTAGACCATGTAGATTCAAGTGGAATTCCTGATATCACCGATCGGCCGATTGAAGAATAAAGAACCAAATATGTTTGTAACTGTTCGTCTCGCCATTCCTTACACCAAAAAGGTAAATGTGTTTTATCATCATCTTGTAACGAACTCTTGTGTAATATCTTCCAAGTATTATGTGTCCTCCCCACCATCATCATAAGTGAAGTATCTCCTCCTCTCTTCTATATGTGTTACCAAGACTTATCCCAATATGTATAAATGTCTCCTTCATTATCATCGTCATTTGTGTATTATATGTATCCCGTTACACATGCCCCGTTAATGTGTCCCCAGTATGAATCCCCGTTAATGTGCTACACAACAATACGACTACATACAATAATTCTATCCATTCAAAAGTGACCGACTTGGTCAACTACTGTGCTTGTTTTAGATTTTTACCACAACACATGTCGATTTTTCCTTGTCAGTATTTTATCTTGATAGCAACTTTTTGCGTTGAGAGCTTGATTTTTTCTTGTCATTATTTTACCTTGATAGCAACTTTTTGCGTTGATAGCTTGATTTTCCCTTGTCAGTATTTTATCTTGATAGCAACTTTTTGCGTTGATAGCTTGATTTTCCCTTGTCAGTATTTTATCTTGATAGCAACTTTTTGTGTCGACAGCTTTATTTTTCCTTGTCAGTATTTTATCTTGATACCAACTTTTTGCGTTGATAGCTTGATTTTCCCTTGTCAGTATTTTATCTTGATAGCAACTTTTTGCGTTGATAGCTTGATTTTCCCTTGTCAGTATTTTATCTTGATAGCAACTTTTTGTGTCGACAGCTTTATTTTTCCTTGTCAGTACTTTATCTTGATAGCAACTTTTTGCGTTGATAGCTTTATTTTTTCTTGTCAGTATTTTATCTTGATAGCAACTTTTTGCGTTGATAGCTTGATTTTCCCTTGTCAGTACTTTATCTTGATAGCAACTTTTTGTGTCGACAGCTTGATTTTTTCTTGTCAGTATTTTATCTTGATACCAACTTTTTGCGTTGATAGCTTGATTTTCCCTTGTCAGTATTTTATCTTGATTGCAACTTTTTGTGTCGACAGCTTTATTTTTCCTTGTTAGTACTTTACCTTGATAGCAACTTTTTGCGTTGATAGCTTGATTTTTTTCTTCTCAGTATTTTATCTTGATAGCAACTTTTTGCGTTGATAGCTTGATTTTCCCTTGTTAGTATTTTATCTTGATAGCAACTTTTTGTGTCGAGAGCTTGATTTTTTCTTGTCAGTATTTTATCTTGCTAGCAACTTTTTGCGTTGATAGCTTGATTTTTCCTTGTCAGTATTTTATCTTGATAGAAACTTTTTGCGTTGATAGCTTGATTTTCCCTTGTCAGTATTTTATCTTGATAGCAACTTTTTGTGTCGACAGCTTTATTTTTCCTTGTCTGTACTTTATCTTGATAGCAACTTTTTGCGTTGATAGCTTGATTTTTCTTGTCAGTATTTTATCTTGATAGCAACTTTTTGCGTTGATAGCTTGATTTTCCCTTGTTAGTATTTTATCTTGATAGCAACTTTTTGTGTCGAGAGCTTGATTTTTTCTTGTCAGTATTTTATCTTGCTAGCAACTTTTTGCGTTGATAGCTTGATTTTTCCTTGTCAGTATTTTATCTTGATAGAAACTTTTTGCGTTGATAGCTTGATTTTCCCTTGTCAGTATTTTATCTTGATAGCAACTTTTTGTGTCGACAGCTTTATTTTTCCTTGTCTGTACTTTATCTTGATAGCAACTTTTTGCGTTGATAGCTTGATTTTTTTCTTGTCAGTATTTTATCTTGATAGCAACTTTTTGCGTTGATAGCTTGATTTTTTCTTGTCAGTATTTTATCTTTATAGCAACTTTTTGCGTTGATAGCTTGATTTTTCCTTGTCAGTATTTTTTCTTGATAGCAACTTTTTGCGTTGATAGCTTGATTTTTCCTTGTCAGTATTTTATCTTGATAGCAACTTTTTGCGTTGATAGCTTTATTTTTTTCTTGTCAGTATTTTATCTTGATAGCAACTTTTTGCGTTGATAGCTTGATTTTTTTCTTGTCAGTATTTTATCTTGATAGCAACTTTTTGCGTTGATAGCTTGATTTTTTTCTTGTCAGTATTTTATCTTGATAGCAACTTTTTGCGTTGATAGCTTGATTTTTTTCTTGTCAGTATTTTATCTTGATAGCAACTTTTTGCGTTGATAGCTTGATTTTTCCTTGTCAGTATTTTATCTTGATAGCAACTTTTTGCGTTGATAGCTTTATTTTTTTCTTGTCAGTATTTTATCTTGATAGCAACTTTTTGCGTTGATAGCTTGATATTTCCTTGTCAGTATTTTTTCTTGATAGCAACTTTTTGCGTTGATAGCTTTATTTTTCCTTGTCAGTATTTTATCTTGATAGCAACTTTTTGCGTTGATAGCTTGATTTTTTTCTTGTCAGTATTTTATCTTGATAGCAACTTTTTGCGTTGATAGCTTGATTTTTTTCTTGTCAGTATTTTATCTTGATAGCAACTTTTTGCGTTGATAGCTTGATTTTTTTCTTGTCAGTATTTTATCTTGATAGCAACTTTTTGCGTTGATAGCTTGATTTTTTTCTTGTCAGTATTTTATCTTGATAGCAACTTTTTGCGTTGATAGCTTGATTTTTCCTTGTCAGTATTTTATCTTTATAGCAACTTTTTGCGTTGATAGCTTGATTTTCCCTTGTCAGTATTTTATCTTGATAGCAACTTTTTGCGTTGACAGCTTGATTTTTCCTTGTCAGTATTTTATCTTTATAGCAACTTTTTGCGTTGATAGCTTGAATTGTTTTTACTTGGATACATATCATAGAAATCTTTTGCTTTCACTGTGAACACTTTTTATATAACAGCTTACGTAAACGATGTTGCTTTATATTAACAACACACATTCATTTTGATCGTTTAACACTTTTTGGCAAATGGGGTTGAAAATATACATGTACACATATATAATACACCAAACCATTTCCATATGGGAGGAATCATCTCTCAAAAACTCGGTTCCTCTTCATGCCGATTCAGTTAAAAGAGAAACATCTGATCTGCTTATTCGCCACGTCTAACTAGCGACTTCCTACCTGTGACATAACTGCCTGGACACGTAGCTCTAACACGACTTTTTACAGAAATTTCCGTTCTCTATCTAATTTTAATGTTGTGTGAAAAAATTCTGATTCTAATTTCATGTTTACAAATTTGCATATTGCTTCATATGATTTGAATCAGAAAGTTGAGTTTGTAAAGTCAGTTAAATATAGAAAATAAGAAGACAGCATTGCCAATTATTTGTTTTCTTCTCTTTATATTACTCCTCGCTTTCTCTCTAATTCTTCACCCCCTCTCCTATACAAATCAGCTTCGTGTTAAATCATAATACTATTTGAACTGTTATTTCTTTTTCATTATAATAGACTATAATGGACTATACGAAAAACTTTCTCCTTTTCTTGCTTACTTCGAGAGAGAGAGAGAGAGAGAGAGAGAGAGAGAGAGAGAGTTATGGAACCGAGTGTAATAGATCTCGAATTAAATGTGAGCTCAAACAAGGCAGAGTCTTATATTGCAGCACAACCAGGGCAACACCAAGCGATCTAAGAAATTATTATTATCATTATTATTATTATTATTATTATTATTATTATTATTATTATTATTATTTTTTTTTTATTATTATTTATAATAATAATTGTTATCGAAGACAGGATAGTGAATGTGAAAATGCAGCAATGGAAAATATTGTGACTAGAATAATGTTTGGATCACAAGAAGAATGGTACGTGTGGAGTTTTAACATAAACCGAGCAGGTTAGGAATTTTAGTTGACAAATAATAAGAAACGAATACGTGACAAAACATCAGGTGATTTAATTTTTTAGGCTACATGTATTGATAACGTAATCATAAAGGAAGATAGATTTTTATATACACGTGGAGTTTAGTCAGTTAGTAGGGAGAGTTGTCATAGACAGTCGGAGAACGGAATACCTGGCGACCGGTCGTAACGGCTCTAAACCTCAAGGAAGCTGTCGGAGCAACGTCGATAGAATATAGAACTTAGGACAAGCGTGCAACTTTCCAAGTGGGGGAAATACTCTGGGAATAAAAGTTGCTGAAAATACAATCCGAGATTTCTGGTCGTTTCCTTGTGATGAATCTTAAATTGCAGCTTCCAATATCCGTCATAAGAAGACCCAAAGATAGACAAGTATGTTTCCCTATTAGCCAAATGTAAAACCCTACAGAACTATGCTCGTTCCCTTCGTTTGTTATAAGGTCCTGTTAAACAAATGTTATACGCGCATCAACTAGAAGATCGCGAAATAGAGAAATTAGAGACGATAACAACCGCTAAAAAATTTCGCATACATAAACACTTATATAAACCCACAAAAAAAAATTCTAGATAAATCCAATACATTTCTTGACGATGAATAGAGACGCTGGCAAAAGTGTGTACACGTCATGCACATTCAATGGACGAAGGTTAGACGACACAAGTAAACAGTTATGTAATCTTTATATGAGCGACTATATACATATACGTTTTTATACACACCTGCTATAGAGCAAGAGCAAAAAAAGTTTGACGGACAGAAACGTGTGTTAAGTGCAAACAAGATGACAATAAAAGATTAAAAATGTTATTTTTACAAATATAATTAAAAGCTAAATTGATAAATATTTTAGCGTGTATTTTGCATGATTAGAATATATTAAAAAATAGGGACAATCCTCACGGAAATAGAAAACAAACTTAGCTTTAGTATAATCTATATATTAATACGATACCGTGTGTTATTTTCTGTGTCACGCTTACATCCTTTTTCTTTCGAGTGAATATCGTTCAATTGTTATGACTTTCCATGTCTTGTAATAGATAATCTTACTAAGAAGTCTTCATAAGTTTTGGTTTCGGTTTCGATTATAGCTGATGGAACTCAAGCCATCTATTTTTTTATAAATAATTTTACCAAGAATTCTTCGTAAGTTTTGGTTTCGGTTTCGATTATAGCAGAAGGAACTCAAGTTATATGTATATCCATATTTTTCCACATAAGTTTTGGTTTCGGTTTTGATTCAAGATGATGCACCCAAATCATATGAATATATATTTTTATATATACTGTGTCAATCGCTTTATTGCAGACTAGTAAAATATCAATATTTAACTAAATATACGTCACAACATAATGAGAATTATGTCATCAAATGACTCCTTTAAGGTTAGTTATTTTCCAAAATTTTATTCAAATTCATGTGATATTCACGAAGTTATGAGATTTTATTCTTTATCGAAGAATTTCCACTGTCCATAGCTTTATTGCCAGTTTCTTAAAATGTTGTTTTGGGGCATTTGGGGCAAAAATACAATGTTTTATCTTGCGAACTTTATTTTTATTATATATTTCTGTCAAAGAATAATAAAGAAAAACATATGGTAGGTTTGCGTCTCATATAAATTAATTATTTCTCGACATATTCATTTTTTTAAATAACTTAAAACAGCCTTTTGTTCCCCCGAGCAAGTGAATTCTTTGATCGTAAAAGGAGTTATGGCTCTAGCAACATCAACTATGTTCTTTCACAAGAAATCCAAGTAAATTGCTCTCCTCCCTCATAAACTCCTTTTTTTTTATATTGACCAAAGATATTCAATGGGGGTAAGGTCTGGAGAACACGGTGGTCAGGTCATGAGAGTTTCCCCAACGAATTCTATAGATTCAAGGAAGGATGCAGTCGCCCCAAATAGACTGGGATGGTGCATTGTCATGTATAAAAATCATTTGAAAGCAACGGGACAATGGTAGGTCATCTAGCCATGTCGACAAATGATTATCCAAAAAGGCCGTGTACGCATTGCTGATAAGCTTTACACCCTCTGACGCTCGGAATGGTCCAACTAACTTATCCATAATAATTTTCGACCAAAATATGATGCCTCCACCTTCTTGTTGGCGATGAACTCTGTAACGGGTCGGAGTTCCGTTCGGGTTTATAACTTTGGTCTGTCTATTCGGACCGTCAAGAGTAACATGGGCCTCATCCCTAAATAGGACCTGTTAAAAATCCATTTTTATGTAATTCTGTGTCCAAGCCATTCGTTTTTCCTTATGTTGTTTACTAAATGGAGGCATTGGAAAAGGTTTGATGTTCCTTGCAATCTCATTCAACACATTGTATCGGGCATGCCTGGATATTGGAGCGATTTCAGCTTTTGCAAAAACGAAGGCACTGATGCTCTTTGTGTTTCGGTTTACTTCCCTACGAATTTTCCGAATAGACGATCTGAAAGGTTTCTCCTGATGCCCTTATTTTTTTGAATTTGGTGTTCGGGTTGTTCAAGAATGCAGCGAAGGTTTTTGGATCCCATTCTAGCTCCATGGCTAATTTTTTTATGGACAATCCTTCTACGAGTCCAGCAACTATCCTTTGCTTTTCGATAACCTTTAAACGCCTGATTTTTTGGCATTGTAAGAGATCTGCAATAAAGCAATGGACAGTAAAATTTCTTTGATAATAAATAAAATGTCATTTTCATTTTTTGTAACGTATATTTAGGGAAATATTGATATTTTACTAATCTGCAATAACGCGATTGACACAGTTTATACACACTAACATATATATATATATATATATATATATATATATATATATATATATATATATATATATATATATATATATATATATATCATGCTCTTGTTTCCTCAACTAATACGAGGTCGAAGTCTTAAGTAATTCGCAATTATATTTTGGGTGTCGCCTGCACTGAGGATTGTACCTTCAACCTCCAGAAGAGTGTAACTTTTCCCGAGTTCAACAAGATATGCCCGAAGAAAGGCGGAGATTAAATCGACCGAAATTGTAGTCTGAAGAATCCAAATAATCCAAATACTCAACTTTCCTAGTTTTCATATGCAGACTTATTAGCATTTATAACATTGCCAATCTCCATAATAATTTAATATGGAACTGATTATTTAAGAAATACACATTCAATTTAGATTATGGATAATTTATATACAATGTAAAAATTATCTTTTTAGCAAAAAGACTTCCTTCTCGTATAAGAGCCTCTTATTATTATTATATTATGTTTTATTTATAATTATTAACCGTCATTTTCTTACAAATCAACATGATTTGATTTCGTGGATATCATTAAATTAGATCATGTTGGCCAATCTTTTTTTAATATATATATATTTTTTTTTTCACAAACCAGACATATATTGTTTGGATTTTGCGGTCTATTGTTCTCATCCTGACTGTTTTTTTTTTCACAACGTTTTAGTCGATCTAACCTCCGACCTTTTTTATGAGCACCTTATCGAACTCGGGAATCTTTCTGTAAAACTCGGGAATCTTCACGGAATTTTAAACCCCCCCCCCCATTAAATAAATGTTTCGAAATTCCATGCAGTTTCTCGAGTTCGACGGAATGATTCCCGAGTTCGACAGGAATGCTGGTTCCCGAATTCGATAGGATACATTTGAAGAATGGACGAAGATCACGTCGACGGAAACATTGTGAAAATAACATTCTAGATGACGACATAGTCCAAGGAATACAAAAACAAGTGAGTAATCAATCCCCATTTCAAAAATTCGGAAACATAATAATCATATTTGTATAAAGAAACGTATAAAAATATGAAGTGATACTGAACAGCATATTCAGTTGTTTATTGTAAACTGCTTATTATTATTATTATTATTATTATTATTATTATTATTATTACTATTGTTGCTGGTTATTATTATTATTATTATTATTATTATTATTATTATTGTTATTATTACTATTATTATTATTATTATTATTGTTATTATTATTGTTGTTGTTGTCGTTGTTGTTATTGTTATTATTATTGTTGTTGTTGTCGTTTTTTTTATTATTTTTATTATTATTATTGTTGTTGCTGTCGTTATTATTATTGTTGTTGTTGCCGTTGTTTTTGTTATTATTATTGTTGTTGCTATTATTATTATTGTTATTATTATTGTTATTATTACTATTATTATCATTATTATTATTATTATTATTATTATTATTATTATTATTATTATTATTATTATTACTGGAAGGACAATTGAAAAAACTACAAATCTTCGATGTTTGAAGAGGCATTCAGAACTCTGCAATTGTAGGTACCACCAACATCCTTAGGAAAACCCCTTAATCTTTGAAGCTCCTGGTTTGAAGCCGGGATTAAGGAAAATCCTCTGAAAATGAATTCCATCCTTTTCCAGAGAGACTTTGATAAACGAAATCAGAATTATTATTATTATTATTATTATTATTATTATTATTATTATTATTATTATTATTTCTATTATTATTATTATTATTGGTGTGAGTTCACTAGGAGTCCCCAAACAGGCCATCATCAACGATTAATCACTGCCAACAACTGATGGTTTTTTTCTGGAGTTTTGGTGATACCAAGCATCTCCATATTTCGTTAACTATTCACTTCTTTCGATACCCTTTACAAATGAATTTGCATTATCGCAACAGCTGCTTATCATTGACTTCTCGCTGACAATGACCTTTGGCCATTACTGGAATTTAAGTGGCAATAAGCATCCCCGTGATCCTAGTCATCTTCGATCACATCCAGTTGGCACTTTCTGTCCTCGATCTTTTCATCCTCCTCGAACGTTTTCGACCATTTGATGCGGTACCAGTTGATGTCAACACCACACTACAATTTTAAGGGGTGGTTACTTAGGAGTATACTGTTTCAGTTTTCTTGGTCTCATGTGTTGTTCCTCTGTCCTTTTGTTTTACTTCTGTTGCAAGTTCTATATGATCCGGTTAGCGTTCATAGCTTATGTATATTAAGGGGTTTTTAATATTTCAGCCGTTTTCATAATTGCTATCTGTTATATCTTTTCAGCCATACTCCTGCTTCAAATTTATCCCAATCGCTTTTCAAAAAATTTCGGGATTGTTTTCAATGCTCCTACGATTATTGGTGCTATCTTAATTTTCTTCATTTACCATAGCACTTTGACCTGTTCTGTCTATTTGCTTCACTTTCCGTCTTGACAGTCACTTTTTGAACTGCTGGAACGGCAAAATCTACAATCGGACAGGAGTTTACCTTATTGTTAACTATTATGACATCTTGTATCTTTGCTTGTATGGGTTTATCTATTTGCACGTCCAAGTGCCATAGAATTTTATGATTTCCGCTTTCAAGTACTGCTACTGCTTTGTACTTGATCATTTGTCTGGGTGTTCAAAATGTAGTTGTTTTCATAGTTTCCAGTGTGCTGCTTAATCCCACCTGGTCGTGTCTATCCTCATATTCTTTGGGGACTAGTTTATTGCATATATAGTTTATCGTTTCGTCCCTATGTCCACAGAGTCTGCTTTTGCTTGTGCTTAGTTGATTATTATTATTATTATTATTATTATTATTGTTGTTGTTGTTGTTGTTGTTGCTGCTGTTGTTGTTGTTGTTGATGTTGTTACACTAGGAGTAGTATCAAGTCGCCTGGAAGGACAATTGAAAAAACTACAAATCTCCGATGTTTTAGGCGGCCTTCAACCCTCTGCAATTATAGGTACCACCAACATCCTTAGGAAACCCCTTGATCTTTGAAGCTCCTGGTTTGAAGCCGGGATTAAGGGAAATCCTCTGGAAATGAATCCCATCCCTTTCCAGAGAGACGTTCATAAACGAAATCAGAATTATTATTATTATTATTATTATTATTATTATTATTATTATTATTATCATTATTATCATTATTATTATCATTATTATTATTATTATTATCATTATTATTATCATTATTATTATTATTATTATTATTATTATTATTATTATTATTATTTTCCACTGCGGCGCTTTTCATTTTTGTTGTACGTGTGTGTTTTGCCCATCGGGTACTTAGTTGATTAAATAATTTTCATCGCTTGCAGCTATATGTTTCTTAAACAAATTATTTTATTAGAAGCAAATATTAACGAGTTTGTGAGTGACTCACTATAACCCGAGAGTAAATGTAGATAATTCTCTATAATTTATTTAGTTAGTTATTATAAGGGCTAGGACAACAGCATGTTCTTTTCATTGTTTTGACTCTTGAGTGTGTATCTGTTGATATCTTATATGCTTTTACATCGAATGATGTGGTTCTCAGTTGATTGATTGCGCAACCGTTGCCTCATAATTCAGCGCATGTCACCCATAATGCCTCCAGGATGATCAGATGGTCCTTGTCGTTCCGACGGACGAATATCTATATTCTGAAATACTTATAATTAACTCTATAAAATACGAGGTAATACGTCCCTCACTCCCCCAATAAGAGTGAAATAATTAATGACCCTTAAAACATTAATACAATTCCGGCTGCTCCTCAATAATAATAATTAAAATATAGTTAGTTGGGGGTAGCATTGATGGAAGTAGAGCTGACGGAACTTTCTTTGCAATCGACCCTTCAACTTGAATTTGAATTCTGTTTTTTTTTTTTTTGTTTTTTTTTTGTTGTTTTGGGGGGTTGCAATATTTTAAAATAGACATCTTCATCTGCTGTGTAGTTGGCAACACCGAAGGCATTAATAGTTTCATCGGGAGGGATCAATTGTTTTGCAAAGATCTGGAAACGCTGAAGGACGTGTTTACAAATAGAAATTACATCCTGTTGAATGAGATGTCAATATAATCCAATCAGGGAAATGATAAATGATTGTACAGGGAAATGATAAATGATTGACAGTACAAAAATGGGTGACCATTTGATAATATCAGATGTTGTATGCGCTCTGAAGGATGGGGAAAATAGATGCCGCCAGGCGTCTATTTTTCTCCGAACATATCGTTGTTCATCAATTTTTTGCCCATTCTTTTCCAAATCTATCTCTTTCTACAAAGTTTCTGATAAAGACGTAAAAAAATCATCCAAAACGCATTAAACTTATTTCAATAATTGAAAAATTGAAAATATCAAATAATAAAATAAGTATATATATTATTCCTCAATTGGAATTCATTTTTGAGATAAGCATTATATATATTAATTTATTTTTATTTCGGACTATTATTCTCATCTTTTTTAGTTGCTGTTTTCATCTTTATTGGTTGTTGTTTTTCACGACGTTTCGGCCAACTATTCCTCTGGCCTTCGTCGCGGTTACCACCTGACGAAGGCCAGAGGAATAGTTGGCCGAAACGTCGTGAAAAACAACAACCAATAAAGATGAAAACAGCAACTAAAAAAGATAGGAATAATAGTCCGAAATAAAAATAAATTAAATAAGTATACACAACAATTGTTGATATCCCCACTCCTTCATATATATATATATATATATATATATATATATATATATATATATATATATATATATATATATATATATATATATATGCGAAAATTCTTTTGGGGGTACAAAATTTAACTATAGCTAAATATAGACCAATTAACATGATTATTAAATAAATAAAAAATGAAAATAAAGGCTCGCTAGCCAGGTCTCGTTCCTCGCTCAAAAGCGCTAAATCAAAGAAAATTGCGATTTAAAAACAGACCATTAATATAGCGTGGGAGAAAAAGAAAAAAAATTTTTTAAGTCAGCGGTGGGAGACTACATAGAAATCTAATTAAATTCTAAGAGATTTTATTTCTACTTGAAAAGAGAAGGTCTCAAGCACTTAATAAAAATGGTTTCTAGAATTTTTAGATATAAGGGTGAGTGCAACTTACTCAATATCGTAAACATGCCAGCACTGAAATTCATTGCACACGTATGGTAATTTATAAGGTGCTCGCATATCGAAGAACCATATGTATTACTCAGAATGGTAAAAAAAGTTGCATAACGAATATTTGAATACGTTTTGTTTTAAACGAAAATCCAATCTTTGCGATGTCCGCCCAACATAGTACGCACTGCAACTACATTTGAATAAATAAATAATAGAATTATTATGGTGTGGCGAGAACTTCTTTGCAGCATAGGTCTAGTTGAAAGAAAAAAACAACGCATGTGTTCGATGCAAAATAACACCGTTGTACAGACAAAGAGATTTGCTTAGCAAATCGGTCACTGACATTACCTAGCCAAGATAGAGGAAGGTAAACAGGACATATATTAACGATGGATTCTATAGATTTGTAAAAATTGGAAACTTTCTTATTAATATTAGATTCAACAATGCCTAAAGAGTGTTATAGTTGCAAAGGGTCATTGTAATGAATTTAAGCTCGTCATCCAGATTGGCTTCAGAACAAATCATCATTTATGTGTTAAAGTTTAATTTAATTAAATGTTTAGTTTGTAGGACAAAATGAATCCCATCGTGTATAGAGAGCCGTAAATGTTGGTTTACGATAAACGGAAATATGAAAACATGAAAAAGTCTTGGAAACAAAAAAAAAACGGATGAGTTGTTTCTTTTTCTATCTTAAACCTAAGGGCTGAATAAACGCTATTAAGGGACACAAAAAGGACATCCGCTTTCGTCTCGTTGTCAAATAAGCAAAAGGTGTCATCAACGTAATGAAAGTAACCAGATATTAGACCCTGTTTGTGAAAACCTACAAAGATATGAGTCAACGGTGGTCTTAATTGAGAACCCATGGCTAGACTATCTGTCTGTTTGTACGTAATATCATTAAAGCTGAATTCAACTGACATGATGGCGAATTTCATCAATTCTACAAAAGCACTTTCGAGAATTGGGGGAGTTGGAAGTTGACTCCGGTATAAGGCGTCAGCACAGATATCTCTAACAGTGGAACGCAAGTGAAAAGACTAGAAATATCAAAAGAACACATAAATTTGTCAGAATGAATATAGTTTTGCATAAAGTTGGCAAAAGTAAAGGAATGTTTCATGCAAAATAAATTATAACGTTCCAAAACGGGTTCTAAGATACGTTAAATTGTCTGTGTGTGTGTCTGTGTGTGTGTGTGTCTGTATCTGTGTGTGTACATTTCCCTACCAAACTACTCTGTCAATTTTCAGTCTACAAACTCGAGATTTGACATAAGGGGTATTGAGATTTGGGAAAATCTTTTTAATCAGTTTTCGGTCAGAGATTTAGCTCTGAAGGAGTCAAAGTTCAACAATTTGTACCTTTGAAAACTCCTCCGTCAATTTTAGGTCTAAACACTTGAAATGTTTTATGTAGGTTACTTGGACATGGATCAAACTTTTTAATTTGATTTGAGCCCAAAACAGTAAATGTTAAGGGATTACAATTGAGGTTCAATTTTTGTTTAATTTGACCTCTTCGGTCTCTACCAAATTACTTAGCCAATTTTTGTTCTAAAAATGTTAAATTTTGCATAAAGTAATCGGTTTGGACCGAAAACTTGGCTGCCAAATGTTCAACGTTCAAAAGATTTTACCTTTGTGGTGTCTAGCAAACTATTAAGCCAATTTTGTGTCTAAACATTTGAAATTTTACATAAAGGGTATTCAGACATGCAGCAAGCATTTTAATCAGTTTGGGGGCGGAAATTTGACTGCCAAGAGGTCAATGTTGACTTTTGCAGATTTTACCAAACTCCTCCGGCAATTTTGGGTCTAAACACTTGAACTTTTAGATGTAGGTTACCTGGATAACTTTTTAATATATATATATATATATATATATATATATATATATATATATATATATATATATACATGCAAGAAATATCTAATAATGCTTTATACAAACATTGACCACCACTTCATCAGTGCTCCATTTAAGAATACTTTACCTAACTAAATCTTTCTTAGAGAAAAGAAAAATCCAGGTTGTCCTCGACGGTAGTACATCTAAACAATATGATATAAATGCGGGAGTGCCTAAAGGGTCTATCCTAGGACCTGTATTATCCCTATTATTCATAAATGACCTTCCTGATAAAATTGTATGTGAGATGGGTATATATGTTGATGATACCACGCTCTATAACAGACACGACAGGAAATCAAATGAACACATATCTAAAGAAATGGCAGAAACATTAGAGGATGACCTCCAATCTGTAGTGGAGTCGGGACAAAAATGGATGGTCACATTCAATGCTGCCAAGACTAAACTTGTTTCCTTCAATAATTACAAGAAACCTTCTTTACCACCAATAGCAATGGCCAAAGACATTTTTATCTGAAAGTAAATCTTTTAAACTCCTCGGCCTAACGTTCACAGGAAACATGAGTTGGAACAATTACATTGAGAGCATTTTCAGGACCGCTGCGAAAAAGGTAGGTTCACTCTACCGTGCTAGAAAGCTACTAACACCCGAAAGTTTCCTGTACCTTTATAAGGCCACCATTCGCTCATGTATGGAATATTGTTGTCATATTTGGGCTGATGCATCTGCTACTAGTCTCTTGCTCCTAGACAAGGTTCAAAAGAGAGTTGCCAACCTGATAGGTCCTGAACTGTCATCTAACCTTCAGCCTCTGCCCTATCGACGAAATGTAGCATCCTTCTGCCTGTTCTACAAGTACTTTAACGATGAATGCTCCGACGAACTGCAAACATACGTACCACTTCGACGTAAATACCCCCAATAAACCTGACAAGCAGCAATATCCCACCCCTTCACAGTAGAGATCCCTAAATGTAAGAGAGCCTTCTAATCCAGTAGTTTCTTCCCCAGAACCACTAGACTTTGAAATTCCCTTCCGGGTTCCTGCTTCCCCAACTGTATTGACATGCAGAAGTTCAAGTGTAACATGAACCGACATCTTGCTGCCCAACTTCCCACATAGTACCCCTGTAGATTATGTCCCTGATAGTAGCCCCCTACATCAAAGTGTCAATGTGCCTTGTTTGGGGTGAAAATCTAATAAAAAAAAATTATGACTGCTCGACCTGAAAATTGCGGGGCGTTCTAAAAGTAATGCCTCCTATTTTTATTGCACTGTTATGACTGAACTAATGACATGCAAGTTTCATCTGCAGATATTGACGGTCTTGACTCTAAAAAAGAAGCAGATATGCATCATTGAATTTCTAACAAAAGTGTATCGAGAATTGTTGTGATTATGTAGAATAAATATATTCTCCAACACAAAAGGTCGCTTGTTTTAACTGTGTAACGTTGTAGTTACAAATAAATGAAAGAAAGAAACATTCGAATCGGCATTTTGTTTAACAAAAGCATTTATTGCCGTTACCTTTCCGTCTCAAAACGTCTCTCGCTGCCATATGTCCATCTAACCTGGTTGCGTTTCTCTTTCTTCCGACCGCATGAAAGCCACAGGCAGCCCATCTTCCACTTCACTTTATACGTCTGTCTCCTTCAGCGTCGACTGTTTCTCCCTCGACAACGTGGTGTCCATTTTTTTTCTTTTCTTCAGACGCAAGCTCGAGCATACTTGCTAATTTGCATACGCATCCAAACGCTGCTCCTGCTGTGAATACAATCGCTTGCCTTCCATCCCTCAACTGCTCCTGATATTCGCATATGCGCTCATATGTATTATGTTACAATGATACAACTCTCATCTTCGTAGCTGTTCAACTTTTTTAGTTAAAGAAATAGGCTTTATTTTGTAGAACGACTCTATATGCGTGTGTGTGTTAGCGCACGCGTGTGTGTGTGTCCGTGTGCGTGTGTGTGTACAATACATACCAGATATATTTACTTTTATTTGTTTTTACATAAATAGTAATGTGTTGCTACACATTGTTTCGGCCAGCTAATTTCTAGTAACTAGAGGCCTCTTCAGGCGATACAGCTTATACGAAAGCAAAGTTTGCAATGAAAATGTCAGGTCATCTACGTCACCGGGAGTCAGTGTCAGGAGGTTCCAGTAAATGTTGTTAAAGAAAGAAATGAGATTTGGTTGTATGAAAACAAGACTGAAAGGGGTGTGGATTAGGGTTGGTGTTGAGATATAAGAATGATGTAGAAAGTATGGGGAGAGGTAAAAAGCGGAGATGGAGATAGTGAAAGACTGGAAGGAAACGTGCGTGATGTCTGCCTCGAATCCCCAACATACAAGTGCGTATAGGGTCAATTAACAGGGGAGTGTGAATTTTACCAACTTTTTTTTGGAGTATCTATGCAAAAAAAGGGGTCAGATTAAACTGGAATCATTCCGTTATATAATGCGTCTAATATGAGTCGAATTTGCCGTGGTCAAAAAGTATACATCGTATTTAGTTTTATTAACAAAAAAAATTAATAGTTGGGGTGTCTTTTCTCTTGTTGAAGAGGAGTAATCTGTATAAGACTCTTACGTTTGTGTGTGTATATGAATATGTTCCATAACGGTGTACTTGTTAGTATAGTGGGGTTTATATTTTATCTGTATATTCATGTATGTGTAAATGCGTGTATTTATATACGTCGTATCATTTAGTTGATCGTCTAGTGCGTATATTTTAACATTTATTCAACAGTTCTAACAGGAAATGATTGACATGGACGTATCAAAACAGTTGTAGACAAGCAGTTCTTTTGAACAGGTGTAAATAACGCAACACATACCTGAATTATTTACGAACATTTATTTTCATCATTTCGGCTGACACCTTAAAAGATTACAACGTTTTTACATCTTGGCTGCCTGAAGAAATGCTGCTTCCTGTGTCATAGAGAGACCAACTCCTTCTTTGAGTTGTACGTTCTCTCTGATGCCAAGCTAACGACTGACTAGAATCTCCCCAAATCTACATCTCATTCGTGTCTCAGACTAACAGCTGATGTAAACTCAATCTAGTTATTTGTTTATGCAAACAAAAAATCATGTTTACATCTATTTTCTATTTTCACAGGCCTTTGTAGCGATATTATTATTTGCTGTCAATCACTTTTTCCCAATCTAATTGTTTATTCATCTAATCATAATAATCAATCCAGCGACCCGCCGTCGCTCGAAGCAATTAATAATAATAATAATAATAATAATAATAATAATAATAATAATAGTAATAATAATAATATTTTTTTACATAGGCATCACCACTTATCAAGGACCAGGGGTCACTCGAGAATAAGGGTTAAAGAGTGTACAGTAGTCAATTGGACAATATAGTAATTGTCAGTAATGGGAATTCAATAAATTTGTTAACTTAAGGGGGCGGCTTATCAAGAACTTGTTTACATTGGACTTGAAGACAACCATATCGTAATCAGCTGGAAAGTAGGAAAACGTAATACAGTTCCAC
This sequence comes from Euprymna scolopes, assembly GCF_053919585.1. Taxonomy (NCBI): domain Eukaryota; kingdom Metazoa; phylum Mollusca; class Cephalopoda; order Sepiida; family Sepiolidae; genus Euprymna; species Euprymna scolopes. Next base: position 92,277,553 of record NC_136493.1, read on the forward strand.
AGGCGTGCAGTTCTAAGAAAGAAGCTTTGTTCATGGAATCTACGTTTAGGTTTAGGCACAGATAAAGAGTGGGGGAATTATTGACAGTGTTTTCTGCTAGACGAGTGTTTCTTGTGAAAGTTTGGCGAGCAGGGACCATAGATTGAAGAACTTGCCATGAAAATAACGATAATATTTTGACCCTGGGCCCGCCAACCTGAGTTAACACAGATACTACGCTATGACCACAGCCAAAGGGTCACAACATTACAAGACGAGTAGTGTAGACACGCTTGTCTTCAGTTGCTGTGTTAGTTTGTGTATTAACAACTTGTAATTTCTTGCTGCGTGTGCAGATTGATAGTAATCACTTTATGTCACTTGCATCATTGTGTCAGGAAATAAAAAAGGAAACTGCGACTGGATATTAATGCATTTCCTTATTATACGAAACTTATCATCTTCCAGCCGCTGAGTGCGCAAACTATTGCAATTTTCCTTTTTAAACTTGCGGGAGTGTGTATTTCGAGCGGTCCTGATTGGCTGAAAAATTAATGATATTGACAGTTTGTCCATTCAAGAGTCGATATTTAAGTAATGTTTGTTTGCTTCTGCAGTATATTGAAACAAGATCTGAAACGCTGATTGTTCTAACCAAATTTAAAAAAAAAACAATGAGTTTTTTTTAGACTTACATCTCTGAATTATTTCTGTTTAGTGATAAGATTGGACTTAAAGTTGTTGGCTAAGCTATCGCTGAATGTTTATCAACATTTGTTATCACAAACAGACGATCTTTTTGCATCGTCCATTATTGAACAGCAGACACGAATGACCGATGTTATCTATGCCATAAATATATATATATATATATATATATATATATATATACTTGTATTTCAAACATCAACTGATTTATTTTAACGTTCTCCTAACGTCATTTTTTGTTCTATATTTCGCGGTATCACGTGGCAAACTCTGCGGCTGCTTTTCCAATTTTGAACACTCATCCGCTGTCTTCTCTTGAAAAAGGACTAATAGGTCTGAAATATATTGAGATTTATAACACCATTGAATACAACAGAAAAAAATACTGTTGTTTAGAGTTAAAATTTGTATGAAAAAGAAAAAACAAACAACAACAAAAAAGAAATTTATTTCTTTTGTTTTCATTTAATTTTACTCTATATAAAAAAAAATCTCGCATTGTTCTTGGCTTTTAATTTTACCTTATAATATATATATATATATATATATATATATATATATATATATATATATTACGTATGTAACGTGCAAGTATGAATATTATGGTTTTATAAAGGATCAACAATTTGTTTTTATTTAAGTTAGAGTGAGATTTTTCAATTTTTTGTATTAAATGATACACAAATATATAACTATATGAAAAAAATATATATATATATTATAATATATATATATATATTTATTTATGTACATACACAGCTACACACACAGACATATATATGTATATATATATATATATATATATATATATATATATATATATATACGGGAACATTCCAAGTAGGGAGTTGAGCAACGAGAAATCTTTCCGCATTGTACTTAAACGTCTGCATATCATTACAGTTTAGAAAGCAGGATATAGAAAGAGAATTCTCAAGTCTGGCAGCTTGGATGGAGAAACATTTAGATCTGATGCTCACCAGCATCAGTGGACTTTAAAAATCAAGGGGTGGAATTTTGTTGCTTGTACGATTACTCCTTTTTATCTGGATTTTATTGTTAGTCGGAGATATCATCAGTGGTACGAGTTTGTCGAAGAATATTGCATTAAAGTATTGTTAAAACAAGTATTGAGATGCATCATTGCGGCTATAGGATAGGAAATGGGGTTTAGTTGAGAGTGCAGATGTGAAACTCTTTTTTGCCATATGTGACATCAATATTCTATGCATATGCGAACGGTTGCTACGAAGAGATACACTGTAAAAGAGGATACTGTAATGTTTAAGTATTTTTCTAGCGCGGTAGCGATCATCCGTCTTCTTTGCAGCAGCCCTTGCAATGTCTCACGTGTATTTATTCCAGTATATGTTACCTGTGAATGTTAGACCGAGGAGTTTGAATAATGAACTCTCAACTAGAATGCTATTATCAGTGATAACGTTCGGCTGGAAATGTAAATGTTGAAGTGTAACGTGGCCATTACATGTCGTTACCTCTCGTACCCACACGTTGTCTGGTACCGTCGCAAAGAAACAAAACAACGCACTTCATTATATTTCAAAAGTCTTTCCGTTCACATGTGCTTTACAACGCCGTGCTATATAACATGTGCTTCTTAAAAGTCCCTGTTCTCGTCATCTGACGCCGATCTTAACCAGCGCTTTTCCGCTATCTTCCCTTTTATTCTCTTGCTCGACCTCGATTTTTTTCTCTCCTTCTTCTCGTGACGTCAGCGGGTGCACGCTTGCCAATTTGCATATGTGCTAAAACGGCTGCTACTGCTAATATTTTCGCTAGTCAGCTATCCTACGTCTGCTGCTGATTTTCTCACACACGCCTTGTCTAAATATTTTTTAATTTATTCATTTTCATTTATCCCTGCATGAAAAATTCTTGATCACAAATTTCATATCAAAGTTACTTAAAGAAAAGTATCTATAACTTTGTTAAAAGGCCACTAAAAGGCAATTTCTCTTTTCTTATTTCACACGTTAGATATAATGTAGATGGTTATAAAAAAAAAACGAAGATGATATATGAAAGGGAAAGTTCAGAATGAACAAGTTATTTGGTTTGAGTTTTGTAAGTGAGTAAAATACAATTGTGGCTGCCTGCGATATTGAATAATCTGGACAGGAATATGCACAATAAAACTGAAAATCTTTGATGGATTAGAGAATGGCTGTTTTGAAGAAATTTATTTTCAGGAAGAACAGAGTGAAGTTAGATAATTTGTCAGGGGAAAATTGCGTTCTTATCATCATCGAACAAGTGACATCATTAGAAGAAAAGAAGAATAATATTCTCCATCAATAAATAACGATGAATCGAAATTCAATATTGTCTTGATAAATTGACTAATTCTTCTAATTGTTTTTAATCCTGTGAAAAGAAATTAATTACTTCAATAGTGTCTGTTACAATACATCACACGCAGTTGCTAACATACTGATTTTTTTTTTGTATTTCGGTTAAGAAAGCGTATGTATCTCTAGTTAGAAGATCAGTAAACTTTATTTATATATGAATTTAAAAGAATTATTTCAGTTATGATTTTGTCTCAGAGAAAAATATTGAAGTGTTAATTGAACAATTAATTTATGAATGCATTTCTAATCACACTTATATATGTACTTTCTGATTGCATTTGCACTCCTGTATGTATATATATATATATATATATATATATATATATATATATATATATATATATATATATATATATATATATACTCCTATAAATTGGGAATTTTTCGAATGTTGATATTCATATTAAAAACACTTTTTTCTATTTGTTTATTTAGGTATTTATTTGCTTCCCCACAAAAACAAATTAGACACAAGGTCGGTTTTAATGTAGGGGTGTGGGAACCAACTCCCCTAAAACAAGGACAAAAAGGGAACACTCTGGATGTATCCAAAAATATAGTAATTATCTCAGTAGGAAGGGTTTCCCCTGCATTAACCAAGGATCAATTAACTTCATTTTGATATTGGCTCTTCTATTATTTTAAATAGAATATACAACTTTCTTATATATAGGTTGTGAAATTGCGCTCATCTGCAAAATATCTTGCTAATTTGCATATTCTTTTAAACATTCATTTTAATTAATTCCCTATTAGTTTTTTTTTTTCGGTTTTCTTATGAGATGATCATCTTTAGTTAACTACTACGTGTAATTATATTCATGCAGATAATCTACATGATTTATACTTGCGTAATATTTGCGTAAAAAAGGTTATAGTAAACACAAACCTCTTTCTATATGTATTCATGTATGCGTTTATACATTTGTTTAAAAAATTGCCTACCAAACTTTTCTGTCAGATTTGGGTCTACAGACATGAAACTTACTATATATAATATTCAAACCCATGCGAAGCATTATATTTCGGTTTTAGTCGGGGAAAATCGGGGAAAATTTGTGAAAATTACAAAAAATGGAATTTTCCAGGTGAAGGTCGAACGACGGCATTACGAATAAAGGAAAAAATAAATCGTAAGCTAAACTTTTGGTTTCGATTTTCGGTGGTGGAGCAGGAGTCATTATTCATTTATTTACTTTTTACTTATATCATTATTACATATTGGGTCCAATATAATATAATATAATATAATAATAAATACCAAATCTGCCTTGATTAAAATATCATATTTAAGCGTATTTTACAACCGGGCGATGCCGGGCGGCCTGCTAGTATATATATATATATATATATATATATATATATATATATATATATATATATATATATACGCAGAAATCAACAAAATATAAAATAAGAATATACGGGGTATTTCTTTACGTGTTATACTTGTTTCGCAACCATTTGGACAAATTTAAACATTATATCATTTTAAAATATTCCAAAAATAGCTACTCTTCAGACACAAAAATGTATTTGTTACATATATATATGAATATATTCATATTCTCTGTTTTAAGTTTCCTTAAAAGCAGTTTGGCCTCGCTTTGTTTACATCATTTTATTTTATTTCTTTATTCATTTACTTTATCGATTCCCTTCGAATTGAGTAAGTAATCCGACTTTTGTATTTCTTATTGTAATATGATGTTTCTACAATTTTCTATTTTTATATTCATTCAATCTTGTAAAGTTTTTTTTCTATTGTTATAATAATTGTTCCTCTCTGATTTATTTATTTATTAATCTACTCCCCAACTCTTTAATTACACTTTTCAGCTTTTAGTCTCTATTTATATGTCTATTCGTTTCTCAATTCGCCTTAGTTTAGTATTAATTTTTACTTACATATTACGATATATTTGTTTACGTTTTTCTATTTTTACCTGTCATTTTTAAAGAAACCCCATAAATTTATTTAAATTATTTTAGTTAATATTTATCTGGTTATGTAATCAATATAAAAGTTAAATCTATTCTTTCAAGTTTATCTTTATATAGATGTATTTTTTGTTTTTTTAAATTCTAACTCTTCCCGTATCATTCAATATATCGAGACAATGTAAGGGACATAAATTGATTTTGCCCACATTTATCGATTCATAATTTTATCGAAATTCCTTTATATTTTTAATTCATTATCTTGATTTTTTGTTTTTATTAATACCCAGTGCTAAGTTTTCAACTTGTAGTTCCACATTATTCTCTTTATAGCAATCTAGGTTAAATTTCTCACTAAGTTTATTTCAAACTCATATTTCGATTTAGTCTATTTTAATCCATCATAATCTGTTTATCTCAATATTTTGCAATTACTTAATATTTGATTTTTTTTGGTGCTATTAAAATGTCTCAAGTGTTGATTTACAACCGGTAACAACTATTAAATAAATATTTAATTGAATTTCCCGTATTTAGATTATATTATATTATATATTGTTTAGTTTATTTTCTATACGATAATGATTTACTACTTTATTTACTGCACCATTCAAAGTTTCTCGTATTAAATTTAAAATTCTCTTACAACACTTACATTTCACTTACAACGTATTCCTTAATTATCTATCTATCTCTCTCTCTCTCTCTCTCTATATATATATATATATATATATATATATATATATACACACATGTTATTTTAACTAGGTCTTAGGCGTGATAATAGGAAATTATTTTCATGTAGATAGCTTTGTATAACATCAAACTTTTTGTTTAAAATTTCTTCTTTAGAATTCACTATGTTATATAACTCAAATAAGCATAGATTACATTTTTTGATTTGCTATATATATATATATATATATATATATAATAGCTTTATATATAATAGCTTTATCTATTATATTTTATTTTTACCCAATCCCTTTATGCAGTCGTGTTTCTATTCTTATTTTGTAATATTTATTCTTGTGCTATCCTTATTTCTATCCTGATCATCATTCCAGTTACTTCTCTTGTCCAATGTTAAATGATGAAATATGATTTCTGTATCTGTCTTTAAAATTACACTTAGTCCCTCTACTTATATCTAGTTACTATTATCCACCTTAACTTCACATTTGTATACAATTTCAGATCGACATTCGTTAGGTATTCTGCGGTTACGTTTTCTCAATATTTAATTCTCCTGATTCAATCATACTATTATTTACTATTGTGTTCAGTTTACCATTATTTGAATTTATTAAACTTTTTTTTTAATTTACAGCTGTTTAGAATGGACGTTTAACTATATTCTTATTAATTATTTTACTTAATTTATTCTTATATATTCTAAGGAAAGGTGCTTATCAATTATTCTGTAAAATTCTTTAGGGATATTATTTTGTATGTGGTCACTGAAAGGTGGATTTAACCAGACTTGTTTTGCGTCTATTTCTCTTATTCATAACTGTATTCTTATTATTATATGCTTGTTTATCATTTTTAATTTCATTCTTCTGATTCTTATCTTTATTTTTGTACCTATTTTCATTCACTACATTTCTTTTCCCTTCACATATTCCTTGTTATATGATATTGTGTAATTTATCCTACTATCTTCATTATTCAGCTCATTGAATATATTCTCATTTTGTGATATCCTAGTTGTGTTTTTGATATACTGGGAATAGTTGTTTTTTTAATACCTTTAGGGTGATTAGATTTATAGTCTACATAGAATAGTGTTGGTTCGGCTTGTGATACGGTTCATAAGTATTGTTGTTAAGTTTTATGCTTATATTAAAAAAAATCACTATTTCACAATTGCAGTCTAATGTTATTTCTAACTTAAGTTCATTAAAGAATAGTTTAATATTTTTTCTATTATTCCATCACTTGAATTTGACTAAAACGTAATGCATTATCTCTATATATCCCTTCATTTAAGCCCGTTTTTTCCATCTCCTTTAGTATGCCATAAGTCTGTTTCGTAGAGTCCGGAGATCCATCGTTACATCAAAGTAGTTTTCTCTATCCTTTCTTGTTCATAATAAATTATCGTATTTATTAAGGTTTTTCTCGCTAGTTTTATCATGTCTATTTCTAATTTAGTTATATCTGTTTCATTTTCTGATAATTTTATTACTTTTACAAGGAGTTTATGACATATAGATGAATAATACAAGTCAATATCAAGCATAATGAATTAACTGTTTGTGTATTTAGGTGTTTTCTGTAAGCAATCTATAAGCTCACCAAAAGGAAATTCAAAGTTTATGTTGGATTTTATATTTTAGAGTAGATATAATCTAATAATAATAATAATAATAATAATAATAATAATAATAATAATAATAATATCTTTTTACTAATATTACCTAAATAACAAATGCATGGTGCAATTAATCTTGTGCTGGGTTTATTGCTAAAGTCAGGTGTTCCTATTTACAATGTCACCCCACGGGACAGAGTTAGACACCAGGGTCGTTTTTTAATGTGGAGAAAAGGAACAAAAATAAAAATTGTCTCAGTTGTGAAGGATTTCTCCACCACTGACAGAGAACAAGAAATTGAAGTGCAGCATCTGAAGAACAGATACTACACTTTGATCTTTCAACAAAAAACCGTGGGTTAAGTGGTGTATGTCTTTCTACTTTATCTTGAATATTCATTTTTTCACATATTCTAAATGCTAACAAGTTTATTTTATAAAGATCTTTTCCCGTTGCCTTTTAAAAAGTTTTATTTAGTTCACCCAAAATAAGTTCATTATAAGTTCATACTTTATATGTTCATTGCCTTATCCACTGGAACTATTATGCTAGGATCGTCAATTAATTTTTAAATAGCTTATTTATGCTTCTTATTTTAGAGTTCATGCATTTTTGCTTTTTTTTTACATTTAGCACCTCACAATGTTCAAAATGTCTATTTCGAAGTTATATATATATATATATATAATTTTTGTACAGTTTTAGTTTTCCAAATGTAAATCCATTGAAACTTCTGTGTTTAGTAAGGAGTGTTCGATGAATGAGCAGAGTGTATGTTTATTAATACAAACATTGTTAGCTACTATGTGCATCTATTTCACTGTAGGTAATCTCTAACCAAAGCTCCTACATCATGAGACTAGCAGAACGAAATTAATAATGCTTGTATAAATAAACATTATATATATATAATGTATATATATATATATATATATATATATATATATATATATATATATATATATATATATATATATATATATATATATATATATATATATTTGCAAGGAGACCCGGGATTGAATGATGATCAACGAAAGACTGACAATCCAATATTTTTATTGCCATCGAAATCGATGAAATCGTCCATATTTCAATCAAATCGATTGATTGCCTCTGCTAGTTGAGGACCCATAATCGTGCACCGAAAGGAAGCTTCACATACCTCCCAACTTAGTCTACAATACACTGTAGCTTATATTGCACTATAGATAACCTACTGGTGATTTTATAAAATTATTTTTTATGTAAAATAGCTTGAATTAAAGCTTAAAATGCAGAAATCAGACATCAATTATGCACTAAAGAGAAACATTGATTTCAAACGCACCCAGAGAACCTATTGTTGATTTTATATACCTGGCCTAACTGCTTATTCGGTGATAATGACTACAATTTAAGTTTAAAATGAAAAAGTCAAGTACCATGGTGTAATTGTACTTTAAACAGAAACATTCATTTCGAACGCGCTCTATTATATCAAAGAACCTACTGTTGCTTTTATATAATGAGACTTTCGGCTTATGCGATAATATAGCGTCTTAAATGCACTTGTGATTTTATGCTGTGTAACTTGATTGCTTTCTTTCATTGAATGTTTTCGATTGTCGATACTTATCGCAGACATTCAATTACAAAACCTATCTAAGGACACTGCCAGGCACATGAAATAGATTCGTGTGAAATTTCACAAAAGTCGGCCCAGCTATTTTCGAGTCCATAGGCAACGAACTCACACACACAGACAAAGTTCCTTTTATACGAGGAGCGTGCAATAAGTAATGCCCCTGACCCACCTCCAGCTGTCTGATCTAACTGAAATTTTGCATGTGCAATGATTTATATCTTTACGGGTTATGTGGCAAATTACAGCTCTGAACTAATTGTGGTTTCTGTTTTACAGGTGTTTGAACTGAGTCAGGTGTGAAATGGAGCCTGTTGAATGTCGAGCAGTGATCCGATTTTTGTATTTGAAAGGACGCACACCACAGGAGATTTTGATGAAATGAAAGAAATTTATGGTGATAATGCCCCATCATATGACCTTGTAAAACGCTGACATCGTGAATTCAAACACGGCCGAAAGTCTGTGGAAACAGCTCCCAGACCTGGTCGCTCCCCCTTCTGCCATTGATGAGGCATATGTCCGTCAAGTTGAGGCTGCCATTTTGGAAGATGTGCGCATTACTATTCGCCAAATGGCCTAAGATGTCAAGATTAGTAAAGGGTCTGTGGAAACTATCATTCATGACCATTTGAATATGCATAAGGTATCTGCCAGATGGATTCCCAGGTTGCTCACACCATTCCAGAAGCGAGAACGCGTCGAATGCTCGAGGATGAATTTGGAGATGTGCCAAGAAGATGAGACAAAGTTTTTCAAAAGACTGATTACACAGGATGAAACCTGGGTCCATCACTATGATCACGAGACCAAAGCCAAGTCAATGCAGTGAAAGCATTTGGACTCACCACCTCCAAAATAGACAAGGGTACAGCCCTCCGCTGGCAAGCCTTCTGGGACCAAGACGGAGTAGTGATGACAGATTTCCTGTCAAAGGGTACCACAATTACAGGAGCCTATTATGCTTCACTTTTGAGGAAATTAAGGGAAGCTATCAAAATCAAGAGGCGGGGCAAGATCAGCAAATGTACCCTCCTCCTGCAAGACAACGCTCCGGTCCACAACTTGCATCTTGCCAGATCAGAAGCACGGGCGTGTGGTTATGAAATCCTTCCCCCATCCTTCCTACTCTCCTGACCTTGCACCCTCTGACTTTCACCTCTTCCCAGCCATGAAGTTGTTTTTGAAAGGAAAGCGTTTCTCAGATGATGCAGTCTTGATTTCTGAAATCATGTCGTGGTTGGAGGACCAACCTAGGGGGTTCTATAAAAACGGTCCCCAGAGCTGCATTAAACGACGGGAGAAATGCCTAACTCTGGGCGGTTCCTATGAAGAGAAAGGCTAATAACTGTGCAAAATTTCGTTGCTCTACTGCTATGGAAGTGGGTCAGGCGCATTACTTATTGCACGCCCCTCGTGTGTGTGTGTATATATATATATATATATATATATATATATATATATCCGTTTTTACGTCAGTTTTTAAGGAATATAACGTTAATTTTAATACCGATCAATGCTGGATAAATTTTCTAGTATATCTGTAAAAGTGAGAATGTGTGTGTGTGTGTGTGTGTGTGTGTGTGTGTGTGTGTGTGTGAGGACAATTCTCAGCATAGATGCTCGACGAATTTTTTATCTACAAACTTGAAATTTCGTATATAGGGTATTCAGTTTAATCATTTTTCATCCGTCAAAAAAGGCTGTCAAAGGGGTCAAAATTGAAAAATTGGTACTAGGGGGGGGGTAATCGAATTTGTATCTGTTTGCCAACTGTTTCACGAAATAGTAAGTTTGAAAACACTTTTTAAGTATCGTGTCAAGCTGGCCTAATTGTTATTGTACTTCATTCACTATACTTAGGTTTTGGTTTCGATCTCAGCCCGTTTATTTTGTTTTTTTATTAAAAGAAGTGAACTGTTTAGCAAAAACATAATGCTCGCATGAACATGTCTCAGATTCTGCACGAATTAAAATATATTATGCGTATTTTACTTATCAAATTTAATCGGTATTAAAGTCCTCTGTGTTTGTTTCTTTATAATTTCCAGAAAAAAGTATCCGTTTGGAATCGAAAATAAGGCTCAAATTTTCCCGATTACGATACCGTTTCCTCTAGCGCCAAAAGTTCCGAATTTTCTGATTCCCGACTCCGATTCCGATTAATCGCACAACGCTAATATATATATATATATATATATATATATATATATATATATATATATATATATATATATTCTCTACAATTATATAAATGCAGATTGTATCTGTGTATAAGTTCGTTCCTTATAGACTGCGAAACGGCTTAACAGATTTTTTTTAATTTTCAGAACTTTGGTGGGAGTGATCTTAGTTAAGTTTTGTCTCAGAATATCCCTAATAATTACCGATAATCGATAATCAAAACCGTTATTTTAATCCATCTATCATCGGTAAAACCATTTTTTAAATTCTTCTTTTATATCTACACCCAACTTTCTGAGTAAGAGGCCAACTTTTGCAGTTGAAAGACATCCTCGTATCTTGTATAGTATGCTTCAAAATTCTTTTCTTCCTCCGGCACATAATTAAATGTGTCCATACTATTAAAAATAGTTGTATGAGAGAAATTAGCACTGTCAACACTTTCTCGATTATTCTTTAGTAGTTCCAGTGTTTTAGCAAAAACGTTCATTTTGCCTTTCTTCATGTTCAAGTTGTAATTTCTTCTGCCTTTCTTCTTGTTCCAGTTGTCATTTCAATAATTTCTCATCTCTTCGTTCATCTCACTCGGCTTGTGCCTGTTGTTGCGTCTGCAAAAATTGCATTAACATTCTAGATAAATCTTCCATTTTTTTTTAGTGTACTCTAAAATATAAACTGGCTTGTTTTACAACAAAAATTGTTCAGAGTTCCTGTTTTCAATAAATAATAATATCGCTGCTCGAATAATATTTTATCACTTCGCTAGCGAATTAAGCTTATCCAACCCAATAAAAAATTGAGGCTTTTACTGAAACCACCAAATACGATTGACTTTTCCGTTTTAGGCACTTCCTAATAAGTAGCAGCAGAACTTAAGTACAACTCTTTCCACAAAAAAAAAAGATTTTTCAACTCGAGTCACAATTGAAAAACATAAAATGTATGGACTACATTTAATTCTTTCTTTTGTTTTTTTTCTTACGTGACGTTTTACTGTCTTATATCCGTTATCCAGTGACGACTTCAGTTTAAAAAAAATTATTTCCTTGATTTTAGTTTAACTGTGGTATTTTTTAATACCGAAGAGAGAAAAAAAATGGTTTACCAAAAGGTCTTTAGTTGATGTTTTGCTAACGGAGAACAGCAATTAGGAAATCCACTGGTGAACTTTTTTTCCCGTATGTTACTTTCTTGTACGTTTGCTCTTCGGAATTTAGTAAAACGAATCTGTTTGTCGTTTTACAACAAAACAAAAATTCACTTTTACAGTTTGTTGTTGTTTTTTTTTTAAGATAGATTCCAAGAGAAACGGCGTAAATTGTCGCTTTTGCCACATTCGAGTTTTTTTTTTCTTCTTTTTTTTCCTTTGAGACTGCAATTAGCGGTTTTGGTTTGTCTTTTTTTTTTCGACTAGTATTTTAGTAAATACAATACTATCAATCGAGGTTACTTTTTTTCCGACTTGAGTCGAACTTCTCTTAAGCGTGAAATCCGTTTTTATGTCTATTTCGTTCGTCAAAACTTGTATTCCTTAGAAAGGTCAACCGTTGCGTTGTGCTCAATTATAAAAACAATATAAAGTAATATTTATTTATATTTGTGTTACACAACATCAGCAAAACATTAATACCGTCTGTTTCCAATCGAAAACAAATATCTGATCGCCTCCTCGCCATCTCTTCAGCTTCTGTTTATATCTATCGTCCCGGAAATGTGGCTATTTGAAACCAACGGTACTGATATTTTTCTGATCTTTTGTAACACACACACACATCTGTATAGCTATAAAGGTGAAATTGTGTGTCTGTGTGTGTACATTTCCCTACCAAACTACTCTGTCAATTTTCAGTCTACTGACTCAAGTTTTGATATAAGGGGTATTGAGATTTGGGGAAATTCTTTTAATCGATTTCCGGCCACAAATTTGGCTGTCAAGAGGTCAACGATTTGAACTTTGATAACTCTACCAAACTTACTAATTACTGCTTAATCGATTTTTGGCCGAAAATTTGACTGCCAAAGGTCAATGTGCAAAAGATTTTACCTTCGCAGTAACTAGCAAACTATCCAGCCAATTGTGGGCCTAAACATTTGAAATTTTACATAAATAGTATTCAGACAGAAAGATTCATGCAGAAAGATTTTTAATCAGTTTTTGGGCGAAATTTGGGCTGCTAAGAGGTCAAAATTGAAAGAATTTACTTTTTCAGACTCTACCAAACTCCTCCACCAATTCTGAGTCTAAACATTTGAGATTTTTTATGTTGGTTACCCGGACATGAGTTAAACTTTTATATATATATATATATATATATATATATATATATATATATATATATATTCATTTTCACGTAAAGTTATGAATAGTACATAGAGCCCGAGCAAAGTCGGGCTGAAGTGTTAGTATATAACAAGAATAAAAAAGCATTGGAAATATATATATAGCTTTTTACAACCGTAATGATCGCACGGAATGAAGATTGGAGAAAAGCTATAGGGCTATACTTTGGATGCAATTCTATTTCCATGTGCCTAGCCATTCATAGCTATCTTGTTTGTATACTTTTTGGCATACCATCCCTATATCCTTTTGCATTTCCAATGCTTTTTTATTCTTGTTAATTAGTATTTTTACTTACAGTCTTATTTTTAAACTTACATTCATGATAGTATTGTCTTTTTTAGGAGGCGGCTCATTGCCGCCTCCATTAGTAGCAGGTCGCTTCCTGCTGGGTTTTAGGTCTTTGGGTTTTGGGCCTTAGGAGTTGCCTCTTGGTCCTCCATCGGTTCTATATTACATAGAGAGTGCTACCGCCTCTCTGATAAAACAGTTAGAGTATTATAAAGTTCTAAAATGTTCATACCTTCACTATTAAATTTTTCTTGGTTCATTCTTTGGCGTTGTGGCAAAGATTTGGCAGTTTTTGATATTTATATTTATAATAGTTTGTGCATGAGACAGCTTTTTTCCCCTTGGGATCCCTGTTATACCGTGCTTTTGAGTCAGCACGTGAGGCAGCCTTCTTTTTTTCTGGTTCTTTGTTATAAAGAGCACGTGAGGCAGCTTTTTTTCCCTCGGAATCCCTGTTATACCGTGCTTTTGAGTCAGCACGTGAGGCAGCCTTCTTTTTTTCTGGTTCTTTGTTATAAAGAGCACGTGAGGCAGCCTTCTTTTTTCTGGTTCTTTGTTATAAAGAGCACGTGAGGCAGATTCTTTCTCCTCAGAATCCCTGTTATACCGTGCTTTTGAGTCAGCACGTGAGGCAGTCTTCTTTTTTCTGGTTCTTTGTTATAAAGAGCACGTGAGGCAGTTTTTTTCCCTCGGGATCCCTGTTATACCGTGCTTTTGAGTCAGCACGTGAGGCAGCCTTCTTTGCCTCAGGATTTGCATGATACTTAATTTTTATTATTTCAGCATTTTTCTGATAGTATTCTTTTTGCTCAGCTAATACCTTGACTTTGTTTTTTTCATAGTCTATATTTCTCTGAGATTTTTTACTAAGTGCTGACTTTGGCATTTTTTATTAAATGTAAACATATAACACTTATGTGTATCTTACTATAATATCACTTATCTTATAGCAAGACAACTCTCGTAGAATTGAGATACTGCCCCGTCACCAATAGTTAAAGTGTGGAACGGTATATACACCAATAGTGTAGTTGTTATCTTTATATGAAGTCCATATCAGTGACAGTGTGAGGTTACTTAGTTAATTTATTGTAGTTTATTTTAGAAAACTTACTTGTTTTTATTAGTAGATTGTGTATATTAGCCACAATATCTAGTTATTTTTGTGGCTAGGGCTTGGATTTTGATTCTTTTTGGTCAGCTTCCAGTGAGTTCTTAGAAGATGACTTTCTTGCAGTTTCTTTTGCGGTTAATTTAACTTATTTCCTTTGGCGTTTGGTGAGTTCTTATAAGAACTGGTCTGATCTACTTTTCTTAGCGAGCGAAGAGATTCAGCTGCATTTAACAATGGTTGCTATAGTGTATTTTTGCGCATGCGTGAGAATTTCAAGTTTCCTCCTTATTTTTCAATAGTTTGACAGTAGTCATGTGTCTTTCTGCCAAGAGCGACAGACGTCAGTGTAAGCCGTGATCGTCTAGAGGTTAGAACCCCCACGTTGTGGCCGTGCTAACCTAGGTTCGAATCCTGGTCACAGCATTGACATTTTGTACATATTTTACAGTCCAAAATCTGAAGAATTATTTGTTTTTATAACATTGTTTTTTGACGTCGTACTTGCTGATAGGTTACTCTTATAACAATTTTGATCAACTGAGATAAAGATTTCGTGGTTTCGTTAACGCTGGTAGGTTACTGTTTAAAGAAAAACCTTAACGTTCACCTCAAATATTCAGCGTCCAAGAAATATAAGCCACTGGCAAACTGGAACGTCTGTGAGCATCCGGTGTATTATTTGGAGCTGTCCCTTTTGAGAGAAGCTCCGTGTTCGAAGTGGTCTGTCTACATTGGGTATATAGTGTTTAAAACTTGTTATTACACGTAATCTTATTTAATTATGGAGTTAGCTAAAAATCGATGGGTCACTGCACTTCTCCATGTAAAGAGCAGTCGATTGATGCTTGAACTGTTGTCAGAGACCGTTCGTATACCGAGATACATCGTCTCAAAAGAAAGAAGAAAGCAGAAGAAAGAAGAAAGAAGAAAGAAGAACAATTGGCCATTTTTGTACCCTTTTTTTTTTTGCTCTCTTTTGACATTTTAACCGACGTTCTGACACTCGCTGGATTCGTAAGACGCTTCTCTGTAAGAATATGTGCTTTTTGAAACTTATAAGTTGATTTTAGTTGAGATTTGGATAGTTTTGTTTTGTAGGCGTATATAGGCGTGTACGGGCCATCCCTATATAGAGAGTGCTACCGCCTCTCTGAAATATATATATATATATATATATATATATATATATGCGTGTGTGTGTGTGTGTGTGTGTGTGTGTGTGTGTGTGTGCGCGCGCGTTTATCTATGTACAAGAAGCACTCTCACCAATACCGGTTGTCGAAAACATGCTAATTAATCAAAACAAACCATGCATCAAGTTCCTTCTCAATTTCGTTCGTGCCCCCGTTCACCTAATATCACTATATACGCGGTTAGAGTCAGCATTCGCCAACAAAATATGCAGTAAATATAATTACAGATCGAAATTCGACCGACTAGTAAACATATGCGAACACTTGTCGTAATATTTAGCATTAACACAATATGAAAAAAACTTGTTTGGAATGGCTTTTCTCGTAAAATTTATCCACAAAACTGTAAATTAGATGAATAAAAAGTAAATAATCTATAACACGAAGCAATTATTTATAACTTATGTAAAGTATATATTCTACACACACACGTATGTATACACACGCACACACATATATGTATATATATATATATATATATGTATGTGTGTATATGTACGTATATACACACACACACACACACACACACACACATATATATATATATATATATATATATATATATATATATAATGTAATATTTTGATTTATATAGATAAATATTACATAGTCGATACACTGAGCATGCTAATGCTTCGGACACATGGTTGGCAAAACCCAAAAGTTCTGGTTGGGCGATGTAATATGGCTTATGTGTCACTGAAGACGACTGGTTCTCAAATAGAAGAAAAATATGATTTTTTTTTTTAAATAAAGTGTTAAATTTAAAATCAAGAAGCGGGGGTGATAGGTTAAGAAAATATTGATAGTACATGTATTTTTATTGTTTTTTGGCTGTTTACATTTTGTCCCTCACTTTTGGACGTTCCTATTTTGAAAATAAATAAATAATTGTTATAATTCTTTTTCTATCCTTTGCAAATGATTCGAATTTTAGTATGTTATTATGGATGATAACGACTACCAGTTGTCAAAATTTCAGCTTTTCACAGTTGTTATTTCTAACAAATATTAGGTTTTAAAATTTTGTCACTTAGTTTTGGACGCTGCTATATATATATATGTATATATATATATATATATATATATATATATATATATATATATATATATATGTACATATATATTTATATAGTCATATAGTTATATATATATATATACATATATATATAGATGTGTGTGTGTGTGTGTGTGTGTGTGTGTGTGTGTACGTGTGTGTGCGTGTGTGTGTGTGTGTGTGTGTGTGTGTGTGTGTGTGTGTGTGTGTGTGTGTGTGTGTCCGTCCGAAATTTTGGGGTCGTCAACAAAATCCACCTTTTAGGGTAACAAAAGGAAAACTGGGAAAAATAAACAAGCAAAGAGAAATGAGCAAATGAAATACCGACCCGAAATGAGTTTAAAATGATCCTAATTTATTTAAAGAAAATAAAATGTTACGGTTGCTTATATTTTCCTAAGCTCAGGTTTTAAAAACCTGTGCGGTAACATATGAAATACAAAATAAAAACAGATTTAAAATAAACAATCTTTCTTAAAAGAAATGCTGAAATGAGAAACACAAACAAAATAGAAAATATTCTTTTTTCAAGTCTTTAAATTCAGTCTTTCAACAAAAAGTTATTTCCTCTTTTTCTGGAAAGAAACATACAGGTTGCAAGGTTCTTTTAAAGTTCTTTTCTTTTTCTTTCTCTTCTCTGTCTCTTTTTTTTTTCAAACAAACAAAACCTTCAAAACGTTTAAAAGTATAGCTCTCTGAAAGGGGTTATCTTTTCTTCAGCTACCCCAGAAATAATTTTCCCTTTCCCTGAAAGGGTTGGTTTCTTTTTCTTTCTTTCTTTCTTTCTTTCTTTTTTATTCTTTTTAAAGTTTGAGTTCTCTCTCTTTGTAGAATGGAGGGTCCGAATGGAAAACCTGCTCTCTGAAAAGGGTTGTCCTTTTTCTTTCTTCTTTCCCAGAAATAATTTTTCCCTTTCCTGAAAGGGTTGGTTTCTTGCTATTTCTTCACCCATCCGAAAGGGGACAAAGAAATAAATTCCTGTTGACGAGGCTCTCGTCAACAGCTTGAAATAAATATAGTGACCGGCTCGGCCAATCTTTCTTACGTCGGTCTCCTTTCTCTGAAAGGAGTTAACTTCTTTAATAAATGGTGTGTTTAAGAGCACCAATTTTAACCACTCAATAAGGGCTTTTCACCCTTAGTGTAGAGGTTGAGTTTTTACGTCTCCACGGCGGAGTTTCAAAAATGAGACCTAATCTCACGAGTTCTTTCTGAAAACTGATTTGAAAGGGGGCTCACAAAGTTTATTTCTGAGATTATTTTACCGGAGCCAATCAGCGTCAAGCAATGAAGGTGGCTAGCAGGAAAAAGGAAAAGGTATAACCAGAGACAGAGACGGACAGAGAGAGCTATGTCCGCGAGGACTTAAATGAAAATGACAGAAAAAGGAGAGAGAGAAAGAGAGAGAGAGAGAGAAAGATAGAGAGAGAGAGTGAGTGACAGTGACACACACAAATACGCCAGCTGAAAAAGGTCTCTGTACCTATCACTGCTGGACAACGGGGGCGAAGATGATGAAAAAAATAAAATTCTGACAATATATATATATATATATATATATATATATATATATATATATATATCGGCTGCACTTTTTGTGCCGTTCCAACAACTTTAAGAAAGCCACATGGAAGTCAATGTTAATGACCCTCGTAACAACCTCTTTCATATCCTCGTTTGTCTCCTCATGACAGCCTCTAAAGTTTTCCTTAAGCTTAGGGAATAACCAAAAGTCACAGGACTATAGGGAGGGTGGGGAACTGTATTGATGCCCATTTTAGTTAAATAGTCTATGAGAAGTATGGAGCACTCTTGGGATAAACTTCTCGAAAAGGGTCTATATCTTCAGTTTCTCGCAAATAATTGTGTGTACAGTTCTCACACTGACATTAAAATGTGCACTTATTGTCCTTGTAGACACACGAAATTCTTTATTTGGCCAGTCAACTCTAGTGTTTTTGCTTCCTAATTCCTCCACACATTTCATCATAGGTCACAGACTCCCTGATATCCTTGAATCCCTTATGTCACTAAAAGAAATGATGCTTGATTCATGCAAGGTGATCCAAAAGTAGTCTGAAGCATTCCATACATTTGTGTGGCAGTTTCTCCAAGATTAAAACAGAATTTTTTGTCATATTTTTCTTCTAAATTATCCTCCTGGATTTTTTAAAATCAACCAGCTGTGACAACCAGGCTTTAGTAGTGTGTATTCCAATTCTTGCTACAGCCAAATTTGTGACCGAAATACGATGAGAAAGAGTTTCTCAAATCTCAGCACTCCTTATGTCAAATCTCAAGTCTGTAAACCGAAAACTGACAGTGTAGTTTGGTAGGGAAATGTACACACACATGCACACACAGATAATTTCACTTTTATATGCATACTAGAATGGGTGCCCAGCGTTGCCCGGGTGTTTGGAGGTGTGCGTTGAGCAAAAAAAATGTGGTAGTAAGAAGGCAGGCTCGAACCCGTACTGCGAAGGAGGAAAAGAACGTGAAAAAAAAACGTGTTGTCTTTGCTGTTACGACCACCGTCAAACCGGAAGTAACATAGGTTTAAATTAGGGCTAGACAATCGAAAAGAGAGGATGACTTTCGAAAATATCGGTGAAAAGGCGACCCCTCCCTGCAGAAAAGTGCTCAGTTGAAGGTGAAGATATTAATTTTTATGCCAATTTTTCGGTATTTGTCGTCTAAAGGCTCGAGCTTCAAAACGATACTGATCTCGTGAAAATCCGTCGCCTCTGTCGAAAGTTTTAGGCAGACATGCAAACATACATACATACATTTATATATTGGTAGCTCAAATTTTCGACCCAAACCACTTAAAAAGTTTGCCCTATTTCTGAATACATTTTATGTAAAATTTCAAATGTTTAGGCCAGAAAGTGTCTGGGTAATTTGGTAGAGACCACAGAGGTCAATTTTTTTTATTTGACCCTATTATGAGACCTTAACATTTATTGTTTTGGGCTCAAATCAAGTTATTAAGTTAGATTCATGTCCAATGAATCTATATCTAAAATGTCAAGTGTTTAGACACAAAATTGGAAGAAGAGTTTAGTAGAGTTCTCAAAGGTCAAATATCTCAACTTTGACCCCTTAACAGCCTAATTTCTGGCGGAAAACGGATTACAAAGATTTTCCCAAAAATCCATACTCTGTATATCAAATTTCGAGTCTGTAGACTGAAAATTGACAGAGTTATTGCGTAGGGAAATGTATAAAGACAGACAGACAGACACACACACACACACACATACACAGAAAGACAGACTTTCACTCTTATAAATATACATACTAGCAGATTAGCCCGCCTTTGATCGAACCCTATCTACGTTTCATAACTTGCCCTACATGTGGATACGCTTTATGTAAAATTTCAAATGTTTAGACCAAAATTTGTCCGAGACCGCAGAGGTCAATAATTTTGACCCCCTGCCATTTATTTTTGGGGCTTAAATCAAATTAAACACTTTGATCCATGGTCAACTAACCTACATTTACAATTTCAAGTGTTTATACATAAAATTGGCAGATGAGTTTGGTAGAGTTTTCAAAGGTCAAACCGTTCAACTTTGACCCCCTTAACAGCCAAAATTGTGGCCGAAAACCGATTAAAAAGATTTTCGCACATCTCAATACTCCTTATGTCAAATCTCGAGTCTTTAGACCGAAAATTGACAGAGTTATTTGGTGTGGAAATATACACAGACACAAACAGACACACACACACACACACACACATATTTTCACTTTATATATGTACTAGCATGGGTGCCCGACGTTGCCCGGGTGTTTGGAGGTGTGGGTTGAGAAAAAAAAGTGGTAGTAGGAAGGCAGGCCCTAATCCGTACCGCGAAGGAGGAAAGGAATTGAAAACATCGTGACGTCTTTGCTGTTACGACCACCGCTAAACCGGAAGTGACGTAGGTTAAATTAAGGCTAGACAATCGAAAAGAGGGGATGAATTTCGAAAATATCGGTGAGAAAAGCGACCCCTCCCTGTAGAAAAGTGCCCAGTTGAGGGTGAAGAAATTAATGTTTTTAGCCATTTTTTCGGTATTTGTTTTCTAACCAATGTTTCGGTATTTGTCGTCGAGCTTCAAGACGATACTGATCTTGAGAAAATCCGTCGCCACTGTCGAAAGTATAGGCAGACATCCAACATATATACACACATTTATATATTGGTAGCTTAAATTTTCGACCCAAACCGATTAAAAAGCTTGCCCTATCTCTGAATACATTTTATGTGAAATTTCAAATGTTTAGTCCAGAAATTGTCTGAGTAATTTGGTAGAGACCGCAGAGGTCAATTTTGACCCCTATTATGACCCCTTAAGATTTATTGTGTTGGGCTGAAGTCATATTATAAAGTTAGATACATGTCCAAGTAACCTATATCTAAAATTTCAAGTGATTATACCTAAATTGGCAGAGGAGTTTAGTAGAGTTCTCAAAGATCAAATCGTTGAACTTTGATCCGTTAAACGGATTACAAAGGTTTTCCAAATCTCCTTACCCTGTACATCAAATTTCGAGTATGTAGATTGAAAATTGACACAGTTTTTGTATAGAAAAATGTACACAGACAGACAGATACACAGACAGACAGACAGACAGATACTTTCACTTTATATATATATATATATATATATATATATATATATATATATATATATATATATATATATATATATATATTACTAACTTAAATGTACTCAGGAGATAAAACTCATGGTTTAAAACATTATTAAGTGTGCTTAATAAAAACGGGCAAAATATGATAAATATAATATTTTTATTCCCATAAATAAAAAATTACACAGTCGCTACACTGAACATGCTTTCAGAGAGTTGGTTTACTAAAAAGAAGAAGTCACTCATCAGGCGACGCCAAACAGTTTATTTGCCATCGTAGGCAGCAAGTTCTCAAAGTTCCATTTAGCATGTTCAGTGTAGTATGTATGTAATTTTTGTATTTATAAATAAAACTTTTATATTTTAATTTCAGTTTAGATTAGACGGCTTCTATCATTTCTCTTAAAATGGGCGATCCGAAAGAATGCTTTAAGTAACTCATAATAAATAATAATTTTATTATTCTCTATTGACGTATACGTTTCGTAAGTATAGAATCATCTATGTAAAAGATAACTTGTTCACCCAGTCACGTGATTCGAAATCCCGTATATGAGTTGTTTTTAACACAAATAGTAGGGTGCTTATATCGATTGACCACTTCAGCAACAATGCGACAAGCTCATAAATAAACTATATTTATTTCATGTTTATTTATATCATATAAAGCGGGCAATATATAGTCAGTCGTGTTAACAGTATTCAACAGATCACGTAGACATTAACTTCGAATTTTAGCTTAGATAAAACGGCTTGTATCATTTTTCTTAAAGGACTTTGGCCGGACATTCCAGCTTGTATCATCGCACTCCCCCTCTCTTTCTGCCAGTTACAGGCACACGTACATCGACTATACTTTATCTTTTGAACCATCCGCTAGATTCGTCTGTAAAATTTACTTTAAAGGGTCAATTCTCATTGAGCCCTGTGCAAAATAGAGAACCACTCCGGTGTGTACTCACTCGCACATTTATTTGAACTGGTCAGGTGATCACCGATCGAGGTAGCAGAAACACGTGATCGTGCAGAGGAGTCTAACCTACCCTGTCGTATATATAAAGGGACATGTTGGGAAATTCTTACCTCCAATCTGTGACTCGTTCTGCCCACGTAGTCAGCGCCACACTGACACTTAAATTTATAGACGACAAGACTACTTTGAATGGTGGGCAAAACATCTTTCTGAAAGGAGGAAAAGAATTTTCGAGTGGTAAAAACAGGGCGGACTAAAGTGGCGGGGAAACAATTATGGGTCTGGTGAACAATCTTTTTGATGATGTTATCACCTGCTGAACCCAATCATGGCAACCGTTCCCCCTTTTCTTTTCTCTTTCTCCCCCTTTTAGTCGATCTTCTTCCTTTTCAATTTATTTTTCTTACTTTTATTCGATCCTGTTTCTTTTTACATTATAGTCGATCTTTTTTTTTAATGCCCCACTTCGCTTTTAAACTATTACAATTCTGTTGTACTTCGAATTTACTATTTTACTATTTGAAAACGTACGTTTCTATACGTGTCTTTGTGACCTATTTGCCTTTGTATTGTGTACGTACTTGTTTGAATCGTGGATACGTGGCCTAGCTGAATGTCTATTATGTTGTAGAATGGAAGTGGCACTATAGTCATGACACAGGTCAAACAGCGTCAGCCATCAGGCCTTTATAAATAAGCCCCTGGCTGCCTATCACCAACTACTATAGCAACAGACTATCATAGACTGAAAAGCCCAACCATAATCAGTTGCAGAAAAGAAGATCCATTGTTTTGCTACCAGTATTCAAAAGTGGAGCAAAACTTCAAACACGATCCTGGCTGAGAAAATGAGAAAAATTAACATGCGAGCACGTTTAAAAGAAGGAAAGTGTTTATCACATATGTAAAACTGAAGCTGAACTAAAGAGCTTCCTGCCTGAACACAGCCAGCAGCAATTAAATGAAGAAATGGCGAAATTTTATCAGGAAGAAGCAATCAATCGTCCTATGCACGTGAAACATGAAGTAAACTGGTGCGTTATTATCGCTTGCCGGGGTGAGTGACTTGGTGTGTCGGTATCATGATGACGTTTCTGGAAGGGATGTTACGTCCTGGGCACGGTACCCATGTCCCCCAGGTATCATCCTTAGATTGACTATCACAAGCAGGTGGTGCAAGGCCACATCTTAATGACCATTATTCCCACGTCCATTCTAAGCCGGAGTGGTATTAATTTGTCAGAGTTTCATCTCTTGGTTAAATGGAATTTGTTTTAAACACAAAGCTGTCTCCGACAACCTGAGTTATTGTGTGATTGTTTTTACCTTCGTCTAATCCCATCCCACGTACTCATCATAATCTCCCCTCTTTTTATTTATTTTTTTATTTATTTTTTATTTTATGTGTTTGTTTTTTGTTTTGTTTTTTTGTTTACTTTATTCCTCAGCATCATCCAGTGAAGAAGCTTTGATTTGGAAACTTTGAATCATGTGGAGTCGCTACTTAGTTACAATGCCCACTGTAAGATACAAGTAGGTTGTGAATGAATATGTAAGTGTTGCATACGAGTATATGTCTGTAAATTTATGTGAAACTGTCAACAAAGAAAGATATAAACGTGTCTCTGTCAATGTATATATAAAAAAAACAGCGTCTGTGTCTCTCGTATGTGTGCGAGTGAATATCTGTGTGTAGCAATAAATGACACAAATTCGTTTTATTATTTATTTGATAATTAGGCGTTAAGCGTGAGGGTGGGGCAGACAGAGAGGTTACAGATGACAGGCCGACTTGTAGTGTGCGTCTCTCCTCGTGTCCTGACTCTCGTCGCTCGTTCTCGTTTATATTTAGACCACATTCCTTTGAATCGAGTATTTTTTATTCCAGTCCTTTGTCTTGCGTTTACATTTTTTTACGTCATTGGTCAGAATCTAGTCTGTCTTTTGTTATCCATTATACAGACAGTCTTACCTAAAATAGACATATGTAATTAATTTCTTGTCATTTATTTCCGACACAGAACTTGAGAAGCCATATCTTTCTGTTTGTTTTTCCTCTTTATTCGTTCTGAAAGAAAGATCGGAAAAATAGAAACGAGTTTATTGTTTTTATAATCTGCAGGATTTTTAAAAGTTGGAAAATTGTCTAGATGAGGCCAGGAAAATAATATATATTAGTAAAGGGATTATATCATAAGCGCGCGCGGACAAACACACAGAAGTATATATATATATATATATATATATATATATATATATATATTTGTCCGGGTTGTCTTATACGCCGAAATATGTATATATATATATATATATATATATATATATATATATATATATATATATATATATATATATATATATAGTGCAAAATATTGTTAAAAATGTAAAGACTCACATTTTCTTTTTATAACCTTCCTTTATTTCCTGGATTTTTTTTCCATTACAGCTGTTTCATTAGTGGCATGGCAATTTTACGATTTATGTGTCCATTAGCTTTTTACAACAAAAGGTATATTTTTAACATGCTGAACATCGTAATCGGGTTAAAAGACTTCCAACGTCATGCTTCCTAACTTCCGTCATCTGTTTTGTGTTACGTGAAGATAGTTTTCCGTTTTAACCCGTAGTTTCGTATTTTTATTTCTTATTTATTTCTTATTTATTTTTGTTTTAATCCCCCCCCCGTTTTTGCTTCCCTATTTGTTTTTTTCAATTATCTTATAATTTTATTTCTACATTTACGTGTGTTTATTTAAATATTCCGTTTTTTGCTCCTGCTCCATGTGTTTAAAAAGAGTTCACTGTCATGGTATGAGTTTTTATATCAAGGATTACCTTGCTCGCACCTTTTATCCTTCCTTGTATTATATGTTTAGTTTTTACTATTTTTTTCTTTTTCCTAATCTGCTCTAATGCGTGACATGAAATATCTATTTCTGTGCAAATATCCGTGTATTACGTCTAGTCGTTTCTTTAATAATTTTTCTTTTGTGATCAGTATATGGTATGCTTCTAATATACATAGGTCGCATCTTTTCGATTTGCTCGGTTTATATTTTTCTCCTTTATCACTTATTGACCACCTTAATTTATATTCAGTTTCATTTTTTTTTAATTCCTTAATCCATACTGCTAAAGTGATTGAGTTTTCTTGTTTTATTTTCGGTTGTTTTCGTTTTTTCTGTTTCTATTTTCGTTATAGTAATTGTAATTGTCACTAAAATATATTCCATATATATATATATATATATATATATATATATATATATATATATATATATTTATATATACCCTATATATATACCGTATATATATATGTATATATACCGTATATATACTGTATATATATGCATACCGTATATATATACCGTATATATATATATACTCTATATATAGACGGCATATATATACAATATATATATATACATATATATATACAGTATATATACACCACACATATATACCGTATAGATATACCGTATACATATACCATATATATATGTATATATATATATATATATATTTACCGTATATATATACCTTATATATATATACCGTATATATATACCGTATATATATACCGTATATATATACCATATATACATATATATATACCGTATATATATACTTCATATATATACCTTATATATATATATCGTATATATATATATATACCGTATATATATATACATACCATATATATATATATATACTTTATATATATATATATATATATATACCGTATATATATATATATATACCGTATATATATATATATATATATATATATATATATATATACCGTATATATATATATATATATATATATATATATATACCGTATATATATACCGTATATATATACCGTATATATATCTAGAAGTGTAAGCTATTTTCATTTTCAGATGGCTCGCTGTTACACACAAGTCCTGGGAGGTGACTTGTTTGTAGTAGACATTTCCACAGAACAAAATATTCTTACCGTGTTGAAACCCGGGAAAAGAACATGTGAAATTGCTCCAGAAAAGGTTTAATATTTATGAAGCAACTCCGGTTTCTGATTGGTTGGTAGCAGAACGTGAATTAATTTGATTCGTCAGTTCTTAGCAGCATCGTTTATAACTAGAATCGTCCTACTGTGTGGGATCATACCCCATTATTCCTCCATTGTGATCGGATGTGTCTCCTAGCGGCTTCGGCTGCATGGAGACAGGGTAGTACCAGTCAAGGATTCGTCACTTGACGCTCAGCCCAACAGGTGAGGGGCCGGGATCCGGCCCAGCAACTGTTGGACTGAGGTACACCGCCTGGGTAATACCTAGGAGGTCCACCCTCCCAGGCCTTGCCACCGGGCTTTCCGGTGGGGCAAGTTTATTGCTTGCTGCCTGAGGCGTCCCGACCGGGGAATGCCGACGGGGTTACTCGGGCAATTTTTAGAATTGCAGGAGTGCCCCTCCTTTAGGGGAGCCTGCGGGTATCCCACTTTCCAGACCTTGTGCCAAATAATGCTGATGTGAGCAGCATTTTAATAAATACCCCATTACTCCTCCATTGTGATGGGATGTGTCTTCTAGCGGCTTCGGCTGCATGGAGACAGGGTAGTACCAGTCAAGGATTCGTCACTTGACACTCAGCCCAACAGGTGAGGGGCCGGGAACCGGCCCAGCACCTGTTGGACTGAGGTACACCGCCTGGGTAATACCTAGGAGGTCCCCCCCCCAGGCCTTGCCACCGGGCTTTTCGGTGGGGCAAGTTTATTGCTTGCTGCCTGAGGCGTCCCGACTGCGGAATGCCGACGGGGTTACTCGGGCAATTTTTAGAATTGCAAGAGTGCCCCTCCTTTAGGGGAGACTGCGGGTATCCCACTTTCCAGGCTTTGTGCCAAATAATGCTTATGTGAGCAGCATTTTAATAAATACCCCATTACTCCTCCATTTTGATGGGATGTGTCTCCTAGCGGCTTCGGCTGCAGAGAGACAGGGTAGTACCAGTCAAGGATTCGTCACTTGACACAGCCCAACAGGTGAGGGGCCGGGAACCGGCCCAGTACTCGTTTGACTGAAGTACACCGCCTGGGTAATACCTAGGAGGTCCACCCTCCAAGGCCTTGCCATCGGGCTTTCCGGTGGGGCAAGTTTATATCTTGCTGCCTGAGGCGCCCCGACCGGGGAATGCCGACGGGGTTACTCAGGCAAATTTTAAAATTGCAGGAGTACCCATCCTTTAGGGGAGCCTGCTGGGTTCCCACTTTCCGGCCTTGTGCCAAATAATGCTGATGTGGGCAGCATTTAAGTAAATACCCCATTATTACTCCATTGTGATGGGATGTGTCTCCTAGCGGCTTCGGTTGCAGGGAGACAGGGTAGTACATGTCAAGGATTCGTCACTTGACGCTCAGCCCAACAGGTGAGGGGCCGGGATCCGGCCCAGCACCTGTTGGATTTAGGTACACCGCCTGGGTAATACATAGGAGGTCCCCCCTCCCAGGCCTTGCCACCGGGCTTTCCGGTGGGGCAAGTTTATTGCTTGCTGCCTGAGGCGCCCCGACCGTGGAGTGCCGACGGGGTTACTCAGGCAATTTTTAGAATTGCAGGAGTACCCCTCCTTTAGGGGAGCCTGCGGGTATCCCACTTTCCAGGCCTTGTGCCAAATAATGCTGATGTGGGCCGTATTTAAATAAATACCCCATTATTCTCAAAATATTGCAACATCCTCCCTATTTTTATAATGGGGAAATCCCTCGTGTTTTTTCTGCTCAACAATAAATATATATTTTTATATTTACTTAGACATAACAAAAATTAGATATCATTTGTATCTTAGAATTTTTGCATTTATAAAGACGCCATTTTTAATAGTGTTCAAATGTCAAAAAGGAAAATTACAAAGATTTTTTTTTCTTTTTTTTTTTTCTAAGCAAAAGTATTAGTAGGTTAAAGTGTTAATACAAATAAAATAGATACCGTTTAACGTCTTGTCCAGGACTAATTTTTTTTTTTTTTTTTTTTGATATATAGAAATCTATATACTCTGAGCATTACCCCTAGGGGTTTCCGCTGATATTCATGCAAAAAAAGTAATAGCCTTCTCATAAGTGAAACTTCGCTGGTCTGTATTTTTAACATATAGAAATCTATATACATACAGGGTAGTGAAAGAAAAAAAAATATTCAGTCGAATTCACCAACAAGTTTTGAGAAAAAACGTTGTAGCTTTATCCGTGTCGCCGGTTTCGTAAATACATCAGCGATATTTTGTTCTGATGATATGTAATTCAAAATAATGGATTCCTTTTTTATCTCGTTTTTTATGAAATGATATTTTATATCTATATGCTTAGATATTTGGTTGATTATCGTGTTCTGTGCTAAGACTATACTGGCTTGATGATCACAATTAATTACTACGGGGCTTGTAATATAGTCTTCAGGATATTTTTAAGGTAGAGTGCTTCCTGGGTCGTGTGTGCGTGAGCGCGATAAATTCTGCTTCACACGTAGAGAGAGATACAATCTGTTGCTTTTTAGATTTCCATGAAATAATACGCCCATTTTCTGAGAGTCTGAAACAATATCCAAATACACTCTTGCGATCCTCGTCGCTTGCCCAGTCTGAATCCGAAAAACCTTCTAATTTTAGGGGATCTCTTGATTTTCTAAATACTAACTTCTGTTCTTTGGTTCATTTTAAATAACGTAGGACTTGTTTAGCTCTGTGTAAATCCTTCATTGTCGGTCGTGATAATTTTTGTGACAGTTTTGTTACTGCATAGCATATGTCGGGCCTGGTTTGAGTCATTAAATATATAAGACTACCTATAATTTTGCGATATTGTGTGTCATTTATTATTTCAGATTCTGTGTGTATATTTTTATTAATATCATTTTCGACCGGTTTAGAGCCTTTCTTGCACTCTCCCATTCCAAATGTTAATAGTATTTTGTCGATGTACCTCGATTGAGTCATCGTAACAAGTCCTTTGCTTTGAGTAAATTCTATCCCCAGAAACCAGGATATTTTGCCAAGATCGGTCATTTTGAATCTTTTACTTAATTTGTTCTTAACATCAGTTAACATTATGTCACAATTTGATGCGATTAAAATATAATCGACCCACAAAACCAAAATCAGTAGTTTATCGTCTTTGTGTTGGGTATATAAACAGAGGTCTACAGCGCATTGTCTAAATTGTTGTTTAATAATATATTCATGGAATATTGTGTTCCAACACTGAGCACTCTGCTTTAGACCATATAATGACTTGTTACGTCGCCACAGAGTTGTCCTTGGCCTGACGAAGCGATTCCCTTACTAGGTTTTCGCTGAAACATGTATGCTTATGTGTAGCCATTTGTTTGTAAACTAAATTCACTTATTTTGGCTCGGTCTAAACATTGAGCACTCTTTTGGGTGACACACTTATATATTTTGTTTTAAACAAACAAATAATTACTACCAATACAATATATATATATATATATTTACATACACCGTATATATATATATATATATATATATATATATATATATATACCGTATATAAATATATATATACCGTATATATATATACCGTATATATATATACCGCATATATATATATATACCGTATATATATATATACCGCATATATATATATACCGCATATATATATATATATATATATATATATATATATATATATATATATATATATATATATCGGCGTATAAGACGACCCTTAAAGTTAAATGTCACATTTAAAAAACAATATTTCAAAAGATACCGGGTGTTGTAATTTCTAGCCTAGGCTAAACAAACATGGTTTCGTAATTTAGCAGTCGTCGTTAATATATATATATATATATATATATATATATATATATATATATATATATATATATATATATAATATAAGGCTCTTTGTCTGTGTGTACTGGGGTGAGTAAGTTTTCTATAAACTCCGAAACGGCTGGGTTTATTTTTTTTTTAAATTTCACACAAATGTACTTTTCTGTATGCGGGCGTTCTTAGATATAATGTTCCTGACAAGTATCGAAAACCGATAATCGAAAAAGATCCGATTAAAGCTGTAGTCTCATTTAGATTAAAGTCAACATCTTATACAGCCTTACATCACAATTACATTCGAGAAGTTTTATCACCGTCCAAGCAGAATGGCTCAGCGTATTAAATCATGATACTTGATTTTTGTATTTTAAACTTGAATTAAAACCATTATGTAAACATAATTTTATAAAATCAATAGTTTGCCTGTTGGTAAGACAGGGGCGCATTTGAAATGGACGTTTCTGTTTAGAGCACAACTTAACCATGATACTTTACTTCTGCACGTTTAACTTTAATGTAAGCCATTACATAAAATAATTTTATCAAATCCACAGTATATGCTCTACAGTACAACGTAGACTAGAAAGTATTGTTGAATAATTCAGTGCGTTGGTGCATGTAAAACTTTCTCTCGATACCCCGCTATAGGTCCCCGACTAGAACAGGCAATCGATTTGCTTGAAGAATGGGCAATTTGACCGATTTCCATGACAATAAAGTACGGTGTCAAATATTCGTTAGTCCTCATTAAATCCCGGACAACGCTGGGCCTCTGTACAAATACACACACATACACACATACACACGCACACAGATATATATATATATATATATATATATATATATATATATATATATATATATATATATATATAGAGAGAGAGAGAGAGAGAGAGAGAGAGAGAGAGATTAGTGTTTTATATTTCGCAATCCTCAGTGCAGGAAGTGAAAATTCCTACTGGTCAGAAAGTTCGAACCCAACTACAAAGTCAATGCAGTTTGTGTGCAGTCGTGCCAAGTGAGGGCTTTTGTTAACAGTTCAATCTAACCAATGATACCAAACAAGGATGTGATATGGTTTCAATTCTGTTTGCTCTATTCTGCTCTGTTATGTTGAAACACGCATTTTCAGATTTTGATGCTGGAGTAAAATTTTAGTTCCATACAAATGGAGGAATATTGAATCGTAAGCGTTTCAAAGCAAAAACGCTCCTTTGTAAAACAATCACCATGGATTTCCTATTTACATATGATGCCGTACTTATTGCAACCTCCTTCGAGTAAACTCAATTTTATTTTGATCGGCTTTCTGCTGCATGCAAAGCCCCTGGCCTAACCATAAGCATAAAGAAAACCAAAGCCATTCACAAGCCCTGCCTATACCAAGGCAGATAGACGGTGTGAAACAAAATCAGCCAATCTACAATTTTCCAGTAACGTCTATCCGAGCTAATGGAAGCAATCTGAAATATGTGAAAAACTTCACATATTTTGGTAGCGTTGTAAGTTCAAGTGATAACGAAAGTGATCATATATATATATATATATATATATATATATATATATATATATATATATGTGTGTGTGTGTGTGTGTGTGTGTGTGTGTGTGTGTGTGAGAGAGAGAGAGAGAGAGAGAGAGAGAGAGGGAGAGAGAGAGTCCCTTTAAGAAACTCGTTTCTTATCGTTGTGCACTTTCAGTTGAAATAAAAGTCGATCCATTTAGCTCATATGCGCAGATCATCATATAATGATTAGATCACACTGGCAGATGTTAAAAACATTTAAAAGAATAAATGTTTAAATTTCAACAGTATTTCTCGCGGTCAACAGTAGCCGAATGAATTAGGTCCCTGCTAATGAAGCCAGATATGGCTTCTGTTACCAGGTTCGAACCTGCACTGATGATTCCCGAAAGATGAAACTCTAGTGTCTGTATGTATTCAGTAATTAGTATAGTAAATAATGATATATATATATATATATATATATATATATATATATATATATATATATATATATATGTGTGTGTGTGTGCGTGTGTGTGTGTGTGCGTGTGTGGTAAGTTATTAAAATATATGGCAATGTAATTACACATAATCTTACGTATTTCATTCCGGTCTAGAATTTTCAAGTTCGAATTCATCGAATTCATGTTACCATGTGTTTTATGTATTGCCGTCGTGCTTAGTTTAGCTCGCTAATCAATGCATTTGATGAGGCATTTATTTTGAAGTGGACAAGTTCTACATTTACAACTTTTTTCTTCATCATTATATTTTATATCAATTCGGATTTGGGTTATTGCTATTTCTAGTCGTAACATTTATATTATTACTGATATTTTTTATTAGTCCACCAACTTAGTCGGATTGGGACTTTAGAATTCACTCTCGTCCGTTCGTCCGTTCCTTCCCAAAATTATCAATAACTGCTCATTATATTTTTCTAAAATTTTGCATGAAGTTACAACTACAGGGGGGGGGAGGAAATGCAGCATTCTCGAATTTTTTATAAAAATTTCTGGTTGCGTCCTCAGAATGTCAAAAGAGATCACAGCAGCCAAAAATAGCACTCTTCGGGACAGTTTTGTATCATAACACAATATTAAAAGAAGAAAATCAAGTCGAGGTTGGTTTAACAAACGAAGTGTATTAACATCACAGGTACAAAGGTAGGAATACGGGTATAATTGACTAGAGCTCAACTAGGCAGCGGAGTACTGTCACTCCTTCTCACCGGTGTAGACATTATTGGCACTACATATATATATATATATATATATATATATATATATATATATATATATATATATATATATATATATATATATATATATAGTGATAACCGGTGTAATTTCTCTTATGCATAGAAAGGCCGGTGTAACACCCACCCCCTTTGAAAATATCCCGTCTGGGTATTAATAACGTTTCTGTTTTGGGTTTACCCTAATCAACTCAGTTGATTTCCGTTTTCATTTTAACCTCCTATTCTCAGGAGCTGACTCTGGTATGGGCACCTGAAAAGTATCAAACACTGTGTCCATGATGTCCTTCTCGAGCGATTTGGTCACGTATCGATTTGTTCGAGTATCTTTTCCGCATTTGATTAGTGTGACGTTTGTGTACGACATCTAGCCCCTTAATCATATAGACCATGTAGCCTATTTGTTTTTCAATAATGCCGGACCCCCATAAAGTCCTATTATTTTTGTGAATCTTGTAGAAGACTTTTTCGCCAACTTTATACCGTTTTTTATCTTTTTTTTTTAAGTTTGACCTATTCTGGTTTGGTAACAGCTTATGGAAAATCGATCTAACCTTGCGTCCGAACATGACCTCAGCAGGTGTCTTCAACATTTCGATGCTTGCATTCAACGTGACCCTGTAAACGTGTAAAAACTGTTGGATTGACATCTGTCGGTGATCCACTAGCTTTTTTCCAGAGCTCTCTTGAATGTATCAACGAACCTCTCCGCTTGCCCATTACTTCTCAGATGGTATGGTGGAATGGTTATATGCTCGATTAGATGATCCTCACAAAAATGTTTAAATTCAGTAGACGTGACTTGCGTTCCATTGTCAGTGACAATGCAGTCTACTACCCCAAACCTAGCGAATAGTTCATAAGAAAGTTAATAGTTGCCTCGGATGTGAGGTTCTTGCATTTTAGTACTTCCGGCCATTTGGATAGAACAATGAGATAATAGAACCCCTCTAGCGGTCCCACAAAGTATACCAGGGTCGGTCCAGTTTTGCCCATGATCCGAATTGAGTCGGAGGAGCTTTCAAAGCTAATGCGCATCCTCTACACTCCCTGACTTTTTCTTCTATATTCTTATCCATATTGGCCAAAAAAAACGAAAGAGCGCATAAGGCTTTTCATTCTTGATATACCTGGATGTCCTACATGGAATTCCTTGAGCATTCTTTTTTTGTAGTGTTGCAGGAATTACCACCCTGTCGCTATATAACAGGACGTTATCGCAAATTGAATAGATTCCCTCATCCAGTTGGGTATTGTTGTTTTTTTCTTTCGTGCTTATAATGAATTCGTCTACCTCTGCCTTACTCTTAATCTTATCCAGCGTTACTGGAAGTTCTCTTATCGAGTCACAAAGTATTTTTACCTCAACTTCCGCTTGAATATCTGCTATTACCATCTCCTCCAATGGTTCTGTCTGCTTAGGTATTAACCTTGATAATCCGTCTGCATGGCCAAGTCTTTTAGATAGTACATACTCCATTTGAAAATTGTAGTTCAGAAACATGGTACCCCATCTTTGGAGTCTATTCGCCGTATGTTGTGGTAGTCCCTTTTTTGATCCGAAAATCGTTAATAATGGTTTGTGATCTGTTTGTAACAGAATAGGCCTACCGTGCAGGAAACGAGGAAATTTCTTTACAACGAATATAATGCTTAGCGCTTCTTTCTCAATTTGCGAGTAATTTTTTTTCAGCTGGCAAAAATGTCTGGAATGCATGGGCTATAGGTTTTACTTTTCCATCATCCATTTTGTGTAATATGCATGCTCCTATGCCATAGGCTCTGGCATCACTTGCAACTACAATATCACGCTTTGGATCATAGTGTGCCATAAACAAGTCAGACGTTAATATATCTTTAATTTCCTGAAATTCTTCTTCGCACTCCTGCGTCCAGACCCATTTTTGGTCCTTCCTTAACAGTTCATTTAATGGTGATCTTAGTTTATGCATATTTGGCACGAATACATTGTAGTAATTTGCCAACCCTAAGAAATTGGTACAGGCACAATATTTTCTGGAGTAGGCGTGTCTCTTATTGTACTCGATCTATCTGGATCCGGCTTTCTTTCATGTTCATTTTATTTTCGTCATGAAAAACGTACATTTTTCCTGTTTTAGTTTAAATCCATAATCCTGGATTCTTTCGAATACTTGGTTTACATGATCCTTGTGTTGTTCTTTGCTAGCGCTGTTCATTAACACATCTTCCAGGTACCCTACTGCGAAATCCAACCCATTTAACATAATGTACATAATTTGCTGAAAAATCGCAGGGGCGACTTTGACCCCCAAAAGAAAGTTTGTCTAACTTGTACAATCCCTTATCAGTTTTGATATATTTGAACACTCCTCATCGACTGGAACTTGGAAATACGCGTCACTGAGGTCGATTTTAGAAAAATATTTCCCTCCACTCAGTTTCTCAAATATTTCTTCAGGGCTCGGAAACGAATAATGGTGCTCTTGTAATGCCCTGTTTAAGCCGGTCGAGAAGTCGGCACAAACCCGAATCTCTTTGCTCTTCTTTTTAATGTAAACTGTTGGTGCAGCCCATTAACTATGATCATTTTTTTCAATGACACCCATGTGTTTGAGTCTTTCTAATTCACCATCTATTTGTTCTATAGCGGCGTATGAAACGTTTCTTTTCTTTCTGAACACTGGCTGTTCATTTGCTTTCACTTCAAATTTTGCTACTGCTTTTGTACACCTTCCAAGACCGCCTCAAAATACGTCTGGAAATTTCTTTTTTAACTCCCTCTTAAGTTTTTCTGCTTCCATATTCGAATCCTCAACCTTTTGGCAAAAAGATCTTAAAGGCAGATCCCATAGTCAAAATTTTTCGAACAGATCAGTTCCATAGAGGTTATTTGATTTCCGCATGAAAATGTATTTTGCCTTTTCGGTCTTATTCTGAAAAGAAATATTCGTCAATAATTCACCTTCGAATTTGATTTGTTCACCACTGACGCTTCTCGCTGTTGTATGTGATTTAACCATAGCAGGTCTCCCAAGCTTCTTCCATGTATGTACATTAATAATGCAAATGTCAGACCCACTATAGTCTTACTTTCTTTTTAAACATTTTAACTTGTACATATTTCCGGATATTTCGTTCTTCAGATTCAATTTTTGTGAATTTAATAGATGTCTTTTTTCTACCAAATTTTTTCCTACAATGCGATACCTTATGTCATTTCTGGTAGCATATGTCACATTGTTTAAATTTGTAGGGACACTCATTGTACCAATGTTTATCTCCACACCTTCAACGCGGTCCAGTTGGATCTTTTCCCTGCTTTTGCTTCTGGTAATTTTTTTAAGCTAATTTTTCGTCTGATGGATCTTTTTAATGTGCGATACTCCGCTTTCCTCTATGTCACGACTGTCCTGTTTCAACGCAACAAACCGTTCACAGTCTTTCGCTAAGCTTTGTGGTTTTACATTCGGCTCGTTTTCAAGTTTATTTAAAACACGATGCCGGATTTCAGCGTCTCAATTTAAGACCAACCCTTGCACATAAATTAAACATTTAAAATTATCTGATGATAATTCCTCCAGTTTAAAATCGTCGCAATGCTTGTTTACTATACTTACATAAGTAATGTAGTCGTCTTCCTCTCTTCTAGTGACATTCATACATTTGTTTCTCATGTGAAAAAGAGATGTTTTTGTAGAAAACAGTTTTGTTAGTAGCGTAACTGTCTCTTGGATGTTCAACTCACTGGTCTTTTTGGCGAGAATAAAATTCACGAACTTTTTCCCAATTTTCTTAGCAAAAGCCTAACATTTTTAGCGTCCGTCCATGTACCGCAATCCGATACAAAAATATCTCATATCTCCTATAGAAATGGGCAAAAGTTACATCTTCTTCTGGGTTATAATTGAAGTTTTCAATAGCGTTCCACACAGCTTGTCTAGGCAGTGGAGTACTGTCGCTCCCTCTCACTGGTGTAGACATTACTGGCACAATATATATAGTGAGAATCGGTGTAATTTCCCTTATGCATAGAAAGGCTGATATAACACATAGAATCTTTTCCGACCATTAGATTTCTGTGAAAATTACCCAAAAGAAAGACCACATGGATATACATCTGAAAACGTAATATTTTACCCTGGGAAAATTCTGGGGCTTAAGGCCCAGTGTGTTTCAGGAATAAAAACATACTTTTTGTGGCTGATTTCATATATGTGTCTAAATAAGGGTTTAAACTGGTGCCGAATTTTAAAAATATAAAGGCATCGTTTGTTATGAAACTGTGTCATTTGACTATTTTAGCTTAATGTTTTACGTCAGGCTAGGGGTGTAAATGGTCAAAATAGGTAACAGTTCTACGACTGATTTTGGCTATCACTACAAGAGAAGTAACTCTTGTAGACTCGCTTTTACAAATATTGATTATATATTCGTAGATTGGTAGATTGAACTTTAATACAGGGTGACCCCAAAAAACCGGCCCCAACTCTAACTAGGCCCCATTTCTTAGTGTTTTGTCCGAATGAAATGAAACTTTGGTCATAACTAGTTTATTATATTCAAAACATCACATCAAAACACAAGGGTCTTTGGCCTTTTTTCTCCGTTCTACAACATATGTTCTAGATGGCCTCCGTTTAGCCTTTGTTTTTTGTTTTTTTGGGGGGGGGGTCACCCTGTATATGCTATTGGTTTACAATCTAATTGGTTACAAACTAGTAAGCAGACAACACATTTTCAAGTGCCTTCTACACATAAATGAAGATCCGGTCTTTATCTTACTATACCCTCGTGTGGGGGCAAGCAAATAAGAACATGTCAATTCAGAATTATTCCAATTCATATTTGTTACCTGTGATGGTTAGGCTGAGAAGTTTAAATAATAAACTCTTAGCTAGTGTTTATAGGCAGTCATGAAGATTTCATCAGTGATAAGAACCTTCAAATTTTTGTACTTTGTACGTAGATCATTTAGGGTTTCATCAGAAAGGCTTTTTATTGCTCTGCCATAAAAATAGAAAGACGAAAAGCTGTTAAGAGTGGTGCCGTTTATTTTACTTGCTGCAGTACCAGAGGAAGCTGCATCAAGAACAGCTGGATGTTGTATATCCTTGGGAGAAAGTGTTCGCTTAAAGTAATCAGTTATAAGGTTAACCACAGGACTTTTTCCAATCCCACTACAAAAACATGACAAAAGCATCACTCGAGGGATTATATAGATGTTGGCTTACTGTTGCTACATTGATCACTTTTTATAAAAAAAAAGTTTTTATTATTTTGTTTTTATGTAATAAATCCCCTCGTCATATAAAACATGTTTATAACACGATTTTCATAGAAAGTCTATATATAAAAGTGAAAGTGTCTGTGTGTTTGTGGGTCTGTGTACATTTCGTACGCAATAACTTTGTCGATTTTATATGTACAGACTCGAAATTTGATATACAGGGTACTGAGATTTGGGAAAATATTTGTGATCCGTTTTCGACCAGAAATTTAGATGCTAAGTGGTCAATGTTCAACGATTTGACTTTTGAGAACTCTACCAAACTCCTCCGACAATTTTGGGTCTAAACACTTGAAATTTTAGATATAGGTTCCTTGGACATGGATCTAACTTAATAACTTCATTTAAGCCCAACACAATACATCTTAAGAGGTAATAATAGGGGTCAAAGTTTAAAAAAATTAACCTCTGCGACTCAGACAATTTCTGATCTAAACATTTGAAATTTTACATAAAAGGTATTCAGAGATAGGGCTTTTTAATCGGTTTGGATCGAAAATTTGAGCTACCAATATATAAATGTATGTATGTATGTTTGCATGTCTGCCTAAAACTTTCGACAGAGGCGACGGATTTTCACAAGATCGGTATCGTTTTGAAACTCGACCATTCAGACGACAAATGTCGAAAAAATGACTAAAATCATTAATTTCATCACCTTTAACTGCGCACTTTTCTACAGGGCAGGGTTGCTTTTTTTTCTCCAATATTGTCGACTCATCCCCTCTTTTCGATTGTCTAGCCTTAATTTAAACCCACGTCACTTCCGGTTTAGCAGTGGTCGTAACAGCAAAGAAGTCAGGTTTTCCCCCATTCTTTTCCTCCTTCGCGATACGGGTTCAAGCCTGCCTTCCTACTACTTTTTTCCCCCACAAATATCCGAGCAACGCCGGGTTAAAATGCTTGTAAGTAATATAACAAGGTTGAGAAATACGTCTTCTCATCTATTATATATATAAATCCGTAATCATGTCTGTTTGTCTGTTTGTTTGTTCACAATTTGATTAATATATACAAAACTTCCTGCTGAAAACGGTTATCTATATAAATTTTATTTACTATAAGATTTTCTATATAAATAAATAGCATCACGATTAATATATATACAATATATATTGAAGGCAATGTACATAATAGAACTAATCTAATTTGCATATTATATTAAAGAAAATCTTTTTAAATAATTCGCTCAATTAAAATTACTGATTATAGTAATGTAATTGATGTAATTGTTCTATTTAAGAGTATTATTTAAAGTTAATTTATTTAAATCATTTTAATTCAAGTTATTTTGTACTATTTGCTAAACTGGCACATTTTAAGTAATTTTCACTGATATTTCACTTCCGGTTATGAACGGATATAGTTTTTAACCAAATCGAGAGATATGGTGATAAAATGATTTGTTTTAATTATTCATTTCCTATAAATGTAAAAGTTACAAATATTGATAAAAAAATAAATAATTAGGCTAAGGATGATTTTATATTTCGACGAAATATTTTAAATCGTTAGCCCTCTATTAAAGTCTCGGCTATAAATGTCGATTCATTGTAAGGTGTGAGTACGTTTACCAAAAGGTTAAAATTTATTTCCTACGGACGATTTTAAAATCATTTTTCAACTATTCACTTGACTGTCTGAATTTTATTATCGTTTCCATAATACTTTGAAAAAGAAACAAGGTAAAGTAATGCTTTTTATATCAGATATATTCCTACGCGTTTTTTTTTTTTTTTCACTTTTTTTTCTTCGATTTTCTTTTGAGAAAGATCTTATGTTTTCCTGTCTGGGTAATTGATTTAGTTGATAATATATATTTGTGTGGGGGAGTTTCGACGTAATTATGGGTTTTTTTCGGGGGTAGGGGGTGTAGCTTTATGTCTCAGCGTCACTCAAAGAAAAATAATTGCAGAAGTACAAAAATGCGGGTGTTTTATCTGTTTAGTACTTCTGCAGTTTACGAACCGTGCTATTTTTTAGATATGATTTACAAGTGTAATTCAATTTTTGCCGTATCTTTTGTTTATTAAATTTTTATGTGAAAGTCCTTCCTTTATTAAAAATGGGGTACTTTTTATATACACAACCAAGCATAGTTTATCCGCAAAAATCCTAATTTACATTTTTGGGAGCAACACAAACTGAAAACGGACCTGTACAGTTTTTTTTTATACGTAATGTAGAACTTTCGTTTACATTTTTACCAGTGGTACAAGAAATGTCGTTTACCCAGAAGTTTTGGTTTCGAACCGGTAATTACATAAATATTAACAGAATGCCAATTAGTATTGTGTAATACAAATATATCCGTAGCAAAGCTCGGGTAAATCGGCTAGTATTTATATAAAGCAGAAAGGCTACATATGATATACGAGCGATTATAATTGCTTTATAATATTTTGATTGAAATTTAGGATGTCTAAAAGTATTATAATTGTTATTTGTACTCACTAGGAGTTCTCTAACTTGAAATTATCAGAGATTGTTAACTGAAAAAAAACGGTGCTGTTCCCTGGAGTCTGAGTGGCAATAAGTCTCCCCAAATAACCAGTAATCTTCAACTCTTTCGATAAACTTTGTAAATTATTTTGCGTTATCGTAATAGCTGGTTGCCATTGAATTCTCGCTGGGAATTACCATTGTTACTGGAAATTGGCTGACAATAAGCCTCCATAAAGTTGCATTTTCTATGTATTACTGGTTTGTGTTTTTCAATCATGTAGATTAAATTCCGCAATCGATGGTTTTCTTTAAGAATTTTGTTATTTTTATTATTATTATTATTATTATTATTATTATTATTATTATTATTATTATTATTATTATTATTATTATTATTATTGGCTCACACGGGGCTTTCACACAGGTCAACAAAATCTCTCCTCGAAAACAACCTGTGGAAGCTGAGTGACAAAAGGTCTCCTTAGATTTTCAGTAGTCTCCACCTCTTTTGGTAATACTTGCAAATAAATTTGCGTTATTGCAACAGCCGCTTATAATTGATTTCTTTCTGGCAGCGGTATTGTTCTCCACTGGAATTAGAGTGGCAATAAGAACCCCCAAGGTTCTAGTTATTTTCGCACTTGTTGAGCAGAGGTCTGGTCAGTGCTTTCTCTTCGCTCTTTCCATCCTCCTTGACCCTTCTCGGCTATTTGCTATCACTCTTTGGAGGGGGCGGCGATTCGGCAATGGAAGGGGATGGGTGAGGGGATAGAGACCTTATAGATGTGCAGCTTTTATGTTCGTGGTTCCATGTAACGCTTCTTCATATTTCTGCAGCAGTTTG
The DNA here is from genome assembly GCF_053919585.1 of Euprymna scolopes. NCBI lineage: Eukaryota > Metazoa > Mollusca > Cephalopoda > Sepiida > Sepiolidae > Euprymna > Euprymna scolopes. Next base: position 92,319,445 of record NC_136493.1, read on the forward strand.
TCTGGCCCGCAGATGTGGCTAATATGTGTCCGTATCCGCATTCAAGTTTCTATATTATTATTATTATTATTATTATTATTATTATTATTATTATTATTATTATTATTATTAACTTAATTTTATTGATTTTCTTATTATTAAAATTAATTTTATTCTATTATTATTATTATTATTATTATTAAAATTCATTTTATTATCATTTTATTGACATTAATTTCATTATTATTATTATTATTATTATTAACTTAATTTTATTGATTTTCTTATTATTAAAATTAATTTTATTTTATTATTATTATTATTATTATTATTATTAAAATTCATTTTATTCCCATTATTAACATTAATTTTATTATTATTATTATTATTATTATTATTATAATCATTAATTTTATTATCATTATTATTAAATTTATTATTATCATTATTATTATTATTATAATTTTTATTATTATTATTATTATTATTATTATTATTATTATTATTATTATTATTATTATTATTATAGATACTTTCTAGCGTTCTCTTAATTAGTTTATCACACCGAATTACTTCAATAATCAGAATAATATAATATCAAACCATCGTTTTTTTGTTTTTTGTTTTCTTGTAAACTTCAGAAGTACTAAGCCACCCAATCTAAAATTCGTAAAGTATCAACATTCCAGTTCCTTTCTGGTTTGTTCACCATTAAATTGATCCTCTCCTTTATTGCATGTACCTCAAATAATTGCATTAGATAGAATCTAATGCAAGAATTTAGTTAAAATGTTTCAATTTGCTCTTCTGGAAAACTTCCAAATAAGTTGCAAGCATTAATACCATCAACGCAGGTGGTAGAGTACAGGAAGGTAATTAGAGAACAGAAATCGGATACGTTTATCATTCGACTTTCATCTCTTTCTTTTTTACTGAGAGATTTTTATATGTTTAACATTTACTGAAAGAATAGAAAAATACAGAAATTTCCTCGTATTACAAACTTCAGCATTGAAAGATATTAGCGATGTTATTTAACAGATGATAGCACAATTCTAATGAATCCTTTCATCATCGGTTGTATAATGATGTTTTATATGTACATGCTGTTTAAAAATACACATAAATATAAAACAGCATTAATTTTTGGTAAAAAAAATCACCTCTTCCCGTTCCTCTGTCCGTACTTTTCTCAATAACTACGCCTTGGAATTTCTTTTTAAATTTTGCACAAACATTAAACATGATATGAGTAAAAAAAAAAGTAACAGAACGGATTTTCCGGGAAAGCTCCGGTTGCCCTTTCCTAGGGGTGCCTTTCTGGTTATAATGGTTAAAATTCGCACTCTTCTGCTTATTTAAAAAAAATTATGCCTTGGATTTTTATAAAACATTCTGAAATGTTGTAACTAACTGATTTCTATATAATTTTGTGTGTCTAAACTTCGCGATAACTCTTGGGTGTGCCCCAGAGGCTCTTTTAGGGCTAATAAAAACACTCCATTTTTGGGGGACTATTTTACCATATTTGTCCAAAATTTTCTGTGTATGTCTACTTAGCAGTTTTGCATGGTGCTGAACTCAAATTTAAATATGTTAAGACCTTGAGGACTTTTGGGGTTAAATGGGGGGGATTGACAGTCTTTTTTTTTTTTGCATGGTACAGAATTCAAATTTACATGTGAACTTATAAAACTGCACCACTTGTTCATCTTTACCAGAATTTTACGTGCCCTGGGAACATTGGTGGCTAAATGCGGGGGGGGGGGGCAAATGCTGAACTGAAGTCATTTTTTTATGCATCGTTCACTGGGCACTCACGGAGGACCATGCATGCTTCACTTGTTACTTTTTCTTTAAAAGAGATGCTTATTTACTTTTAAACATACTAATCAAGATTTCGCCCCGATCGAGGCTTTTATCAAATAATTTTATTTTATTAATCATTTTTCTCCTTGAGGATGTAAAAATCTCTCCGAGAATAATTATAATATAATATAATACGCAAGTGTATTTCACGTTTGTACGCTATCAGCTTCGACACATATTTAAGAAAATAAGACTCCTCGATCAATAAAGATATTGATTAGTTATTCTTTCGGTGCTGCTAAGGTAAAAATAAATCCAGTTTTACGGATTTTAAAAGTAATTGTTCCAAAGTTAAATGATGTCGCCCCATCGAATAAAATTGTGCAATTTGTGTTACTGCTTCTATCTTTCCATCACCAACGTTCTTACTCCCGTCTGGCATCAAGTGAAATAAATGGCTCTTGTCTTGGGGAGGCTTCATGTTTTGACAAGCTTTGGGGTCTTACCTTTATTTCCCATCTGAAATGGAACCTGCACATCAAACCCGTTGGCAATGTCACTGGAAAAATGATGGGATCATTTTACCGCTCCAGTAGATATCTCACTGCCGATACAATTCTCTACTTGTATAAGAGCCAAGTGCGTCTTTGATTGAAGTACTGTTGCCATATCTGGGCAGGAGTTGCTGGAAGCATTTTATTCTGCTTTGACAGAGTTCAAAATAGACTTTGTAGCCTAGTAGATTATGCCCCTTTATCCTTCTTGTAACCTCTTTCCCAAAGAAGAAGCGCTGCGAGCCTTTCTCTGTTCTATCGTTATTTTCTATCGAAAGTGCTTGTCTGAGCTCTAATCTATGGCCTCCATTGCCAAACTTTGACGTAAAACACTCGTCTATCTTAAACCATTATCATAAATCCCCCCCCACTTTTTATCTTTGCTTAAACCTAAACGTAGATTCGATGAATAAAGTTTCTTTTTTTTTTTTAGAACTGCACGCTTGTGGCACTTTCTTCCGTTTACTTGCTTTCCAGCTGATAGTGACCGCCAATCAATCGGAAACTGGTTTTCTAAAGCTTATTAAAATCTGGTATTTCTGAACAAGTTTTACTTTCATCAGAGTGATAAAACCCTGAATTTAATCATGTTAAAAACAGAATAATATAATACTTTTCTATAATTTTTAATAGAATTTTAAGTGTGGTAGTTTTTACTTACCAGAACTCGATGTGGGGGGAGGGTGAAGCAATGGAATTCTGTGTGGCAGTCGTTCAAGCAAAAGGGTAAAAAGTGCTTAGTCGATTGCTTTTATAATAGTGTTTGTTTTTATCCACTCACGTGGATCGGACTTAACATTTGCATAGAATCGACTAGTGGGTATAAAAACACTCCCTATCGGTGATATTGTTGGTTGGTCTTTTTGTTTTCGTCCAGCCGCCCGTTTCATAGTTATTGTTACAAATACGATATGTCGTTGTAAGCAACGAGGTAATTCGTTTCAACTCCTGTTGATCAAGAAAAAGCGTGAAAGGTTCACCACGTAAGGTAAGAGTTTCATTGTTTTTTCTTTCTACGTCGAGTTCTGGTTTAACCCGTTGAGTTGCAGAAACGTCTCCCCCTCCCCCTTTTATTTGGTTAAAATCCGACATAAGTTTTAAATTAAAAAAAAAACGCGTTTGACCCAGTTTCCGTCGAATGTAAACAAAACATAATATTTTTTTAATGATTTCGAATCAATAAAACTAACTCTTTTATGTCTAAATAAAATTTATGATTTACTATAAGAATGTGCAAAAATATTAGAATATAATTACCTTATATTTAAATCAATTAAAATAATTCAATTATTTAGCACGATCTCGTACATTTTAGGAACCATGTGCTTACCGGTGTCATCTTGGATTTCTCAGTTTTAATATCACTTTTAGTCAGTTTTTTATTTCATTATTAAAATCATTTTTCTTTCTTTTTTTAATTAATAATAATAACCAATGTCCCACACTCTTTTTGCATAATAATAATTTTGATGATACTGTATTATCCTCAATTCTTTATTGCATAAATCAAGTTAACAAAGACTTTCATTAGAATTTCGGGCCCTTAAAAGGGCCGTTTCTGGTAACCCTCTGGGAGATGCATTTTGTTGGAATGTCAAAACCATCATCTACGGAAATCTGTTTCTTCATAGTTATACTTAATTTTCAAAAAGGGAGATAACAACCTTTTGTAAGCGTAACGTATCTTGAAAAAAAAACTGTAATACGCAGATACAATTAATACTTATAATTTTCACACCCTGTTATTTTTATTATTTTTTGTGTCGATTCTTTAAATCATTCATTATGTATTGGCATATGGAAAGTTTAAACATTCTAAATACAATTTTAATTTATTATTAAAAATTTAAAAGTATGCCTATTTTAGCGTTTTTGTAAAAAAAAAAAAATGTTTTATCCTCATCTGAAAGATAATAATTATTGATAACATATTTACAGAATCTCACACTTCAAAGCAAAATTTTTTTTTTAATTAAACACATTCAAACATTTTCTTCTGTTGACATCCTCAATTCAACTCTGACTATTTTATCAGCTTACTAGAACACGTGATCACATACACGTACTTCCGGGTCAGCTATCAGACTCTTCCGGCGCAATTGATCGGTAATCGAGTTTGATGTGACTATGACATGTTTTTACAATATATGAAAGCACAGCTCACACCTCCCCGTTCACCACACCAGTCAGATAGATAGATCGATAGATAAATATATAAAAAGATTGATAGATAACTAGATCGATAGATGTATCGATAATACACATAGATAGATAGATCGACAAGCCGATAAATGTTACTTATGTTTCCAATTGCATAACATCTCTACAAATCAATACTCATATCATGTATCGAGTATTGTGTTATATTCAGGCTGGTGAATCTCTGCTCCATTTGAAGGCTTTTGATAAACTAAAGAAATGTATCTTTAATTTGATTATCCCCACCTTTTCTTCTTCACTGCAATGTCTCTCTTACAGACGTAATACTGCTAGTCTCAATTCATTTTATAAATTCTATCATCCCACGTGTTATTAAGAACTGCATGATTTATTAGCAGCTACCTTTGTTGCAGATCGTTTGACTTATTGGTCTAGTGATCTTCATTACTTCGCTGTGTTGATACATTATTGTAAAATAGCTTCCTATTCTAGTAGCTTATTTCCAAGAACTGCAAGGCTATGGAACCCTATTCATGCTCACTGTTTCCTCCAATACCGACAACATTGGCCTTTTCAAGACTAATGTCAATAGGCATCTCTTGTCTTTGCGATAAGCATCTTTCCTTCTTGTTAGCTTCGTACATCAACTGGCTTTATGACTTGTCTCAAGCGATTTTCATAAAACGTACTTAATAGTATTAACTGTACATGAATTTATTATTTGAAAATAACGTTAAGATTAGCGGTAAATTATACAAGTTCATACAAGGAACATCCGCAAGACAAAAATGTTGCTGAAAATCTAACTTTCATTTATATTACAATTGATCTAAATCGATCAATTGATCCTTTGTTTTCTCTAAAAGTTTATATGCGGCCATCTTCGTTATCTGAACCTTTCTAATGGATCTAGAGTGAAAGTTTGAGTTGTTGTAACGAAAATAAATAGAAAAAAATAAAAAAAAAGATCTTATAACTAAATTCATGAAATACATTTTTGGGATCATAAATTATTCAAGTAAAGAAATTTGGATTAAAATGTGACATTAAAATGTAGATTATGATTTTTGCTCCGACAGCGCCTGTCAAATCTTTGTTTCGTATGATATCATATCAACAATGCTTATACATACAGGCGCCATCTTGTCTTGGGAAAAAATGGGATGTAATTTGTTGGATTATAAGGCAAGTTTCCCATAAGACTTGCACGACGATATGTAAATAAATGCAATAATAAATAACAACAACAACAACAACAATAACAGTAAAGATAAGGCATCCAAAAGATGGTGGCACAAGTAATTCTCATCATCATCATCATATCGGATGAATCCAAAGATTCTGTTGGTGGCATTGGTTTTTCCGATATTATTTCTCCTCAGAATTCTTTCTAGAAAGAAATCGAGTTCTTATAGCAACGTGAAAGTTGTCAACATCCTCAGTGAACATGATTTTGGTGAACGAACTGGATTCGAACTAGGAACACCTACGTCGTCGGTCCGTGTCATTAACCATGTGACCATCGTCACCTCTCGGCACAAGATATTGCAACAAAATGGCCATAACGAGTCATAAAGGCGACGTAAGTTGGAAATACCAAGGCGAGAGAACGCATTCAGCTTTCCCATGGAAGAACGCGGTGAGTATTGGAATATTTAGGAATCTTATTGCCACTCATTTATTTTTTAATTTAACAGTCGTTATCAATGAAAAATTAATGGTAAATTGTTGTGCGATAATGCAAAATTACTCGCTACTGTTTTAAAAAGAGGAAGAAAGTGCTAGAAATATGGGTATAGTTTTGTCACTCAAACCCAGGTAACACCACTTGGTATAACCAGTAAGAAATCATTGATAATACCACGTGTGAAAACTTTTACTAAATAAATAATAGAAATAATGATGATTAGTGTGTGTAATGAGTTGTTCATTTCATTCGTCCGATCAATACAGAACCTAAAGTAACAGGTTGTAATGAAAAACATATAGTGTGAGGCTCAATGGAATGAGGTTATGATATGAACGTACGAAACACAAAAGTCTCATAATCTGAAGGTTGTAAGTTCAATCTCCGTACAAGGCAATGCATTTTTACTTTCTTTTAATCACATTCGAAACTAATTTCTACTGAAAAAATTAAATAATCCATCATTTGAACGTAAATAAATTTTCTTCTTTTTCTTCTTTCTTGTTATTCCTGAGCTAAGGCAAATATCACACTACTTAATTATTAGGGCTAGGATAACAGCATATTCTTTTCATTGTTTTGACTCTCGAGTGTGTATCCGTTGATGTCTTATATACTTTTATATAAAATGAAGTGGTTATCGCTTGATTTAGTGTGTCTAAATGTGTCGAATATATACTCGAGAGTCAAAACTATTAAAAAATTATTCTTTTGTCATAGTCCTATTGATTACTATATCCAACTAACACGATTGGATTGTAGGATTGGTCCGAGTGAAGTCAGACTTTATATAAATAATCGGGCAGGACAACTGTCCATGTCATGATCTGCCTTCCTATCGGAAGATTTCCGATGACTTTTAAAGTAAAAAAAAACATTTTTGTGGCAATGTCATCGTCGGCTCTCGGTACTTCTCCATATTTGAGCCGCAATTCACTCATCTTGCCCTCGACCAGTGTGGTGTCGTAGCGCCTTCGGATGTCGTTAAATAAATGTTATTGTGATATAAGAACAAATTCAATGGTTAATTGTATTAGATATTAGTGAGTAAATCCACTAGTATATAAAATAGTGTGCTGACGATAACAAATGGAAACCTCTGTAGGAATATAGTAGAAACAGATACGACGCCACATAATTCAAAGAGAGGGTGTGATAGAAAACGGTGCATTTGTCTGGGAGGATGCAATGCGTGAACATGTAAAGTATTATGGTCTGACAAAATATAAATTAATGATTTATATCTCTTCTCGATCGCTCTCCCTCTTTCCCTCTCTCTCTCTCTCTCCTTCTCTCTCTCTCTCTCTCTCTCTCTCTTGCTCTCTTTCTCTCTGTTATGTCATTGGTTCCCGGAAAATGCCAGTTAGCCTGCTGCATGGCCTGTTCTCAGTGTTTAGGTTAGAAATAATTTGCTAACAAACAAACGAATGTCTGTATAGCAGAAATAGTGTCATCGAAACGAAAAATGCATTTAACTTGAGAAAATATTGAGATTAAAATAGTTCTCAGGAATTTTAACTTGGGGGAAAAGGAATTTCATCAGGAAAAATAAACAGGAATCCTACATGAAAGAGATCAGACGATGGTTGTCTGGTGATGCGTCGTAATTTAGAGGAGAAGATTTTTTTAGAGACGTAGAAATTAGCCAAGAGTCGGGAGAGAGACAGTTCACGGGCCGCAATGGCTTCGAGCAGGGGAAGCTGTCTGAAAATGTCGATAGTAAAAACCTAAGACCACCGTGGAGCTTTACAATGGGGAAACATCAATAAATAAAGCTGCTGTAAATGCAACCAAGACTTTGAGACGTACGAATGTTAATTTGCTGCTTTTTCAACGATCGGTCAAATCAAGATCAACCCAGATGGATAAGGTATGTTTCTCCGACTGTCCCGATGTTAAATCCCCAGAAAACTGTACTCGTCTCTTATCATTGTAAAGATCGTTTATCATAAATGTTATACGTCCTGTTTATATACACATCACTAGACGATCGCATATACACTTTAAATATATATATATATATATATATATATATATATATATATATACTCGTAAATATATGAACACATTATATAGACAATACGACATCGCTCTTTCACTGTCCTTCATTGATCAACAATTTTGAACTAAGTTAATGATGAATAAATGCATCTATTATACTAGGCGTGTTAAGATTAGTCCATTTTTAGGTATGGATTATCTTAAAATCAACTACCAAATACTTTCATCCTGATCAGTTTATAAAAATGGTTGTTGATTGGCCACTAAAGCACCAGCGCCAGAATCCTTTCTACCCGAACTGATATAAATGGCTCTGTCCCCTGTTTTAATAAGCTTCTATGACTTCCCTTGTCGTTTGAATTATCGTTGAAGAAGAAACCTCATCAAAATGTATCTCACTCTTGAACCAACCTCAGATACGTCCTAAGATTCAGTGCTGTCGCAACATCTGAGGAGGTGCCACTCAAAACTCTTGACCCAGTCAGAGATTGGAATGCGATCAAGGAGGTCGTGTGCAAACGCCCTACGGTTGAGGAATGGTGTTGCTCAACCCGCTATTACCTGTAATATATGTGAATACATGTTCGTTCCTAAAAGTCCTGTGTTCCTTTCGTTTTATTCCCTCTTAACACCATAACAAAGTGAAATGAATTGGTCTCGTCTTGAGGAGGCTTTATGTTTTGACAAACTTTTGTGTCTGATCTCTATTTCCCATCTGAAATGAAACTGCACATCAAATCCGTTGCCAAAGTTACTGAAAAAAATGGTGGAATCATTTTACCGCTCCAGTAGATATCTCACTGCCGATGCAATCCTCTACTTGTATAAGAACCAAGTACGTCCTTGATTGAAGTACTGTTACCATATCTGGGCAGGAGCTGCTAGCAGCATTTTATTCTGCTTTGACAGAGTTCAAAATAGACTTTGTAGTCTAGTAGATTATGCCCCTTTATCCTTCCTGTAACCTACAATACCGATTTATGAATCTGATGGGTATGTCTTTTTCCTACAGCTTTTTTTTCTCACGGGATAAAGATTACGTGTCTTTCTCTGCTTTGGCGTTATTTTCATGCTAGGTACTCGACCGAGCTCAAATCTCTGCTTTCCCCCCTACTTTGCCAGAACTGTCGTCTGTGGAACGCAGTATTAAGGAGCTGCTTCCCAGCTGACTACAATATGATCTCTTTTCTAGTTCAAAACTAACAAATCTTGTTAAGCCGTGTTCTTAAATAATCAAATCATGCCACTTTCAAATATTCACAAAAACTCGAGTAGCTTTTTTACCTTTATGAAAGCTTACTTATATATATATACGAGGTGTCTACAATAAGTTTCCAGACATTTTTCGTGTGGGTATTTTAATTGATAGTACACACGTGAAACTCTAGTCCCCTTTGAACAAAGCTGCAATGCCCTTATTTTAGCGTTACAACAACTTCTGGAAGTCTTTTTGTGTGAGGGTATCAATGACTCGTTAAAGCCTCTTTCGCTTACTCAGTCGTACCATAATGACAGTCTCTAAGGTTTCGCTTGAACTTAGAAAATAATTGAAAGTCACAAGGAGCAAGATCTGGGCTATAGATAGTGTGAGAAACTGTTTTTATGTTCATCTTGGGCAAATATTCGGTGACATGGATGGTGCGCCCTTGGAACAAACTTTGCGCAAATCTTCCGTATTCTCAGTTCCTCGCGAATAATTGTGTGTATAGTTCCAACACTGACATCAAACTGTGCACTTATTCTCTCTATAGACACACGACGGTCCTTATCCATGAAATTCTTTATTTGGCCAATCAACTCTCATGTACCGACTTCCTTACTCCTCCCACACTTCTCATGATTCCTCACAAACTTCCTGTCTTCCTTTAATCTCTTATGTCACTCACAAACTGATGCTCGATTCATGCAAGATGGCTCAAAGCAGTCTGAAGCATTCAATACATTGCTGTGGCATTTTTCCAAGTATAAAACAGAATTTTATTGCATATCGTTTTTCTAAAGGGTCCTCACATCCAAATTGCATTTTTGGAATTCACCAGCTTTGACAATTATGCTTTAGTAAGTAGTGTGTATTCCAATTCCTGCTGTAGCTGAACATTTGAACCTGAAATCATAAAAATTGGTAAATCATCTAATAAGATATACAGCAATAACATACTGGATTTTCTAGAGTCTGCGACAATTTTAAATGCTTGTACAAAAAAGTCTGGAAACTTATTGTGGGCAGCTTGTATATATATATATATATATATATATATATATATATATATATATATATATATATATATATATATATATATATCCTGAAGATGTCCTCTGCAATAGGAACTAGGGACGAAACGTTGATCATTTCATAAATTCATTCGGTTTTTCTTTTTTCAAAACTTCAAAACAACATATATATATATACATATATATATATATATATACATATATATATATATATATATATATATACTTATTGACCCTTCTTGGCGTTATCCAGGAGTATTTTCAATGTCTAAAATGATGTTATGCTTAATAGCTTCCAATATAAAAGAACTATTAAAGCAATTTAAAGCAAGAAAAATTGACTTTCAGGATGCATGTCTGACTTGTTGACTAAGAAATTGAAATGCATTCTGATGGATTTTATTTTTCTAATTAAATGTTTTGTTTGTTTTTATTGGATCTGCAAAATGATGGTTTATTTCAATAAATAATGTGTGATCACGTTAAGTGCTCGATTCGACATGAAAACCGTCAAGGCCAAATAAAAGATTGCTTATTTATAATTACACCGTACTGTATATCGATACTCTATGGCTGACTGGGATAGTTTCCGTACATTCATATCTGATCTACCCCTGCATTCCATGTTTAAAACGGATGTGTCCTCTATAGTGTCAGACCTGACCGAATGGTTAATTGTGGGCATAGACCGATTCATACCATCTAAAAAATTCCAACAAAAATCTAACAGCCAGCCATGGTTCTCCCCAGAATGTGCTGCTGCCATCACGCACAGAAATTACTTTTTCCATAGCTACCCACGTAATAGATGTACTGAAACTAAAGCTGTTTTCAGGACTGCCAGTAACCACTGTAAAAGAGTAATAAAAAATGCAAGAGAGCTATATGCCCAGTCTGTTTAATCCAAAGTAGCTGAGCAGCGGCTTGGTTCCCACCAGTTTTGGCAAAGAGCAAACAGGATCCTGGACTAAAGCGTGCGTTCTATCCCAACCATTATCAATGGACCAGAGGTCATCTCGTCAGCATCAGACAAGGCCAAACTATTTGCAAAGAACTTTGCAGCTAATTCTACCCTATGCGATGAAGGCCATCAACTCCCCGTATTTCCACCTATAACAGACAACACACTATGCAACATACAAATATATGTGTGTGAGGTTGCCAAGCTAATCAAGACCCTTGTTTCCAGTAAAGCAACTGGCCCTGACGACATTCCAATTATAGTGTGGAAAAAGTTTCAACCAGAAGTTGTCCCCGTACTTACAAAACTGATTAAGCGTTGCCTTAAGGAGAAGTGCTTCCTAACACCCTGGAAAACCTCATCAATATGCCCTGTATTTAAGAATTCAGGTGATAAGTCATCTCCCTCTCTGTACGGACCAATAAGTCTCCTGTGTGTCATGAGTAAGCTGCTAGAATCCATATTAAATAGAGAAGTAGTCAATCACCTCAGCATAAATAACCTTCTTAGTGACATGCAATATGGTTTCCGTTCTGCTAGATCTACAGCAGATGTGCTTGCTAACGGTTATATCTCATAAAATTAGTGAATCTCTCGACAAAGGCTTCCTTTCTAGGACAATTGCTCTTGACAATATCAAAAGCTTTCGATAAGGTATGGCATAAAGGCCTACTTCACAAGAGTTCCAGCTACAGTATAACTGAAAATGTTTTCTCGATTATTAAATCATTTCTCTCTGATAGGCGGTTGATGGGCAGAAATCAGAGGCCTACTTCACAAGATCTCCAGCTACAGTATAACTAGAAATATTCTCTCTATCATTAAAACATTTCTCTCTGATAGGCTCATAAGAGTAGTGGTTGATGGACAAAAATCAGAGGCCTGCAGTATTAATGCTGGAGTCCCTCAGGGGTCCATCCTGGGCCCAACTCTCTTCCTGATATACATCAATGATCTCCCAAAACACATACTTAAATCATTCGTTAACATTTATGCTGATGACACGACCATCCATGGCAACCCATCAAAGGCTGTAAATGGCAAAGTTCTCTCTGATTCTCTCTCCGCTGATCTTGAGCGTGTGGTACAATGTGGAAGAGGTGGCTGGTTACTTTTAATGCATCCAAAACCAAACTCCTATCTTCACATCATCAACGCTCTGATTCCCATCTGGCATCAACTGAAATGAATGGCTCTCGTCTTGGGGATGCTCCATGTTTTAACAAGCTTCTGGGTTTACCCTTTACTCCTGATCTGAAATGGAACGTTTACATCAGGTCTGTTGCCCAGATCACTGGGAAAATGGTGGGATCCTTCTAACCCTCAAGAAGATAGCTCACTACTGATGCAAGCCAAGTACGTCCAAGGATGGAGTACTGCTGTCACATCTGGGCTGGAGCTGCTAAAAACAGCCTATCTTGCCTTGACAGAGTACAAAATAGACTTCGTTGCTTAGTGGGGGATACCCTTTTCTCTTCCCTGCAACCTCTCTCCCACAGAAGAAATGTTGCGAGTCTGTCTTTGTTTTATCGTTATTTCAATGGCAAGTACTCGTCCGAGCTCCAATCTCTGGTTCCCCCTCGCCAATCTTCACGAAAAATGCCTGTCTAGCTGAAACCACTGTCAGTAATTTTCCCCACTCTCTATCTGTGCCTAAATCAAAACGTAGATTCCATGAACAAAGCTTCTTTCTTAGAAGTGCACGCCTGTGAAACTCTCTTCCGTTTACCTGTTTCCCACCACCTGACTACAACTTGGATATCTTCAAGTCCAATATAAACAAATTCCTGATGAGTCGCCCTCTTAAATAAGACACTTTATCAAATCTCCACTACTAGCGATTACTACGATACTATCCCATTAATTAATGTACACGCAATAACCTTTATCCCTGAGTGGCTTCGGGACCTTGATAAGTGGTGACCTCCATGTAAAAACATTTACACTTATTTACAAAACAAAATATCACGTAAACTGATTACGTAGTTTTTTGTTTGTTTGTTTTTTTTTTTACTAAGAAAATCAAATTTACGATTAAGCGAGTCGTATTGTTTTCGATCGGCCATGATGAAATAAATAAGAGGGGGACAACTCAATTCGAAATATCAAGACTAAAATCAGCCTTACACTAGATACCGTTTAGTATTAAAATTTCTAAAAATCGTAAATTTTGATTTCTTAAAATTTAAAAAGAACTATGGAAACTTAGTTGTCCACACGTGGACACACAGACACAAACAGAGGACCTTAAGCTCAACACCATTATTGCCCTTTACCTCTGGTAACACCATGCCTTGCGACCAGGAAGCGATGCGGTTACGTTGACTTCCGTTTTATATATTTCAATCTCTTTTCGCTGGACCTAGGACAATGCAGATATGACGGAAACGTCCTCTCGGTTCTGGCGATAGCGACGACGCGTTCGAACTCGCAAAGAATATTGAGGCCCAAACGCAAGTAACGTTACTCATTCCTCTTTCGCTACAAACTCTTATAACCTTTTATTTGTATTTTTTATATATGCATAACCACTTATCAAGGCCCAGAGACCACTCGAGGATAAGTGTTAAGAGTGTACAGTAGTCAGTTGGACAATATAGTAATCGTTAGTAATGGAAATTCGGTAAACTTGTTAACTTAAGTGGAACGGCTCGTCAAGAACTTGTTTACGTTGGACTTGAAGACAACCATATTGTAGTCAGCTGGAAAGCAGGAAAACGGAAAACAATTCCACAGGCGTGCAGTTCTAAGAAAGAAGCTTTGTTCATGGAATCTACGTTTAGGTCCAGACACAGATAAAGAGTGGGGGAAATTATTGATAGTGTTTTCAGCTAGATGAGTGTTTCTTGTGAAAGTTTGGCGAGGTGTGACCATAGATTGAAGCTCAGTCGAGACAAACTCGCAGCATCTCTTCTGTGAAATTGTAATTAAATTTAAATAAATCTACATTTATTTGTTATCATATCTTCGTATCTTCATTACGAAACCTTTGCTTCTTTCACCTACCTTACAACATGGAGGATGGGATTGCCAATTACATAAGCAGGCGAACAGAACAACTTGGTCAATGTATGTAATTTTTTAAATATATCTTTTTTGAGTGACGAGTACGTACATCATAAGGATTTTTTTTCTGTATTTTTGAATAAGTGTAATTCTAAATAATTACCAATGAAATAATCGGTTTTTATTCAGCTAGGCACTTATAAACAAAAATGAAGAATTATATTCCAAAAATTACAAAAATGATCAAGTAGTTTTTTTTTTATCTATTTATGAAACACATTTGCCGTATTTGTCAGTGATTAATGACAGACGAGACCATTTTTTGCTAGAAAACATAATAAGGGGAGGAAATCAGTTGTTATTTTGACAGCTCCTACATGCATTAGGGTTGTCTGCCCTTGTATACCGATTTGCTGATCGCTTTTTCACCCTCATTGAAACAGAGTAAAATTTGATTTTCTTGAACAAAAATAAAACTACTTGATCAAATTATGTGATTTTTAGAATATTCCATCTTTCGTCCCGTGACTGGTACGTAAATTATGAGGACATTTCTGCACTTTCTTTAATTTTAAAATGCCGCCATAAATGCCAATCTGAATAAGTACCCCCACTCGGTGAAGCCGAAAAAGTAGCTTTTAGATTAATCATCGAACGACCGAACTGTTGAAATTGTTTTAGTGAGTTATGTGTTTTTGCATGTTGTTGGCTGGATGTTTCTGCACATGCGTCCGTTTTTGATTGTACAACAATTTGATTGATCTGTTATTTTTTCAATTGAATTTTTTTTTTTTCACCTCGATATTGAATTTATTCGCTCCCAATCGTAAATATGTTTAGACAGAAACCGGCTCGTAATAGAAACACAAAAAGATATATATATATATATATATATATATATATATATATATATATATATATATATATATAGAGAGAGAGAGAGAGAGAGAGAGAGAGAGAAGAAAGCTGGTAATTCGGAGTCTCTCTTTATATATGTATGTATGTATGTATGTATGTATGTATGTATCTCTATCTATCTTTCTTTTACGTCGATAACGCAAATAAAGATGAATGCATTTACATTTCGCCTTACAAATAAATAAAACAAGGTGTAAATTGTATTAATGACAAAATAATAACCCAGAGGTGAATATGATTATTACAGCAAAGTATGACCATTATATTATTACGTAACCTCACTTATTAACCCTCGTTAAGAGAAAACGACAACATACAAAACCTTCAAGTGGGAGAAGGGGGAGTAGTAGTAAAATGGTAATTATCGGAAACTATATTGAATTATTTTCCCAGCAACAATGGGTTTATTAAGCGTGCTAATAGGGTGTGAAGAAGTCTACTTCCTTTATTCATGAATAAAAAGTTAAATATTAACCATTATGATGATGATGATACTAGTAGTAGTAGTAGTAGTAGTAGTAGTAGTAGTAGTAGTAGTTGTAGTAGTAGTAATAGTAGTGGTTACACAGGTCAATGCGATTAGAACTAACTGCATAAAAGCTAAAATAGATAAAACATATGGAAACAGTACATGTAGACTCTGTGGACAAGGAGAGGGACAATGAAACACATAAGTGAATACAATAAACTATCGCCAAAAGGACATAACATTGCTTGGAGAAGACAATGAACCAGAAGTGCTGCAAAATATTGCACTTAAAACATACGACTACTTGGTAGAAACAAACTTGAGACAAAACTGAAGGACGAAAACCGCAACCTGGAGATACAAACAGATAAACTCATCCAAGCAAGAAGACTGAACGTTTTAATTAACAAGAAGGAAAGAAACTGGAAAATTGTAGACTTTGCGGTCCCGGCAGCAAACAGGGTGAAGATGAAAGAAACAGTAAAACAAAGCAAACACTTGGAACTTACCAGAGAACAGAAAGGGGTATGCAACATAAAGAAAATCAGTGAAATACCAATAATTGTAGGAGCACTAGGAACAGTCACACAAAAAAAACTTGAAAAAAAGACTAAGAGAAATTGGAATCAAAAGGAAAGCTGAGACTATATAATAGTCGATAATGTTCAAAACAGCTGATATATTAAGGAAACCCTCGAATGCGGAATCCACATGAGCGATAAACGCAAACCGGTCATATAAAATCTGCAACAAAAATATAAAGGAACGCCACTTGGATCCAAGGAAATTGAAACGGCAAAATTGTAAGATCACTATTATGCCCTCAGAAACAAAAAAAAAAACAAATAATGTAGTATCGGAATAAATTAGCACCAGACAAAAGAGTCGAGAAGAGTCAAGGAGTATGAAAAGACTGAGGGGGGGGAGTATTATCCAGACCTCCATTGAATGAGTGGGAAGAGGATTGGGACATTGCTTATTGCCACAAAAATTCTAATGAAGACCAATTATTATTACCAGTGAGAAGTCAACAGCACTTGGCTGTTCGGATATCACGAATTTATTTGCAAAGATTATCGAAAGAAGTGAAAAGCACTGGTAATTTGGGCAAACTTGTTGTCACCCACACTCGAGGGAACACACGTGGTTGTCGTCGGCGAGAAATATTTGATGGTGATCAGTGTGATGACATCTAGTAAGTATTATCAACGTCTCCCTGGAAAGAGACGGAATTCATTTCCAGAGGATTTCTCTCAATCCCGGCTCCAAACCAGGAGCTTCAAAGATCAAGGGTTTTCCTAAGGAGGTTAGTGGTACCTACAATAGAAGAAGTGTAAAGGCCACCTAAAACATAGAGGATTCGTAGTTTTTTTTAATTGTCCTTCCAGACGACTTGATACTACACCTAGCGTACCTACTACGATCGGGATTATTTGTATTTAAAGCCGTGTATACGCCTTATCTCCAAGGCCAATGGAGCATAATTGCTTCACTCCTCGTTCTCTTTCTCTCTCACATTCCTGTCCCAAGGTCTACAATCTGCTAGTTTTTTTAGATTTTGTTAATGACAACCAAATCCGGACGATTATGTTCCTATTGATTGGTCGTTATAACACTTTTGTTCCACCATACCTCTACCTTGCCATCTTCACTTGTTCTCACTTCATCAGGCACCTCATTAAATCACTTTCCAGCACATTTCACCCCAACCCAATATATCCGGAGTCCCATGCGATCGTGTCTTTTGCGGTACTCTCTCTGGGCTAATCCACTATACCCTACTGCAAGGTGCGCAATTGACTCTGAGGTCTTACCACAAATCCGGCATCATAAAGCAACTTCCTCTCCTTGAACTACTTTTTTGAACAATCGTGTTCATAATGCATGTTCTTGCGCTGCACAAACAAAAGCTTCAGTACTCTTAGCCAGATATTCAGCTATAAGCCATTGCCATGATCTTACATCAGCCACTTCTGCTATATCCTGGAAGAACCTTCCATGCATTTTCTCCCTAGCCAGTTCCTCTGCCTTTCTCTATCCATACGTTTCACATAACCACCCTTGATCACACATACCTCCACTTCATTGGCTACAACCTTAAGCATCCACTCCTCACTTCAAATCACATGCTCCTTCAACGACATCTCCCCAGTTCTAACACAATCTTTTACACTTTTCAATCCTCTCCCACCGTCTTTCCTCTTTTGATACAGCCTCGCTACACTACTTCGAATGTGGAATATACCAAACATTACTAAAACTTTTCTTGTTTTGATATCGATGGCATGCAACTCCTTTTCAGACCATTCTAAAATTCCCGCACTGTATCTCAAAACACTGATTGCTCATGCATTCATCGCTTTTATTAGAGTTTCACTCTTATAAGGTACTCCTTCCTGACTTTCTCCTTCATTTATCTGTTCATGATGTCTACACCTTCCAACACTCCCAAATACTTATACCCTGTATCTACCATTTCTTTCATAATTTCTCCATTTAGCAGCACTATTCAATTCGCACATTTACCAATCCCAAACTCCATCCCGATGTCTACCGAGTATGTCCCTACAAGTTCTACCAGTCTCTCCATTTCCTTTTCATTTCAACCGAATATCTTCGAATCATCTATAAAGAGTAGATGGTTGAGGCATCTTCCACCAGATCCAAAGTTATACCCTAGTTTCTCTCTCTTCAAGAGGACGCTCAGTGGCTTCATTATCATTACCAAAAGAAGTGGCGATAACGTATCTCCTTGGAATAATCCACGTTTAATATCAACCTGCCTTATCACCTCTCTGTTTGCTATCAACACCAGTTTCCATTGAGCCACACTGGCCTCCAATAGCCCTACCACATTCCTAGCAACCTTCATCATCAATAGGGTTTCACGGATCCATGAATGAGGAACCATGTTGTAAGCCTTTCTGCAATCGATCCATGCTACACTCAGATTCCTCTTCTTCCTCTTTACATTCTGCGTTACTGCCTTATCAATCAGTAATTTCTCCTTGGTATCCCTTGAGCCTTTCAGACACCCTTTCTGTTCATTAGGAAAACACCATTACTCACAAGATGTCCATAAATTTTTCCTCAAAGATTCCAGTTAACAGTCTCCACATAACCAATCCCTTACACAAAATTTTCAGTAAAAATAACTTAAAGTTATCATACAGCTGTTGCAAAAATTTAGAGAATATAATTAAAGCACATAATAGCAAAATATTAAATAAAAACAATGAAAACAACATAAAAATAAACAATAAAAAAGTGGACATTATGACAAAAATAAAACTAACACAAAGGACACATATGTAACTAGTAGAAATGATAATAATAATAATAATAATAATAATAATAATAATAATAATAATAATAATAATAATAAACCAACTTCGGACAACGACAACCATAGTAGAAAGAAAAAGAAACATACTAATAATGAACAAGATAAATGAAACTGTAGATCTCACACACTTTGCCCACTTCAAAATAAATGTCTAACCAAAAGTATAGTTTACCAGGCCACAATATTTGCGAAAGAGACCCCGGATAATAAGACATATTACGTAGGTATGACTTCTTTAGATTTGAAAACCCGATTTTATGACTACAAAAGTACGGCCAAAATTTAAAAAAAAAACACCGAATGAAAACAACACTAGCAAACAAATACTGGGAACTCAAAGAAAGCGAACGTTCGCCGGTAGTCGAATTGAAAATTGTAAGACAAGCAAACATATGTAGAGACCATGTAGATTATGCCTTCAATAAAAATTTGCTATCTTATACTTTAAAGAACTCCAACATCTATTAAACTGTAGGACAGAAATAGCGAACAATTGTGTTCACAGGATAAACTTTACTCTAGGATAGCGATACAAAATAATTTTAAAATTAACAATACATTTTTGTCATAATTCCTTCACAAGATGTTGTTATCCTTTCGATATAAAACTCAGAGTTCACAGAAATAATATTTCCACTACGGTCTTCTAAATATTAAGAACCATTGACACTATATATTCCAACAGTACACCAAGCCGTTACTTTTCGCGGTGCGGTGGAGCAAATTGATCTTTTATTTGAGAAAGCAATACAAATTTCGCGACAAAAATATTAGTTTGGTGGAATTAAAAATTACGTATAGGGCACTAACTTTAAGAAATTCTACATGCGACAAATCATGGTCATCATCATCACAGCGTTTCACCCCATCTTGAGATCCATCGTCGGCCAATGTCCGACGCATTCCTCATGTCCACATGGGAGCATACCCTGCTTGGGGAACAGTCTGTGAGAACATGTGCGATAGTCTGTAGTCTAGAGTCGCAGGGGTACCCAGCGTCCTGTGCATAGCCCAATTTATACAAGTTGTCCCTTGTTTTGGTAAACTTCGTTCGGGCCCAGACGAGTGTTACCCACTCTTTCCAAAGAAGTTCAGAGCTTGTTGGGGGTCTCCTTTCCGTGCCGGAAGAGCCTCGTTGTTGTTATCTTTGACTAACTTATTCCACCAACGAAACCGGAAGGATGCTGGTGCTGTTCGTCCGATACCCGTGACAGTGGCAAAGCTTTTGCAGGATGGTAGTCGTTGCGGCACATCTTGATGTCCAAATAGGGAATGGTGATTGACATTGCGCAGCGTTTCACACTCTGCCTTTATTATCAGCTCTCAAGGAATCTGCGGCCGAGCGATTCTGGACATCCTGCAGGCAAATGGCAAGTCGGTCGTTTTTTTGGTAATCGTCCTGCATGCCTTGTCAAACTCGACATCGATCTTTGCATGATGAACAGAACAGGTCCATGCTGTTGCGCTGTATTTTGTGGTTGAGTATCACAGCGCTAAAGCTGACAGGCGTAGTACGTGTACCTTGACTCTCCAAGAGCTGTTAACCAGAGTCGCTTATCTCAACAAATTATGGTCATTATTACACAGACTTTACCTGAAAGTCGTAAGGTTTCTTGGAGGTCCATAATCGACGTAAAGATGATTTTAATTGATCCAATACTGTGTCATTTTTTGTTTATTTATTTATCTACATCTGTAACAACTCATGTGCTATAACTAGTATTCTCCACGAGGATTGCCTTAAATATTTTTGTGGGAGGAAGAAATCGCTCAAGACAAGGTATGAAGCCACTTACTGTAAGGAGCTAACAAAAATAAAAGATTAATATCGCAAAGATATGAGATATTTATTGACCTTAATCTTAAAAGACCAAGGTTGAAGGTACGGGAAAAAAAACATTCAGCAGAACAAAAGTTCAACAATCCTGCGATTCTTGGAAAGAATTAACTGTATTATAATGAAGTTTCAAAACAACGAATTCGTTGAGACTAGTAAGTCAAGGAGTCAAACGAACTGGAACAAAATAAAAAGCGGGGAATAGATCAGACAAATCTGCAGAAGACATGTGATAATAGCATTTACAGAAAAGATTGAGAATAGCAACATCACTTCTGTGGGGGAGATGTTGCGGAGAAGAAGAAAGAGTAGAACCAATTAAATCGCAGTACATCTTGGCAGATAATGTTCTGAATCTTCCGATTTTTACATAATGTTTCGCTGAATTCTTGCTTCGGTGAAGAACCGCTGTATGTTGAAATTAATATGAATATTTATTCCGCCATGACAACAATGATAATATCATTATTATTGTGATATCTGAACAGAAATTTACATCAAAGTGAGGTCTCTCTCATACTTTTTGTTCAGGCTGACAAAGTAACCATTTCAAAGCTACATTTTGCAAATTTTGCATTTTGGGGGGAGAAGTTTGGTCTTGAGAACTTATATGTTTTTATTATTTCACCCCAAACAATGTACAGTGCCACTTTAATGTAAGGGGCTACTATTTGATAGCAAAGTTTCAGAAATACTATGTAGGGAGTTGAGCAGCGAAATGTATATTCGCATTACACTTGATCATGGAAGCAAGTAACCGGGGAAGAATTCCAATATCTAGCAATTTGAGGAGCAAAACTATTTGAATAGAAGGCTTTTTGGCATCTTGAGATTTCTACAGTGTAGGGGTAGGAGTTTGTTGCTTGTTTGATTAGTCAGGGGTATTCACGTTGAGGGGGACACTAGCTCTTTGAGTTCATAAGAGCACATCCCATTAAAATACTTATAAAACTAGCACGGAGATGCCATATTTCAGCGATGGCACAGATGTTTGAGTTTGGTTGCTAGTGTGGGACCCATTACGTTTCGGCTCTTTTTTAAACCCTGTCTAAAAGCGATGGACTAGTGACAGATGCACAATACTCCAAGCATGGGTGAATATTTGAAGCTTTAAATTTATCATTTTTCCTTGTACAAAATGTGTTCTAAAACGTTTTACAAAACATTGTGTATCTATTTTTAGTATTTTGAATGTTTAAGATTAAAATTCGTAATCCAAAATACAGATAAAAAAAATACAAAAAAATACATATAAAATAATTCTTGGCCTTTTTCAAAGCTAACTAAGAAATGAACAAGCAGAATACTATATAGGTATAAGTAATCCAATTTACCAAATTTCCACGACTAACGATTACTTTGATATAGATAGGGTTTATAATTGCAAAGTTTGAATTTACGACGAAGTATACACATGGATGTGTAAACACATACAAACAAGATATATATAAAGCATAATAACAAAGACGCACGCATACACACACATACATACATACACACGGATATATATATGCATATATATTTACACACACACACACACACACACACACACACACACACATATATATATATATATATATATATATATATATATATATATATAGTGACAGGAAGACCGACATTGTCCTGGATTAAATGAGGATCAACCAAAATCGGTGTAATCGCCAATTTTTAATCAAATAGATTGCCTACTCGAGTTAAGAACATTCCCATCCCTCAGTATACTAGGAGGAAGTTTCACTTGTCTCCCCACACTGAATTAGTCCAAAATACGTTGTAGTCTACATTGCATTGCAGAGAATCTACTGTGGATTTTAAGAAATTATGTGTACAATCTGTAAATACTAGCTTCACTTAAAGTTTAAAATGCAAAAGTCAAGTATTATGCTTTAATTGTGCTCTACAAAGAAACATTAATTTCGGACGCGCTCCTGCCTTATCAAAGAATCTACAGTTGAATTTATAGGCTAGACCTTTCAGCTTGTGCGGTAATAAAATTTCTCAAATGCATACTCCCAGACAAATCAGGTACCTTCATGTAAAATTTCAAAAACAAAATAGGCCTAGCCGTTTTCAAACCTATCAGGATCGAACTCTCACACACACATACACAAAGTTTAACTTATATAATAGTAAAGATACACACACGCAAGTATATATCTATATATATAAAAATGTAAATGTTGGTTCGTTCTAAAATAATAAAACCCTATTTCTACGTTACCAATTTATTTGAAATTTTCAGACAACCCATCTTTAGAGTCGAGGTATGTTTTTATGTTATTGAAATAAATTTACCTCGCGAATTATTAAAATATTAAATAAAATAAATATATTTTTTAACTGTTACTGCGAATCTGTTCTGTTGTAAAACTGAACTTCCGGTTCGATTCATTTCACAGCCACGAATTGACGAAAGATTTCATTTTCTGTTAACTCGATAAGTAAAAAAAAAAACCAACTTACTCATGCAGAGAGTGATCTGTGCTGAAATAATAATGTTATTATTTAAAAAGCCATTCATAACATGGGGAATGGAGGGTGTTTTGTGTTCCTATTCTGTACTTTAACCTTATAATTGAATAAAAACATATAATAAAACTTTAATTAAACGTGGAAAACGATTTTTAAAAAATAGCGCGGATCACTCTCTGCATTAGCACACACACACACAAAAAAAAAAAATAATAATAATCCAATATTTTAAAAATTTAAATTCATTTATGTACTTACCAATTTTTTAAATTTTATTTATGTTAAGGCTTTTCACTCATGAAACATTACGTTTTAATTGTTTAGTTTAATTTTCACGGCATTGTTTACATAAAAAAGTTTGTTTTAACTTTTTCTAAACTGTTTCATTTTTACGACATGCCTCAACGTATTATAAACACCCTAACCCCTCCCATGTTAACAAAAACAAAAAAAACGCCCTTCCATAAACCTCGAAAGCCGTTCTTAACATGGGAAAGTTAGGGTGTTTATAATATGCTGGGGCGAGTCGTAAAATAAAGTTGCTATCTATTATTTATTGCAAAAATTGCTTGAAATTTATTTATTTGACAAAAAAAATTACGGGTTTGTATTACTGTACACATAGATTCGAAAAAGTTGTCAAAACAACAAATATATAACAAATAAATGTTATCAAAGGCAAGATAAGTTACTTTTCTACCAAACTGGATATATTTTTCGTGTTTTTATTCAATGTAACATGTTTATTCAGCTCGAAAACCATACAGTGTTTACCGATGTATTGGAACATTCAAGATGGCATCTTATTCTCTCTTTAACACGGTAAGTGTGGGAAAAGATGTTATAAATAAAAAACCGGATAAAATACTGTTAAAAACTCGCTCAATATATGTTACCGTGATATAGGTTGACATATATTCGGCGGGTTTTTAATAGTATTTTGTATGGTTTTTCATTTATAACACCTTTTTCCAAACTTACGGTGTTAAAGAGGGTGTGAGACGCCATCTTGAATTTTCCAATACATCGGTAAACACTGTATGTTTTTCGAGCTGAATAAACATGTTACATTGAATAAAAACACGAAAAATATATCCAGTTTGGTAGAAAAGTAACTTACCCTGCCTTTGATAACATTTACTTGTTATATATTTGTTGTTTTGACAACTTTTTCGAATCTATGTGTACAGTAATACAAATCCTTTACAAACATTTATTTATTTATTTATTTATTTAGAAAAAAGTTTTACTTTTTATGAATATTAAAAGAAAAATGGGTACTCATGCAGAGAGTGATCCATGCTGAAATAATAACGTTATTATTTAAAAAGCCATTCTTAACATGGGGAGGGGAGAGTGTTTTGTACCTATTCTGTACTTTAACCTTGCAATTGATTAAAAAAACACGATTTAAAAAATAGCGCGGGTCACTCTCTGCATTAGCACCGAAAAATGTTTATTTATTAATAATGTCTCACTTTTACAAACATTTGATTTTAAATTTCTTTTTAAATGACGACTTTTATCGACTTTTTTTTAATATCCCCCCAATGGTGTTTATTCCGAAATCCGTTGTTAACATGGAGAGGTTGGGGGTGTTTATTCTGGAAGCCGTTCTTAACATTTGTGGAGGTGGACCTAATGTAAAAAAAAAATAAATAAATAAATTTAAAAAAAAAACTAAATCATTTACTGATAACTTCTCACTTTTACAAATATTTTTTAATTTACATGCGCGGATGAACAAATTGTTGAATAGTGCGAAAACAAAACATTTAGGTCCACCGCCACAATTTTCTTTTTTAAATGACGACTTTTATTGATAAATAAATTTACTTCTCCATAACTTTTATTGATAAATAAATCTACTTCTCTGCCACGGGCACTGAACCCCTCCTTTTTTTTTAATAGTATTTTCGGGTGGGTATGCTGACAACAAATATCAGTTAAATTTTGCAAATAGCCCCCCCCCCTCCAAAAGTGGTGTTTATTCCGGAAGCTGTTCTTAAGATGAGGAGGTTGGGGGGTGATTATAAGGTGGATCTAATCTAAAAAAAAAAACAAGTTGTTTATGCGCACATAAGCAACTATTTTTTATTGACTTTTTTTTTTTTACTTTTTTATTTAAAAATTAGTAAATTTCAATGAATAGAATCATTTATCATTAATATGTGTTTTTGGTTATGTGTTGAATGAAACTTTTTTTTTCATTACAACAATAATGAACCAATTTAAATCTTCCGGCATGCGTTTAAGGGTTACGAAATTATCAATAAATCGTTTAGTTACTAAGCCAACGTCAGTAAATAAAAAAATATTACGTGCGCACGCATTAGCCTTGACTGGGGGGGCTAAGGGAGCGACCATTAAATAATTATGCTGGTCGCCATGGAACTCAACGCCCAAGGAGTACCTAAAGTGGCACTTATGCACTTATGTTACCGTGCTATTTTTAAAAATAGTATTTTCCTGTTAAATTCAAATTTTACAATATGTTTTTCTTTTATTAATTTGTTAAGTGAAAGTACAGATAACCCGGTCGGTTTCTAATGCGAGGAAAATCACCCCCCCCCCACAAAAAGGGGTACTCTGGATAATAACAAAACATTAAAATTGCCTCAGTCTCGAAAGATTTCTTCTCTACTGAACGAGGAAAAAAACGGTGCAGTGTAGTTCACCTTCTGTTTCTCTCCCCCTCTCTCAATATCTCTCTCTATCCATCTCTCCCTTTCCCTCTCTCAATTTATCTTTCTCTCTATATCACCCTCTCCATCTCTCTTTGAGCCCCTTTCTCTCTCTAACTCCCTCTCTCTCCTTTCCTCTGTTTCATCCCTCTCTGTTTCTAACTCTCCCCCTCTCTCTGTTTATCTATCAATCCCTTTATCTCTCTATCTCCTTCTCTTTCTCTATTTTCCTCTCACTGTCTCTTTTCTATCTATATATCTTCCTCTCTATCTGTCCATCTCTAATCCCTCATCCTATTTTAGTCTCCTAAATTAATTACAGTGAATAAGGCATTGTCAAAACATGGATAAATCCTATTTTAGTCACCTAATTTACTGACTGTGAGAATAGAAGTTATTTGGAAATTACTGCTACCTTGAACAGCACCAGAAGTAACTGGTAAAACCTTTCTAATTAAATTGATTTTGGCAGCCATTTGGTAACAAAATGACATAGCCTTAGCCCTTGCTGCATGAGGAATACCTGCGACCTTGCTGCCAAGTAGAAGAATGATTTATTCTACTTTAAAACATTCAATTTTTCAAAAATCTCATCTTCGACATCTCCAAAACATCCAATATGGGGAAAAATATTGCAAAAATGCAAACTTATTGTTTAGGATGAATGCACAATGGTACGCAAAATATCACTTGAGGCTCTTGGTCGATCCTTGCAAGATTTGCGTGGCAATTTCAGACCATTTGGGAATGCAGTAATATTGCTTGCAGGAGATTTCAGACAAATGTTACCTGTTATTCTTCAATCAACACCAGCAGATGAAATAAATGCTTGCCTCAAATACTTTACTTTTTTGTTCCATGTGAAGACATTAAACTTAACTCAAAATATGCATGTACAGTTGCAGACTGTTCGATCCGCACAAAAACTTTTGCATCACTTGTGGGAAATTGGGTACGAAAAAGTGCCAGCTGGTCAGACTTAAGGGCAAAATTCTTTGACTTTTAACTTCTGTAATTTCTGTAATGTTATTTAATCAAAAGAATAGTTAGTTTAAAAGGTTTTTGCAGATATTCAAATTATAAGAATTCCATTTGACTGAGTGAATGAGCTATTCTTGCAGGTCAATATAAAGATGCCCATGAACTTAACGCTATAATTAAATGTAAAATTCCACGTGAGGTAGTCAAATACAAATCCATCGACACTGTTGTGAAAGCAGATAAAGTGGTTAATTATCCAACAGTTATATTTGCCAGGAATGCCACCGCATGTATTGCAACTGAAATTTGGTGTACTAATTATCAGGTTGTGAAATATAAACCAATCCAAGCTTTGCAATGGCACATAGCTTGCAGTAAAAAAAAATTAACAAACAATATCATAGAAATAACAATCTTAACAGGACCTTTCACAGATGAATATATCTTCATTCCATGCATTCCTATGATTCCACCGGATACATCATTACACTTTAGCAAATTGCACTTTCCAATTTTATTGTCATTTGCAATAACCATCAACAAAGCACAGGGAACAATCTTTACAATTGTGGGCCTTACAGTTACACACTGACTGTTTTTTCACATGGATAATTTATGTTACATATTCAAGAGTCACCAAACCGGAAAATCTCTATATCAGCTAAGAAAATGGAACAACAAAACTGTGTACCCATGCAAAATGGAAATTTAAACCTATAAGAAACATGCTTTTTCTCATTTTTGAACTTTTTCCATTGCGCCAATTTCAGCCACAGCAACGCGTGGCAGGGTACAGCTAGTATATATATATATATATATATATATATATATTATTTTTAAAACAATAAAAAAATGTTATATATACGTCCAAACAAATTATGAGCGACTTTCTAAATAAATACGAGCTTCGAGGCGAAGCCAATATTAACCGTATTCATCGTTTAATATATATATATATATATATATATATATATATATATATATATATATATATATATATATAGTAAGTTATAAAAATATACATGACAATTAAACTACACAGAATACACAGAATATTCTGCTTTTCATCCACGCTAGGATTCGTCGTTTAATTGTCTGCATTCGATATATATATATATATATATATATATATATATATATATATATATATATATATATATATATATATATGAATACTGAATGAAGGCAGTTAAAAAATGCAATCGTTCTTTTCCTCTTTTCATATTTGGCCTTCACTTAGCTATTTTTTTTATTTCCTGTCACCTAACATACATGGGCAATCTGACATGGTTTGAGTAAAGCAAGGTACCTTTATAATAACTAATTAAACCAGATTACACCTCCTTAAAATAATCATACGTAGCTAGACGCATAATTTTACGAAAACGCCTTCTAAAAATATTTTTCTTTCTTATTTTATTTTCTTTCTATTTTTTCTACTTTTCTAATCGGTTTTCATTTTCATTAAATGATTGGCCTCGAGTAAGTCCAGATGTTTATTGTCGTCTGACAATGTCTTTTAAGATTGAAACAGTAAATTCATTGTAGCGACGGCCCTGTCGGTGGGCCATTAGAATACGCCGACTGCCCCCCTGCAGAGGGTAAAAGTCCCTCAATGGGGGTCTTGGATATGACCTTAAACTATATCTAGTGGTGAGGCCCCAGTTTGCGGGCTTTGGGGAGTGTGGAGCCATCC
The DNA here is from genome assembly GCF_053919585.1 of Euprymna scolopes. Lineage (NCBI taxonomy): Eukaryota > Metazoa > Mollusca > Cephalopoda > Sepiida > Sepiolidae > Euprymna > Euprymna scolopes. The sequence continues at coordinate 92,348,240 of NC_136493.1, forward strand.
TTTAATTACCATAGCTCCCAGGTCCACTCTGACCCGGAGTGGTAGTACCTGTTAGGGTTCCAACTATGGGTTAAATTGAAACCGACGTGAAAACAACAAATATATTCTATTAAAAAGATTTTTCTTCAAAATCTTTGGATTCGGCATTAAATAACCCGAAAAGGGTTGATATGCCGTAAAACAAAAACAACCAACCGAAATCATTGTAGCGACTTATGATAGGTTTGTTTGCCTAAATTGAATAAAATTATATCTTCTCTTTTCATTGAGCACTATCAACAAGCTCATTAAAATTCAATGGTGTTTACTTTTGTATATTTTAACCTGGAATAAACATATATATATATATATATATATATATATATATATATATATATATATAGATAGATAGATAGATAGATAGATATGTATAAATAGTCGATATGGCTAAATATGTTAGGATTAGAATAAGTTCAATGGGGTCCTTTACGACTTAAAACTGCTGAAGGAAACACTCAAGTATGCACATAAGCAGATGGTAGGTGTGGATTTGCAGCAATATAAGATCCCTTTTCACACTTCTCCAATTTCAGTAGCTGGTGCAGTTTTGAATTGCTATCCTTCTTACTCACCAGAATTAACTCCATCTGAATTCTTCTTACTTCTTCCATTCGAATTCTGACCTTTAAACAATGATGACATATTCTGCGGGTGCGAGTTTTGAAGAATGCCATTTGTGTGCGTGATATCCATAAATAACTGTATTGACAAATAATGAAAAACTTACGTTTCTGAATAATTTAGATACCGATTGACTCTTCGTAATATTTAGTTACCCACTTCTTGTGCCCGTGGCGTAGTGGATAAGGTACTTGATTAAATTCACTTGTAAAGGTACACTCTTCTAGAGGTAATAAATACTACTGGGACTTTTACCCAGTCATGGCTGACGGAAAGAGAGAATGGAACACATATCAAATCCGTTGCCAAGGTTGATGGAAAAATGGTGAGATCCTTCTATCGATCTAGTAGATATCTCACTGTTGATACAATTCTCTACCTATATAAGATCCAGTTACGTTCAAGGATGGGGTATTGTTGCACACCTGGGCAGGAGCTGCAAGAAATAACTTATCCTGCCTTGACAGAGTTTAAAATAGACTTTGTAGCCTCGTAGGGGATGCCCTTTTCTTTTCCCTACAACCTCTTTCTCACAGAAGAGACGTTGCAAGCTTGTCTCTGCTTTATTGTTATTTTCATGTCAAGTGCTCGTCTGAGCTCCAATCTATGGTCCCCCCACACCAAACTTTCACGAGAAACACTCGTTTAGCTGAGAACACTATCAATAATTTTCAACACTCTTTATCTGTGGTTTAACCTAAACGTAGATTCCATGGACAAAGTTTCTTTCTTAGAACTGCACACCTGTGGAACTCTCTATCGTTTGCATGTTTTTCAGCTGGCTGCAATATGGTCGTATTCAAATCCTACGTAAACAAATTCTTGATGAACCGTCCCCTTAAGTAATCCAATTTACCAAATTTCCACTAGTAACGATTACTTTGATATTGTCCCTTGACGACTTACACTTTTTAACCCTTATCCTCGAGTGGCCTTTGGACCTATATAAGTGGTGACTCCTACGTAAAAAATGCTACCCTCACGAATTAGAAATTCTGTGTAGATTCCTAAGTTCGACAAAAAGATTTCCGATACGACAAGATCACACCTGAAGAAGACCGGAGGTTACATCGACCGAAACGTTGTGAAAATACCACTCAAAATGATATCAATGTGCTTAAACTTCTGAATAATACGAGTAAAAAGCTGTTTTGCTTGTTCGATTTATTCTGAATGAAGCTTGAGATATTTTTATCAACATTTTTAGATACTGTAACAAGAAAAACATTTGTTTAATAGATTTAAACGAGGAGAATGTCTTAAAGAAATGGCGGTCGTGGAGGTTACCGGGGCACATCTGGTTAGTTAGATAAAAAAAATAGCATAATTTAAAAGTCAATAGCTTCTACGGCTTCTTCATGTAAATATTTGTTTCGTCTATCTGCAAAGTAAACCTCTAGGTCAAAACAACTTGAACGTTAACACGGCTCTGGGACGGGGATAGATCAATAATCATCCATAGTTTATTTATAGGTAAACTTAGACAGGAGGCCAGCGAACTTGTCATATGACAGGAGGCCATATTACCGCATCGACGAAACTACCGGTTTACCTTTCATTAGTGGCATCATCATCATTGTTATATCTCATCATAAAGGAATTGAAATCGAGATATTATGGAAGCCAGCCGAGGTGAATATTCAGTAATCTGACAGAAAAAGAACTTGTTATCTCTGTGGATTAGTAAAAAAAAAAAAAGAAACGTTCCGTTCGAAATTCTGTGCAAATTCTCAAGAGTTCGACAGAAAGATTCCCGAGTTCAACAGAAAAATTCCAGAATTCGTCAGAAAGATTCCCGCGTTCGACAGAAAGATTCCCGAGTTCGACAGAAAGATTCCAGAATTCGTCAGAAAGATTCCCGAGTTCGACAGAAAGATTCCCGAGTTCGACAGAAAAATTCCAGAATTCGTCAGAAAGATTCCCGCGTTCGACAGAAAGATTCCCGAGTTCGACAGAAAAATTCCAGAATTCGTCAGAAAGATTCCCGAGTTCGGCAGAAAGATTCCCGAGTTCGACAGAAAAATTCCCGAGTTCGACAGAAAGATTCCCGAGTTCTCAGAAAAATTCCAGAATTCGTCAGAAAGATTCCCGAGTTCGATAGAAAGATTCCCGAGTTCGACAGAAAAATTCCCGAGTTCGACAGAAAGATTCCCTGGTACGACAGAAAGATTCCCGAGTTCAATAGAAAAATTCCCGAGTTCGATAGAAAAAATCTCGTGTTCGACATAAAGATTCTCGAGTTCGACAGAAATTTTCCCGAGTTCGACAAGATACACCGGAAGAAGTTCGGAGTTCATATTTACCTAGACGTTATGAAAATCACTCAAGGCGAGAACAGTAGTCTGAACAATCCAAATAATACGTGCATTAATTTATTAAAAGTAATCGTAGATTCGTATTTATTCGGTTTCTAATGTTAATTTACTTTGAGTTATAATTAGTCGACGAGTTGTCAATTATAACACGAATTGTTGAATATGAGATTAATATGAAACTGTCTCGAAAACAAACACATTCATTCAGGATAAACTGATTATCTCATTAATCAGTCTGCGGAATTAATCTCATTATTTTTCTGTAAAATATTCAGCGGTTTTTATATCACTTTTTTTTCCATCAAAAACAAGGAATAAAAACACAACATTCTTATTATGCATGTGTGTTAGTGTATATGTGTGCTTAATTGCATTTGTTAGTGTCGGGAGTGTGTTATCGCGAATGTTAGTGGTTGGCATTTTTTACATTTGTTTGCATATATATACAATTGCGTGTGTTTGTATGAGAGCGGAGATTGTAGGGTCTATGTGTTTGCGTGCGTGTTATAGCGGATTACTGGACCGAGACACAAAAGTTAATATACTTTTGGGTTATGTATTATGCATATGTGAATTAGCACGTCTGTGTATGTGTGTGTTTATAGAATTTGTTAGTGTAACGTGTGTGTTACTGAGCATGTTAGTGAGTGTTTGCTTTTACATTTGTTTGCGTATATGTGTTATTGTGTGTGTTTTACATATAGTATTATGGGAGGGGATGTTATGACGTTTACGTGTTTGTGTGTGTGTTGTTGCGTATTTTAATGGATGTATGTTATTACGTATCTTTACCTGTCTGTGTCATTTACGCATATTAGTGTATGTGTTTTTGCACGTGTTTATATTTGAATGTGTGTTATTGTGCATGTTAATGTTTGTAATTATGCATTATTGTGCATGTTATTTTCTGTGGTGTTTACGCGTGTTTTCTTACGCATGTTGGTATTCTAATGTTTGCAAATATTAGTAAGTCTGTTATGTTCCTATTTACTTGCCTCCCCACGAGGGAAGAGTTAGACACAAGGTCGGTTTTTAATGTGGAGAAAATCCAGCTCCCAACAAATGGGCACTCTAGATAAGAACAAAATTAAAAATTGCGTCAGTCTAGAAGGACTTCTGTTCAACTGATCGAGTACAGAAAAGATGAAGTGCGGTATCAGAACAGATGCTGAACTTTGTTCTTAGCCAAAAGGACAAGAGATTTTGTGTACGTGTTATTGCGTATTTTACTGAATGTATGTTATTACGTATTTTTGTGTACGTGTCATTATGTATATTAGTGTATGTGTTTCTGCATATGTTTATATTTGAATATGTGTGTTATTGTGCATGTTAATGTGTGTGATTATATACTATGTCATTTTCTATGGTGTGTGTGCGTGTTTTATTACGCCTGTTAGTGTTCTAGTGTTTGCAAATGTTGGTAAGTGTGTGTTATTATGTATGGTACTATGTATGTTAATGTGGGTGTGTATTTATCATGCGTTTGAGTATGTGGGTATATGTTATCGTGTATGTTAATATATGTTTGCGGAACTCTGTATCTTACGATTTGTTTTAATGCGAACATTAATATACATATATATTAAGATAGAACTTGAATGCCTAATAGACTCTATCATCAAGTATTTAAGGTTTCTCGGCATAGGAGTTTGTTATGACAACCTGGCATGAGGATATTTCCCCTTACAAGTAAACGCTGACAAAATAATTAAAATAATAGAGTATTCCCACTATTACTACATCTGGGCAAGATCTGCTAGAAAGTGCAATGTAGAATAACATATATTTTGGACTAAGTTACTGCATGGAGACATGTGACGCTTCCTCCAGGACGATTTCACTGATGTTGATGACAATAAAAATATAGGAGTGCGAAACGTTCGTTGATCATCATTTAATCCCGGGCAACATTGGGTCTCTGTGCTAGTCTCTTATAGAGATCAAGTGTTAACGTTAAGACGGGGCCCTTTGATTCCTGATTCCTGAGATTGAAATAAAATGAAAAATAGAAATGCCTTTGTATATACGTGTATGTTGCTTGTATATGTCTAGATATGCGTGTGTCTAAATATGTGTATGTGTGTGTGACTATTCTTATGTCAGAATCAGCTTTTTTCTTTGCTTAAAAAGGTCACAGATGTCAAAGTTCGATGTCAATGGCGTTTTGTCCATGAGAATTCGCTTCTTTTTAGAAATCTAATATCAATCTTTTGCTTTCTGAAATTTTACTTGTAAATTGAAACCTGTCAGACTGTCTTCAGAATCTGAATTCATTTAAATTCTGGCAAGTTGCGATAAGATATCTTCTTTTTTGCCAATTCTCATGATTTTGAAATAGAATTAAATATGCAGAGCTCCATTTAAATCTTAACACGTCGAACATTTCTTTACGCTATTTTTTAAGGAATTAATGACAAAGCAAGAAACAAAAATCATTTTAAATAATATTTTTTGTTAAATATAACGGTTAAGAGATTAGACAAAGTGCAAATTTTGTAATAAACATATTTTCGACTCATATAATAGTCTTTATCAGGAAATTTCAGAAAATATTTTTTCGTGCATGCTGTCATTGTTTAAGCACGATCTTCTGCTGTTGACGAAGATCGGGTTTTAATGCTCAAGTCAATGTTGGAAGCGATCTGGTGTGTGTACATGAGTTATTTTTTTTATTTGCAGCTGTGTAACGTAGTCGCTGGATGCGTCATTTGAATACGTACGCATACTGACGACTCGCGTGCCGAGTTAATTTTTCATCAGCATTTAAGCCATGAGCGTGACGTCACGGAATAAAATGCATATATAACATAAAGATCGAAGAAATAAGAAATGATGAAAAAGAAAGGAAAAAAAGCCGTGGCGAGTTGGAAGTTTCCTCCTTCCTGCCCCTTTCGAAAGTGAGCCGACCAACCGTGGATTGCGCCTTAAAACTTTTCAGAAAATTTTATAAGAATCAAAGACATCAATTTTTTTAATAAGCACAAAAGTATCAATTTTAGCCATTTTAACCCAAAAGGCACCTCTAGGAGGGGGGGGGGCAAACGGAGTTTTCCCGGAAAATCCTTTCTGTTACTTGTTTGATGTTTATGCAAAATTTCAAAAACAAATTCTAAGGTGTGTTTATTGAGAAAAGTGTGGACAGACGTACAGACGAACGGACGAAAGGGCAAGGGTGAATTTATAGGTTCACCCTCCTTTTGTCGGGGGGACCAAAAATGTTTAGAATGTACTTTTATTTTAATTTAAGAGATCACGTTATAGTATTCCATTATAATTAGTTTTTGTTTCCATTAAAATTTTCATAATCGATAACTAAAATCCGTCAAAAATGCACAAATTAAAAAATTCAAACGCTTTTTTATCTCCTTTTCTTCGTTTTAATTCTGTTTTAATATGTCTTCTTTTTCATACTGCTCTATTTATTGGAATAGCGAATTCGTTTATTTTAGTAATTCAACTAAAGTGTTCCGGTCTGCATTTAGATATAAGCTCAGGAGTTAATTCTAAAAAAAAGTTCTAAAATTTAAGCCTTAAGCTTAAGATATCTTAAAATAAAAATGTTAATTCCGAGAATTTAGCGAATCGGTGTCTAATAAATATGAACTAAATTTAATGCAAATCTGAAATATAGACATTTCAAATGAGAGGTTATTCTCGTATTATTTTGTCATAAACAAAACTTTCAGATGCTAAAAATGCGGAAATTTTGATAAGATTTTTTAATTTATATCCAATACATACTGTTAAAATTCACAAAAATATTATGCCTGAATTTTCACAAAGGGCATCCACTCGCGTTTTGCATACAGCAAAATTAAACTAAATATAACCCACATTGCCCACACTTATGCATAAGAAGTATCTTTCAAAATTCATAATGATTTTTTAAATAGTTTTACATTGACTCATATACTTATAAATCTATATACTTAACAGTTGACAAACAAATATAAACAAAGTCACTGACAAAGTATTCAAGAAAAGTAGGAAAAATTAATTTCGCGTTCAAGCAAAAAGTCGTTTTGGGTCACGGAAGCAAAAGGAAAACATTTTTTGAAATCCTTACTGAAACTGTTGGGTTTTTAATTGAAAATTGTTATTTTATTTATGAAGTAAAGAATGGGTAAATACACACGGTGCCATTTTTGTTAATCGTTATCTGCAATGATGTTAAAATCGATTTATGTGAAAACTAATCCGTTAAGACAGACAAAAAGGCAATATTTAAAATGGTAACTTGAGTTTATTGGTGACTTTCTGGACGGATATCTTTCTTCGAAATATGGAATTGAACCCCGAAAGGAAAAATGGCCACATTGTAGATCTTGAAATTGAGAAGATGAGTGTAAGTATCAATTTTTTGACAAGCAAAATGCGATCAATTTCCGTTCGGATATTGAACTTAGATCACAATAAACCTTCATTTACTTTTAATGCGTCGATTTTCTCTAAGTTTCTTTGCTTTCTAGTATTGCTAAGTTTATTCCAACAGCACATATATTATTTCAGAGAATGAAAAGTCAGGATGGAATTTTTGGTCCTTTCGATAAACTTTAAGTAGCTATCTGGCAACAGTATACATATTTTGATTTGAACAGTAGTGCTTAAATCAATGATTAAGCAAGAGACACACGGTTATTAATAAAATTTGTTAGCTATTTTGTCAGATATCGCGGGAAATCCGTCGGTAGAAGGGAGTGCTTACTCTTTTAAGAACACCTGGTCCTACAATGTCATTAGTGAAATGACTTAAGGCATACGTGCACTTAGGTAACAAATCATGTCAAGTCGTAACTTTAATTAGTGCAGTACATATTAATATAGATTGAATTTTAAACCTTGATTTGTGCGCTTTTTGTATAAGTTTTAACCGTTATTTTAAAAACGTCTTCATTTGGAAAATTCAGAAAATATTTTTTTCGTGCATGTTGTAATTGTTTTAACACGATTTTCTGTTGTTGACGAAGATCGGGTTTTAATGCTCAAGTCATCGTTGGAAGTGTTCTGGCGTGCGTACATGAGTTATTTTTTTTTTAATCTACAGCTGTGTAACGTAGTCGCTGGATGTATCATTTGAGTGCGTACGCATATTGACGACTCGCGTGCCGAGTTAATTTTTCATCAGCATTTAAGCCGTGAGCGTGACGTCACGAAATAAAATGCGTATATAGGCATAAAGAACGAAGGGAAAAGAAATCATTCAAAAGATAGGAAAAATGTGTAGCGAGTTAGAAGCTTCCTCCTTTCTACCCCTTTCGAAAGCAAGCCGACCGACCGTGGATTGCGCCTCAAAACAATATTAAATTCATAATATTAGTTAGGATTCAATAGCTTCAAATTAAATTCATAAATACGAGCGGGACCTGTGGAAATTCCACAGCGGGCTCTTTCATATGTTGATGACGGCATTCGGTGGATGTTCAGCGTAAATGGAGACGCCCTGGTATTATTATAAGTCTTTTGTTAAAAGGTCAAAGGTATTTATCTAAGCTAGCAGGGACACCCGGTCGTAAAACACGCTTAAATATTCTTGTATATATTATTATAGAGTCAATTTGATTCTTATAAGATTGTGATTTCAAAAATAAAAAAAATATATCTATATAACTTGGGTTCATCAGCCTGAATTGAAACCGAAACTAATACTTATGAAGAACATATATATATATATATATATATATATATATATATATATATATATATATATATATATATTGATTTCCTTCAGCCATAATCGAAACCGAAACCAAAACTTATAAAAAATTCTTAGTAAAATTATTTATAAAAAGAAAATAAATGACTTGAGTGCGAAACCGACAAAAAAGAACTCTTGGTAAATTATTTATTACAAGAAATTGATGATCATAACAATGAAACGACAATCACTCGGAAGGAGAAAGATGTAAGCGTGACACACACACACTATCGTATTAATATATAGATGAGCTAGGATAAAATAGCTGCTCTTGACTACATAAATTTAGTGGGGGGAGCACAAAACGATATTAATATTTTTTAATCATGCTGCAAAAAAAAATTATCTATGTGTGCATTGTTTTCACTGAACAGGTTTTCACAGAGTAAAAAACTTGACAACTTTATGACTTTCTTTGTGAACACGGATTCATCAACGCAATATGGACAACTTGCAATAGCAATGTTTCTAATAGTTCCAAAAACAAAAAACAGGAAGTCTGGAAGGCTGGAATAAAGTGTGTAAGATATTCATCTTAATGACAAGTCAAAAACGTGATTTCAATAAAAAGTCAAAACACATCATGTGATTGATTATCAAGGTGCTTTAAAACATTTTACAATCGGTCATTTAAAAAAAATGAAACCCATTTTCTCTTTAAAAAAAATCAGTAATGTCAACAACAAATGGTTCTCTTTGTTCAAGCACTTGTCGCTGGAATAAAAATAACAATAGCAATAACAACAATAATAGCAATAATAATAACAATAACAATAACAACAATAATAATGCTAACAATTATTATTATTATTATTATTATTATTATTATTATTATTATTATTATTATTATTATTATTAAAAATAACAAAATTATAGTGGTAGCACCGACTGGCACCACACCAAATATTCGAGAAGATTCAAGGAAGATGGTAAGACCGAGGAGAAAAAAACATTAACCAAACCTCCACTGGAGGACTACAAAGGGGTCTGTGACATGAGCGAGGCTTATTGAAACCCACATTCCATTAAAGAATGATGGCCGTTGCTAGCGAGAAGTTAATGGTAAGCGGTTGTTGTGATAATGTAAATTCATTTACAAATGTCATCTAAAGAAAGAAGGAGTGCTGGAAATTTGAGGAGACTTGTCGTCACGCAGACTCTAGGGAACACCCAAATTTATTGCCAGTAAGTAATCGCTAATTATGGCCTGTGTGATAACTCCTAGTGCATAATAATAATAATAATAATAATAATAATAATAATAATAATAATAATAATAATAATAATAATAATAATAATAATAATAATGAAGACCGGGTGTAATAAGATAGCAATGTCCCTTAATCACTTTGAGGAGTGTAACTTATCAGTAGCTATATGACATTTACATACTAACCCAGTAACATTAACTACCCACACGGGGTCTTAGAAATACCTGGATTAGGACCCAGGCGCGGGGCAAACCCTCTCGGTGCTGATGGACCCGTAGATCTTCCCAGGTCATCCCTCTAGGAGAAGGAAAACTCTGAAGCTAAACCTAAGGGAAGGGAACCCTCTCCAGTCTTGGATGACAATCTTCCTAGAGCTGATGACTCAAACAAATTACCGGTCTGCAAACCTAAACTGCTTAAGGAGTAGATCGGCACTGCCTATCACCCGGCTTCGATACACCTTCTTTGCCTATTAGCCAGGCGTAGATGTCGAATCACAGGGATTCGACAGAAACACTCAGTGGTCGATCTCATTTCCTGACTAGGGCAATGAATGCTGTTTTCTCCTCTCCTGACACATCCCACCCCTCTAAACTGGGCGCTTGGGGGTGCATGAATGCCAAAATGCCAGTACAGGTAGATTGGGTTGACCATCGTCTGATGGATTGAGGATACCGGATTGACAGTTCCTGGCTGCTGTTCCCGACTGGTAGTACAGAAGCCCTAACTCTTTGGTAGCGGTTACAGCGGCTGCTCGATCAACAGTTGAATAATATCGGGATGATGTCAGTGCCATGTCGCGCATGGAAAAGGGACCCTGCACTCATCCCCGGTGGGCTTTCCTGAGGCCACAATCCTAGTAGATGGGCAACTGATGGTTTACTTGAATTGCATGTCTTGTTTCGCACCCCTACCTAAACTGAAACTCTAAAAAAATTTAAAAAAAACAATGATGACAGTACAATCTAAAATTACGCTTAAACCAGGACAAAACTCAAACAAAACCAAATTGCCTCCTCCCTTGAGGCTTGCATTTACGAACATCCGTTGGCTTAAAACTAATTTAAATGACGTCGAAGCATTTCTCCTAAGAAACACCTCGGATATCTTAGCACTAAGTGAGACTAACCTACACCCTTCCATCCCCTCTAACTACTTTAATATGTCCGAATATCTCCCACTCTGCTGTAAGGACTCTGACAGACATATACACGGGCTTGGAGTCTATATTCGAAATACCCTCCCCTTGACTAGAGAAACAAAACTAGAATCTGACGACAAGCCTTTTTGTGCTTTAGACTTAACATGCAACATAGCATTAGTTACTTTTATTTTCTCTACCGCTCTTCCTCGACCCAGGACTGTACCTTAATAAACAAAGTCTCTGACAGCATAGATACAGCACTTTCCCTCGACATTAGCACACAAGCGCATGTATTTGGTGACTTCAATGTCTACCAAAACAACTGACTTGGATTTTCTACTTACACAGACGCAGCTGGAAGCACAATACATAGCTTCTCTATATCTCATTCCCTATCACAACGGTTACGTTTCCAACCCGTTTCCCTGACCAGTAAGAACACGCATCACTTCTAGATCTGTTTCTGACCACAGTCCCCGATGATTGCGTTACGAATGCCCACAGCCTACTTGGAAATGCTGATCATGTAGTGATAATAGTTGAAATCGCACTAAACTTTAGAGCCAAAACGGATGAGCCATTACTCAAAACAACGAGATATTATAAAAAGGCTGACTGGGAAGCCATCAGGGATTTCATCAGAGATGCCCCATGGCGAAATATCCTCTCACTTCCTGCTGAACAGTGCGACATGAGACCACTGAATGGTTCAAAACAGCAATTGAAGCATATGTTCCCACGCAGAAGTTTTATAGTAAGCCCCATTCTCCCCAATGGTTTACTTCTAGTTGTGCAGCTGCCAATGCGCAAAGGCAGCATGCGTACCGCAGATTTAACCGACATAAATCCAGTTCAAACAGACAGAAGTATATAGAAGCCAGAAGAAATAGCGACAGCTGAGAGAGAATTTACTGAAACCACCAAAAAACGCATCAAAACACAGAAATTAGGAACCCGTGACTTCTGGAAAATCTACAACAGTGTAGTAAATAATGGGCAATCAACAATCCCCCAACAATCATGGGGTTGTTTGCTCAGCAACCGAGGAGGCTAACATGCTTGCCAGTCGGTTTGCCTCCAACTCCACACTGGACCCTGCAAATCTTTACTTTCCTTTGCGCACAGACGCCACACGAGACGATCTGGAAATCACCCCATCTCACGTGCATGCTATTATAAAAAATCTTGACACTTCAAAGGCATATGGACCTGATCTCATCCCGGCTGTGCTATTTAAAAAGTGCTCCGCCGAAGTAGCGCCGGTTCTTTCCAAACTTTACAACAAATGCTTTAAGGAATCTTTCTGTCCTGCCCGCTGGAAAACTACTTCCGTGGTATCAGTTTTCAAGAATACTGGTGAAAAAACTGACCCAGTAAATTACTGCCCCATTAGCCTCCTCCCACTTTTCGCCAAAAGATTTGAGTCCATTATTAACCAACCTCTAGTCCATCACCTTACAGATACTAAACTTCTGACCGACCAACAATACGGATTTAGGCAAGCCCGTTCCACAGCAGACATCCTAACTGTAATCTCTGAGCGTATATACCATTCAATTGACAAAGCAGGGGGGTTAGGAGCGGTAGCTCTAGATATATCTAAGGCTTTTGACAGGGTATGGCATGAAGGTCTTCGCAGGAAAATCAGATCATACGGTATCACTGGAAGAATCGTTAACATAATTACGAGAAATCCTTCTTAGATAAGAGAAGAATCCAGGTTGTCATCGATGATCGTACATCTAAACAATATGATATAAATGCGGGAGTGCCCCAGGGGTCTATCCTTGGACCTCTATTATTCCTAATATTCATAAATGACCTTTCTAACAAAATTGCCTGTGAGATGGGTATATATGCTGATGACACCACTCTCTATAACCGACACCACAGGGAAACAAATGAACACATATCTAGAGAAAGATCAAAAACACTAGAGGATGACCTGTAGTGGAATGGAGACAAAAATGGATGGTCACATTCAATGTTGCTAAGACTAAACTTGTTTCCTTCAATAACTACAAGAAACCTCCTCGACCACCAATAGCAATGGCCAAAGACTCTTTATCTGAAAGAACATCTTTTAAACTCATCGGCCTAACGTTCACATGAAACATGAGTTGAAACAATTACATTGAGAGTATACCCAGGGCCGCTCCGAAGAAGGTAGGTTCTATCTACCGTGCTAGAAAGCTACTAACACCCGAAAGTATCCTGTGCCTCTATAAGGCCACCATTCGCCCATGTATGGAGTATTGTTGTCATATTTGGGCTGGTGCATCTGCTACTAGTCTCTCACTCCTAGGCAGGGTTCAAAAGAGAGTCGCCAACCTAATAGGTCCTGAACTGTCATCTAAGCTTCAGCCTCTGTCCCATCGACGTAATGTAGCATCCCACCCTTTCACAGTTGAGATCCCTGTATGTAAGAGAGCCTTCTATTCCAGTAGTTTCTTCCCAAGAACCGCTAGACTTTGGAATTCCCTTCCGAGTTCCTGCTTCCCCAACTGTACTGACATGCAGAAGTTCAAGTGTAACGTGAACCGACATCTTGCTGCCCAAATCCCCACATAGTACCCCTGTAGCTTATGTCCCTGATAGTAGCCCCCTACAGCGAAGTGGCAATGTGCCTTGTTTGGGGTGAAATTGCAATAAAAAAAATGTTTGTTTTTTTTTTAATTAACAAAAAAGAAAAGTCCTGTCAAATCATAAACTTTGCTGTTCCAGCTGACCACAGGGTGAATATCGTGGACAAGGAGAAACGGAGCAAATACACAGAGCTAGCCAGAGAGCTGAAAGGGATATGCAGATGAAGAAAATCAAGATAGTATCTATAGTATGAGCACTAGGAACAATTCCGAAAAAAATTTTGAAAAAAGAATGGGAGAAATTAGAATCAGAGGAATGGCTGGAAATAACAATAATGAAAACAGCTGATATATTAAGGAAAACTCTTGAATACTGAAACTTATACATATGAGCCACATGCACGGGCTAGACAAACTACTGGCGAGTCAAAACATGAAGAAGCGTTACATGGAACCGAGAACATTGAAGCTGCATATCTATCCCCTCCCCTCCAATTGCCCTATCACCGCTTCCTCTAAAAGAACGATACCAAATTATTGAGAAGGGTCAAGGAGGATGGAAAGACCGAGGAGCGAGCGCTGACCAGACCTCCGCTTGACAATTGCGGAGAAAACTGAGACCTTGGGGAAGCTTATTGACACTCAAATTCCAGTGGAGACCAGTGGCTGCCACCAGCGAGAAATCAATGGTAAAAGGCTGTTTCAATAACGCAAATTTATTTGCAAATGTTATCGAAAGAGGTGGAGAGTACTGGAAATCTGAGGAGACTTGTTGTCACTCACCTTTCAGGGAACACCACAGGTTATTTTCAAGAAAGATCTTTTATGGGCAGTGCGAAAGCTCCTTGTGAGCCAATGATAATAAATGTAAAAATGTTTGATATGATCGCATAATACTTTATAATCAAAAAAACTCTAGGGATATATATCCATGCGCGCGCGTGTGTATATTTCTCATAGGGGCTAGTTTTATTCTTTTTTTCTATTAATAACTCATACCTTTTTAGTTTTATCGCCATGTGTTTAAATTTGAGAGTATTACCTGACAAAGAAAATGTGGTATGAATCGAAAGCTTATCATAAATTCCTTATCGAATCGCCAGCTTTTTACGCAGGTCTTGAACAAAACTTGATATAGCCTATATTCTAAAGCTTATTGTTTACAGGAAATGCTGAAAATAGACATATTAAGCAGAAAGTGTTATAATTGAATATGTTTTACAACGTTCACCCGAATATTTGTGGTATGTATACACATTAAAATCAAGAAACCTCATAACAACAGTTGAAGTAAAAACTCAAAATGTTTGCGTCATTTTATTTCCAACATAAAACTTTTTTTAAACTGTTTTCTCATTTTAATAAACTATGATAATGAAAATATACACCTACTCACTGTGTCGTGGTATGAATTTGTAATTACAGGAAGTTAGGAACGTCTATAATTACATCGAATTGTGAATATGGCAATATTATTTTTCTGCACCGTATTAACCAATAGAAACGTATTATTATAATTTCGACAAGAACGCAAACTCATCTGTGAATGAAGTTAATGCCCGCTTTTTTTATAAACCAGAACAATTGCTTGGTGATTTGATCCCTTTTTCTGCTATTTTTTTTATTCTTTTTTAGATTGATCCATAAATTTTCCTGTGTGGAACGTTAAATATCAAAAACCAAAACCTCTATTTATATATATATATATATATATATATATATATATATATATATATATATATATATATTCTTCGGAATAGTTTTTATTTAACAATCAGTGGTTATGTAAACGTGAGATTGTTGGTTTACAAAATATTACTGGCAGTAATATTCTATAAGTTATCCCATCTAAACAAAAATTGCTGGATATGCAAGATAGAGCAAATAAATTAAATTGTAATTCAATGAATTTCAAAAAACTCTCATTGAAATGAAATGAATTGGTTGAGTTTCATATCAAAGAATTTTTATTATTCTAAGCAAGACAAAGAATGTTTTAGAAAGTTTATCTCCTTAACCTATAGGGTTTCGATGTCTACCATCTCATCAGAGGAGTGAAAATATTAGCAAATAGTTATAAAGGTATGCACCCTATTTGCTAAAGTCAGTGAGACATGGAAAGTCAAAGTGAAAATAATACATTTATCAGAAGTCCTGTAGCAGGAGTATTTGTAGAAAAAGGATATGAATGTTTTTGTTGATCCAACTTGTTTGGTAAAATCCATATTATACGTTCTTTACCTCCGTTTGGTAATAGTTTTCAAGTAATCCGCATAGCTGTGTACATATCCGAATCGGGCAAGTGCTTGTTTAAATTTGTTTTGGGTCCAGCCGAAAATAATTTCAAAGTCTGGTGGAAGCCTTTTCATTAGAAGTTTATATTATATTTAGTGTGGCGAAGTGTTAGGTAGAGTAGGTAATGGTAAGTGGTAGGAGGTGGGGTGAGACATTTGTGCCTATTCATCCTAATATACACATGAACACACATATACAAACTCAACACTTACACACAATATACATATGTTATATATATATATATATAGATACAACTTACATACATACATACACATATATACATATATACACATATACATATATACACACACTTAAACATGCAGACATCTCTATAAAAATAAAAATATATATCTCTTCAAGTAGAATCTAAGAATCATAAAGTTTGACCGGTCGCTTTATTGAGGTTAGGTCGTGTACAAGATATAGGGACTTGGTTCGGGGGGGGGGAAGGAGCTTAATAAAAATAAGAATCTCAAACCACCTACATTCCTTCAAAAATGAAAGATCTCAAAACAATGATAATAATAGCACATCTTTAACCAAATTAATCAATAGCCTAGAGGACAAGAAAATTCCAGATTCAATTAAATGGAGAATACTGAATAAATCTAGATCATATGCCCCAGGGGATAAGTGTTGCAATCTTTGTATATCCGAGGCAGTTAACATCATAACCTTCAATAAACCCATAATTAATACCAAGAACGAGCTAGTGTCCAGATGTAAACACAAGAAAAAATTTAAATACAGCAATCTTAAAATAAAATAACATACACTCTCTGTACAAATGAGAAATAGGTAAAAACAAAGTACTAAATACATACCAGTCTTGACTAAAATCTAAACATTTACTTTACTAATAATATAATAATGTTCATTTCTAAAGATAGGTTCTTAATAACCTGTTTTAACACATAAAATAACTTTCTTTGTTTGTGTATATGCACATGTTAAGTAGAGCCTCACTATAAGCACATTAAAATACTACACTTTAAATCTCCTACACGAAATTGGCACTCTAAGATCTAATTATAATAGTATTTCCAAAAGCATGTAGCTTCCCATTTAAAGAATTTATAATTCCGCACCCATCTACTAACCAGAAAAGGAGTAAAAATTCCCCATTACAAGGTAATCTCCAGATCCGTACGTATAAACAAGAGAGAACTATACTCATTGATGCGTCATCTCTGATGGTACTAGGTTAATTAAATTCTATAACCATAGTTACACAATCCCATTTTTTTCATCTTATTAATGTTAAATTAGCAGAGGAGGGGTTAAAAAATTATTAAAAAATTTAAAAAATAAAAAATATCATTGATAAACTTAGGTAAGTTACATACACTAATTATTCCTATAAATTATAGTTTAAATAAGTGCATACATTTTTATTTCTAAATACATTCTTTATATATATGAGGGTATATCTGTCTATATATGGAACACCTGGTATCTGTGGGTATATATGGGCTTAGATGTAAGTATACATAGAATAAGTGAGCGTATGTGTGTATTAACCGTATGGTTGCGAGTATGTATAAAAAATATATATTGTACACGTTCATGCATGTGTACGTGTGGGTATATATATATGTTATGTGTGGGTATATATAGGTGTGTATGTGTATATATGTGTATATGTATGTATATATATGTATATATATATATATATATATATATGTGTGTGTGTGGGTATATGTGTGTGTATGTATATGTATTAATAATGCAGTTATAGAAAATTTCCCCGGTTAAATATTATTAAATAGCATAAGGTTATGGAAATACTGATTTTAAACGTTTTTTTTTTTTCCAGTAAGGTATTATCATTACTTTATTACCTTGTTTTAACTTACTTAGCATTGAACTATTACCGTAAGGACCATAAAATAAAGATAAAACGTTCCATCAATAATATTAGAATTAATTTCACAATTAGCTAATAAACATTAGTATATTCTAAACTTTATGTCAATCCTCTTTCTAAGGGTAAGATAGATACGTATAAAATTAATAATAATTAGCACCTCATGGGAAGTACATATAACTTGAGTTGACAGAACAAATACAATTTAAATTGACAATGAGGTTTGCGGTTAAACTAGGAAAAATCAGGAAAAAAAGAATTATTCAATTTACGTATTTGGCCCATCTCTTTATTTTAGTTTATTTTGTTTTTGTTGTTATATCCATATTCTTATTCCTACTCCTTTCTCCCCCCCCCCCGAACCAAGTCCCTATATCTTGTACACGACCTAACCTCAATTAAGCGACCGGTCAAACTTTATGATTCTTAGATTCTACTTGAAGAGATATATATTTTTATTTTTATAGAGATGTCTGCATGTTTAAGTGTGTGTATATATGTATATGTGTATATATGTATATATGTGTATGTATGTATGTAAGTTGTATCTATATATATATATATATATATAACATATGTATATTGTGTGTAAGTGTTGAGTTTGTATATGTGTGTTCATGTGTATATTAGGATGAATAGGCACAAATGTCTCACCCCACCTCCTACCACTTACCATTACCTACTCTACCTAACACTTCGCCACACTAAATATAATATAAACTTCTAATGAAAAGGCTTCCACCAGACTTTGAAATTATTTTCGGCTGGACCTAAAACAAATTTAAACAAGCACTTGCCCGATTCGGATATGTACACAGCTATGCGGATTACCCAGGATATAACTTGGAAACTATTACCAAACGGAGGTAAAGAACGTATAATATGGATTTTACCAAACAAGTTGGATCAACAAAAACATTCATATCCTTTTTCTACAAATACTCCTGCTACAGGACTTCTGATAAATGTATTATTTTCACTTTGACTTTCCATGTCTCACTGACTTTAGCAAATATGGTGCATACCTTTATAACTATTTGCTAATATTTTCACTCCTCTGATGAGATGGTAGACATCGAAACCCTATAGGTTAAGGAGATAAACTTTCTAAAACATTCTTTGTCTTGCTTAGAATAATAAAAATTCTTTGATATGAAACTCAACCAATTCATTTCATTTCAATGAGAGTTTTTTGAAATTCATTGAATTACAATTTAATATATATATATATATATATATATATATATATATATATATATATATATATATACTAGCAAAAGTACCCGTCGTTGATTGGGTTCAAAAACAGCCTACAGAAAATGGACTCTGATTTATGAAAGTATGATAGGTTATGAAAAGGAAGGGTTGTAAATTTGGGTTGAATTTGGGGGTATCAAAACCAAAGCAAAATATGATGAAAGTAAAAATAAAATAGATAGACCCCATAATTTATTATACCATACCTGTTCACACTGAAATACTTATCACAGTATTCTGTAGATCTATATTAAAAAAAAACTTGTTAAACTTTGTGACATATTTCCATTCTATGGAGGTCAGATGCGAACGAACACCTCATAATTTTATTATACCATATTTCTTCAAACTGAAACATAAGTATCAAAGTATACTTATGCAGATACATATGAAAAGTCTTTATTAAAGTTTGTGCCTATTTCCATTCTATGGAGGCCAGGCACGAACGCAGACCTCACAATTTTATTATACCATCCCTATTTAAGTTAAAACATGCTTATACAAAGTATTCTTATGTACATATATATCAAAAACACTTGTAAACATTTTTTTTTCTTAATTTTTTAATTTTTTATGTACATACTTTGTGGACCAGGCGCGAACGCAGACCCCACAATTTTAATGAACCACCGTTCTGCCAGATCAAACATACCCATTCCTGTGTCCCGATACATCTTCTATCATTATATGTAATCAGTTTTTTAAAATAGTCAACCATATAGGAGCCTATTCGTGACCAGACACACACAAACACACAGACACATACATTCAGCTTTATATATATATATATATATATATATATATATATATATATATATATATATATATATATATACCGTTGTTTTATCCGCTGCTGCGTATAGTATTTCGTAGCAGGGAGACCTGACGTTGATTGGGATTAAATATGAGGATCAACGAATGTTCCACACTTCAAATATTTAAGTGAGTTCTTGAAAATCAAATGGAAGGCAATTACTGCTAATTTTTTTCTTAAATATTAATTAGATTATTTGGTCGAAATTGCAGAGAACTCATTGGAAATAAGGGATGTTTACCAAATATTAAACTTTGTTGATAATTTGTTCACAATCAAGTATTAACAAGATCTTTTCTTAATTTTTGTCCAGTAATTCATTTTCTTTGTTAATCTCTATATTTGAGAAAACTGTTATTTCTATTGTTTTGTTTAATCTTTCTTTTTAAGAAAACTTTTATATAAAGTGTTAAAACTTTGTATAATATTTATGTATTACAAATCAATCTTTATTCTGTAAAAAAGTTCATTGTTAATCGCGTATTACTTTTTAAGTAATACACATATTTATTTCTTTGTTGTTTCCGTTCCTTATATTACGGCCAGTACTGTGTCTGCATATGATCTTTTAAAACGTACATGTTGTATAATTGATCTGCATAACAGTAATCTAATTTGGTTGCAATATAGAAGTGATTAATGAAAAGAATCTTTCGTACTTATTTAGATACTAGTAGGGTGATTCGATGTTGCCTGGGATTGAATGATGGTCAACGACTATTTCACACGCCCATATTTTTACTGCCATCGAAATCGGTGAAAGCACACATTTTTCAATCAAATCCATTAATTGTTTATAGATATTAACTTAGAGAATACAAAAATATCTACGGAGCCAGTAACTTTCTCTTCTTTTCCAAACAACAGCCAACATGCCTGAAGATGGTCGAAGACCAATCCGACCGAAACGTTGCACAAATAACACTCAAGATGGGAACAATATCTGATCAATAAAGTAATATAACCAATCAGGTCTTATCCGAAAAAGTCAGAATTTGAAACGTTAAGTATTATTGCTTTAAACTTTTTGCTTTAAACTGAAACATTAATTTCGAACGCGCCCTTGTAATATTAAAGAATCTACTGTTGATTTTGTATGTTTGACCTTCCGGCTTGTGTGTTAATTAAGCTTTTTAAATAGACTTGTGATGTGAAGCTGTGTAAGATGTTAACTTTGGTCAAAATCGCCTGTTCTTTCTTTTATTGGATTATTTCGATTATCGATTACCGATACTTATCGAAGATATTCCGACACAAACCCCATCTAAGAACACTGCCAGGCACATAAAGTACCTTGGTGTGAAATGTATAAAAATAGGCCCAGCCGTTTTCGAGTCTATTGGGAAAGAACTCACTCACAAGAACACACACACAGACAAATTTTAGTTGTGTATAATTGTAGAGATGGAGATAGATTTAATCTGGAATAGTCGACGTTGCCAGAGATTGGATTCAGAATCTCATATTATTTTGCACTTAGCATATAACACCGTATATATATCTGTTTATTCTTCTTTATTTTTTTATTTTATGATATCAATTCTGTAGGTGAGGCCAAAGCAGGCACTCTGTGTTGATTGGATGAGAGGAGGTGGAAGTAATGCGACACTAACTGAAATAAATTACTTTACGGGGCACATCTGGCGTTTCTCGGGAGTCAGTAAAGAACCTTGTTCGCCTATTAACATGTTTTTTTTTCTTTTTGCAAGTTATAATTGGACTAAAATATGGTAATACGTCGTATTTACGTTTTTATTGACATCACATGCGAACAGGACCTTCTTTGAACAAAATGCATATATCAATGTACATTGCGTAATCTTGTTTAAGAATATATCTATCTCTGAAATTCCAGGAGATGTTCGTAAACAAAAGGGCAGAAATATCATAGAATTTGTTGCTCTAAAGAAAACAACACTACAGCTTAATTTTAACGCTTTTATTGAAAAAATCAATTCAGGAAACTTGATTATGTAGTAGAGCTGATATATATTCAATGTAGTCGTTTTCAGCCTCAATCACCGCCTCGATACGGGTCCGGAACTGGGAGCATGTCTTTTCCACAAGCGCCGGTGGGATGTCGGCGAATACTCGGCGGATAGCGTCGATCAGGCTGGCGCTGGTGTTGTGGGAGGTCACGTTGGTGATGTTCTCGACCTATGACTAAACGAAATAGACCATCGGGTTCAGGTCGATCTCGATCGTTGAACATTATGTTACTTTCAGACATAATAGAAAGCTCCTATCGCCCTCGGAATTGATACACAACTGCAACAATAAAAGAAAACTGGTTTTCATTAAACAGAAATGAAATAATGTCGACTTTTCTGGGGCCACAATGTTTCGTTCCACCCCGTATATATCGTTCAAAATTATGTAAGTTGTATTTTTAAGTGAGACTACAACACCAATTTTTTTGATATATCGCTATTTGGTTCGAGTTAGCCTATAGTTTTTCTATTTTTAATCGCGGTGTTAATGGTACGAATTGAATTAAATTTAATTCGATATTCCTGGTAATTCTTGAGCCTGATAAAAGAAACCGTAAAGTCGATAGATACAAAAATTCTAACTGACTTAAACAGAGCATGGAATAATCACGTTGATATGCCGATTCTCGTTAGATCACTGAAGTTAAGCAACGTTGTACATGGTCAGTAGTAGATGTGTAATCATTTCAGAATACCAGGCGCTGTATATAGGAGGACGTCGACACCTTCCTGCAAGTACTGCAAAAACGTTACATTGTCATCTTCCCTGTAAAATGGGGACATGCAGCTTATGAATTTGATATTGCGATAAAATAATTTATTAAAATAGTATATTAGTGTTAAGACTAAATTCAATATTTTGAATAAAATATTTGTTTTATTATTTGATAATATAAGAATTTTTTTGTTTGAAAGTCATTGGGGGCACTTCGGCAGTATGCAGACGGCGGTTATTGGTCAAATGATGCGGCAAATAAGTAACAAACATGTTTTTTTTTCCGAACAGAAAAATATTTGAAAGCCAAAACATTTATTGTATAAAAATGTATTATATGACTGTAAAGTCTGCGAAAGGAAATATAATTTTAATAAAACAATTTTGTAATGAAAGCAGCATTGGATTTTTATAAAGTAAAATAGCTTTATTTTTTTTAAATAAATTAATTAAATATAACACATTTTTTTAATTAAATCAACTTTGAAGGGTCAACAACAAATTAATAATTTAAATGTTTTTTATAGAGAAGCGCAACCTGCCGATAAACGCACAATGAAAAAATGGCCGCCGTCCGCATACTGCAGAAATGCCTTTTGTTGTTTCGTGAACACATCAAAGAAGTATATAATTTTTTTTCACTGAGACTTTTGGATATAATAAAATTCTTGACATAGAGGTGGAGCTCAACTTCAGAGAAAATACTTATAATTGAAAAATATATACTCTTGCATATACATTCATTGATTAATTTGAAACAAAGAAATACAATACAGTTTGTAGGAGGTATGAGAGCGCTTTATACCAGGAATTTTGAACCCTAATGTATCTTATCACAAGTACGACGGGATGTGCTTTGTAACAAGATATGGACGCGACATCTAGCAAATACTTCGTATAAATAGTTTTCATAACCCCTACACACTCTATTGTACTCCATTGTTTCAAATTATTCAATAAATCTATATGCATCAGTATACAGTGCCGGCAAAAAGAAAGTCCGCACTTGTAATTTTGTCAAAAACTGACAAATTTATGCTAAATTTAATGTAACTGTTTAAACAACCTCTACATCATTTGATTCGCCTTTTATTCCTCTATAATTTTAGCTGACTATATTTGACTTTCAATTGAAATATTATAGTGTTCACATCAATTTAAAAAAATAACTTCAAATTGAGGAGGCAAAAAGAAAGTCCGTAGCAACAAATTCGCTTAAAATCAGCTTAAATTATCGCCCTTAAATCAGTTTAAAATATCCACCAACAGGCAACAAACATCTCTAATCTTAATTGTTGTTGGTTCAAATTATACAACGTAACATTTAGTCCATATGCCACGACTTTCTCTTAGTGATCATCAGGAGCTCATTAATCTCCACCTTTCTGGTTTATCCAATCGAGAAATCGGCTGAAGATTGAAATGTGATGAGAAAACGGTACGAAAGACTGTGCAAAAGCACCAAAACACCGGCAGTGTTCGTGATGCCCCTAAATCTGGTCGTTTTAGAGTTACTTTTAACAGAGAAGACAATGCTATCAAGATCCGCAACCTAAGAAACAGATTTGAAACGGCTCCCCAAATCCAACAACAGTGCAATCTTGTTAAAAAGTGCTCTCTTTCTACTGTCAAGGACAGAGTAAAGGCATTTAATTTGCAAGGATATGTTGCAAGACGTAAGCCAATGATTTCTGTAAAGAACAGAAAGCGCTATCTGGAATTTGTCATATGCAATGAAGATCATGACTCTTCATAGTGGTCAAAAGTGCTTTTTAGCGACGAAAGCAAGTTCAATAGGCTAAGCAGTGATGGTAGGTAGTACATCCATCGGAGGAAAGACGAAAAATTTAATCCTAGGTGCTCAGTTTCAACACTTCAAGGTGGTGGAGGTTCAGTTTTGGTGTGGGGTATTATTAGTACCCATGGTCCAGGGCTATAGTTCACTTGCAAGGTCGAATTAATTCAACCAAGTACATTAATATATTGACTGGCCATTTTCTACCCTACTTTGATCAGAATTTGGATGATAATCCCATCTTCATGCAGGATAACGCTCCCAATCACACAGCTGGCAATGCCAAGAGGTTCCTGGAAGAGCATGATATTCCGTGTTTGGATGGGCTTGCACAATCTTCAGACCTCAATCCTATGGAAAACGTATTGCAGTACATCAAACAACAGATACGCAATGATAAAATTTTAAATTTGGAAGAACTTTGAGTATTGCTGCAGCTCAATTCAAGGAATTCCCAAAAGATTGCAGGCTGTCAAATTGCAGAAAGGCTAGGCTACTAAACTATTTTATCGACTTTATATATTTTAATTGCCATCACTTAATGCGATTTAAAGTATAGTTTACTTTTCACTTTTCAATTTCCATTTTCGCTCCTTCTCACTTTTACTTCCGCAATAACTGAAGATGCTTCGCGGGCGAATCGAAAGCGCTCGTGACTCTAACAATTACGGAACCTGTATTAGTATTTTCGATTTTGATATACAAAATATTATACGGAAAATCGAAAAAAAAAAAAGAATCATAAAGCAAAGTCTCTCCGTTGCATTTAATAATGCTTGCTTGAATATATATATATATATATATATATATATATATATATATATATATATATATATATATATATATATATATATATTCGTGATAGGAAGAATAATCCGAATCGGGAACTGAAAAATCGGAACTTTTGGGATATCGGAATCGGTACCGGAATAGGAAAAATTTGTGCTTATTTTCGATGCCCAAAACGATTCTTTTAATTATATTTTTTATTTGATTTTTTTTTAAACAAAATCTTTCAATGCGGGTACTAATAATAAAATAATACGTTTACTAAAATATTAAACATGTGTTTACGGTAATGAGAAAAAATAACAAATCTATATCTAGTTAAATAATTAGAGATTTAAAAAGAATCTGGATCGGTAATTTTATCGGAATCGGAAATTTAGTATGTAATCGGTAGCTGTATGGGAATCGGGAAAAATATTAGAAATCGTCCCATCACTCATATATATATATATATATATATATATATATATATATATATATATATATATATATATATATATATATATTCAGGAACATCTATTTTGCTGTTTACTACTTATCGGTGTGACTAAACCTAACGAAATTTAATGTCTGCATCTACATTTTGCTTGTCTGTTATTGTTGGTAATTCTGTTGTTCTTTCCATAATTTATTTGTTTTGATATGAAGTGTGTTTCCTTTCTGCCATCGAAAAACGCGCCTCCGGAAGAAGCCAGTAGAGACCTTACCTTAACGTCGGGCATTACACGAGACAAAAGCAATTGGCGAGATCGCCCCGGATAATGTATCGCATGTAAAGGTCAAACATATTTAGAATGTCGTGCTTGTCTAAACACGACGATAGCTGTCATCTTTGCTTGCCTTTCACAAAGCGTTTTTCCTTTGTTATAAGACATTTGTCTGAAAAAAGGTTTCGTCGGATGGGAAATCGTGTTTTGTAAGTTCGTTCAATGTACTTTATTCACGTGTGTACTTTACGTATTACAGAAACTGATTGCGTGTAATACTTTTCCAAACAAATCGTTCTCACATGTCGTTTCCAACAAACGCGTACTAGTGCACATGTGCGTTATCACCAGTGAACGATAAAAAAAAACGATCAACAAAACAAAACACTTTTACATACATGCACGGTCGTTGATCTTTTATTCTTTTTATCGCAGTTTCCTTTGTTGTTTATGACTGGACGTTTCCTGTGTGGTTGCATCCTCTAGAGGATGTTGATCGTTTTCTTTTTAAACTTTGTCGAATAAAACTCATGTATGGAAATTCAATGGAGACTTGTTGGCTTTCAAAGGTTTTATTTAGAGGAGAGATATTTACAAGGGAAGAGACGAATCTAATTCTGAATATTTATTAACTTGTTTTTCCCCAAAACTTGGGGATTGAGAGACTAGACGGCAGATATCGAGGTGACATTCGCATAGATTCTCTCTACGATTTTAGACTATGTTGTCTCTCGTTGTTCAAGTCCGACTAACTAGAAACTCTGCTCTATCTCTCGAACACCGTATGTCATTTCTATATAATATCATTCGACACCTGTATTTCTAGCGCATTTGATTTAAAGAGGTAATCCTTGCTTCAATCGCGCCAGCTGGACTGGATCAAATTTCTGTTACCCTCCTGGTTATCTTAACAGGTACATGTATTGCATGTAATTCTTGTCGAAGTTCATACTAGTTAACATATTATCTACTTACTGGCATAATGCCTTTACTAATATATAAAAAGAACGTTGTCTGCGTATGTAAGTTCGTTGTTTATGGACTCCGAAACGACTCAGCCAATTTTTATGAAATGTCACACATATGTACTTAATATATATCGCAGTGTTCTTAGATTGTTTGTATTGGAATGTTATTAATAATTATCGATAATCGAAAAACTCCGATGAAAGAAGGAATGGGTGATTTTGACCAAAGTTAACACCTTATACAGCCTAACATCACAAGTGCATTTGAGAAGTTTTATTACCACACAGAACAGGAAGGCCCGTCATATAAAATCAACACTATATTCATTGATATAACAGGTGCGTGTTCGAAATGAATGTTTCTCTTTAAAGCACAATTGAATCATGATGCTTGACTTTTTTTTATTTTAAACTTTAATTTAAGCTATTATTATCGCACAAGCAATAACGCTATGCATATAAAATCGACAGTAAGTTCTTTGATATGACAGGTGCGTATTTGAAATGAATGTTTCTCTTTAAAGCCGAATTGCACCATAATACTTGACTTTTGCATTTTAAACTTTAATTCAAGCCATTATATAAAATAATCTTATAAAATAAACAGTAGGTTCTCTACAGTACAATGTAGACTGCAATATATTGTAGACTGGCACTGCAGGAAGGCACGTGTAGCTTTCTTCTCGATGCACCGTGATGGGTCGCCAACTAAAACAGGAAATCAATTGATTTGATTTAAAAATGAACGATTTCACAGATTTCCCCATGCTTCCGTTGTCTTGTTAGGGGCAGTAGCGCGTGTAATTGTGAGGCAAGAGTTGCGCAATCTCCAACCACACCTCTTCTGAATCGGGACTGTTTGAGTCCAGTGGCAAGGAGAAGACCAGGACGACTGGAAACAATGCCGAAACCAAAACTTATGAATTTTTCTTCGTAAAGTTATTTATTACCAGGAATGGAAGTCTATAAGAATTAAACAACTCGGATGTAAGTGTGACACGGAAAATAAATAAATAACACACACGCTATCGTATTAATATATAGATTATTCAAATATTATTGTAAAATATTATTTAGTAAAAATATTTAAATAATAAACAAAGGTTATAATAATATTTTATTATAACATGATTGAAAAAAAGAAAAGAAACGCGTACACTGATTTTTCTTATCTGTAATTTAATTATTTAGTTAATTCGTTTGAGTATTATAATTATTTGTCATGGCTTATTTCAATAGTTTTATTATTATTTCTGTTATTTATTGTTATCTTTACTTTCAGCTATTTATGTAGCTTTATCTTTACCTTTGTTTTTGCTGGTTAACGAACGAACAAAACCGACATCATTCGAATCGATTAATAACGTATGTTGCTCTTGAGAAAATCAACAACGATAAATGAGCGCGCGAATTTGAAAAACCCGTAGAAAAACTTTACAAAAAAACAAAAAAAAACGAATCACATAATACCTTTCTCATTTATATTTGGAGTTTTGTAAACGCAAATCCCAGATCCAAGCTGACAAACATATGCACCAATAAGGTTGTTAGCATTTAGAGAGAAAAACGCACGGACATTTATTTCATAATGGAAGCAATTTTTGCTTTCATTAGAGGTGCCCTCGCTTAATTTTATGACGCTCTGGCTGTCTGTCCCTTCATCAGTTAATCATGATTCAATTTGAAATTTCATTTTCATCGTTAAACGCGCTCATATATATATATATATATATATATATATATATATATATATATATATATATATATATATATATATATATATATATATATATATATATACTAATGACACACCAAAGTCAAAAGACACTGGAGGATAAAAGATAATAAAATTTTCAGTTGGATGATAAACAATCATTATGATAACGTTTCCCTCCATCTCAGCATCATTAGCTGGACAGTGTCCGAGGCATCTCTTAGATCCGCATCGGAACATGTTTCGCTCAGGAAACAGTTCGTGAGAAAGTGTGTGATCATCTTCGTGTTAGTGTCGCGGACACTGAACTTCCTGTGTATAGCCACACTTGTGCAGGTTGTACCGTGCTTTAGTGTCCTTCGCTCAGGCTCATTTGAGTGTTAACCATTCTTTTCAGAGGAGTTCAGGGCTTGCCGGGTGATCTTCTGTCGGTGCCGAAAGAGTCGCTATGTTATGTACGACAGAATTATTCCACCAACACAGGCCGAAAAAACGCTAGCGTTGTTCGTATGAGGCCTGTGAGCATCTCTTGATGTCCATATAAATGGATGGCGATTGCCGTTGCTTTGTTTATCGCGCTCATGATGAACAATATTATGAAAGGATTGGAAACAATGAATTCGGAAAGCGCAATTTAATTACTTAAAAGAGCAACTCGCCAAATATTTGTTAACAAGGAACTGGAATGCGCCCACATTGTAGTCAGTAAAAAAGCAATCCTATGATATTGTGGTTAACGTAGGAGGGAATATTGAAAGAAACTCTGTTCATGACAGTTCTATTTTAGTTTAGCTATACAGAGGAAGAAACTTGGACATTGCAGTGGAGATAAGAAAATAAGTTCTTGCTGCGAATGTTTTATGAAATTGACGAATCCTACTTTAGATGCGTCTATCTATCTCTATAAGCGGTTATGTCCGTCGGTTAGTCTGTCATGTTTTTTTTTGTTGTTTTTTTAATTGGAGGTCATCGCTAATTAAACCCCGGGTGCCACTCTTGGATAAAGGTTAATGGGAGTTAGGTAGATGGTGAGACAACATCGTGATGATCAGTAATGGTGGAACTTGAGTCGGGTTTTAATTATATAAAAGTTTGGCTCAACAAAGCACTTTTTTGCATTAGATTTGAAATAGATAATACTATATTCATCTGATAAGCAATCCTACGGTATTATGTTCCACAGAAGGACTGTTCTTCTAAAGAAAATTTCCTCATAAACTTTTATCGGTCTTGCTCGTTTTTGTTAAAATTACAATTTTTTTTAGCCTCGTTTAAAGTTTGAAATACTATTAACGTTTGTCTGTACTGCGTCAGTTTGAAATATTTTCTTCGTTTGATCCAGCTCAAATTTCAAATAACTTTTACTTCGTTCTGTTACCTGTAAGTTTGTAGTAATAATTTCATTGGTTCGTCACGTTTAAGTCTGAAAATAGAATTTTCGTTTATGTGGCATGTTAATGGTTGAGACAGAATTTTTATTAATCCGGTACGTTTGATTTTGGAATAATGTTTCTGTTGATCGATAAACCTTTAGTTGTGAATAAACTTTTCATTAGTTTGTCATGCTTTCGTTGAAGATATAATTTTATTTGCTCTATCAAGCTTTTTATTGGAAATTGATCCAGACAAGATATGAATCCACTTTATGTAAGAAGTTAAAAAAACAAAACAAAATACGAGGGGCTAAATAAGAACAAAACCCAAAGAGTAAACAAAAAAAATGAATGTATAAAAACTAAAAGATAAAGAGTTCACAAAACTAAAAGATAAAGAGTTAACGAAAACAAAAAATGAGGAGTTTACAAAAACAAAAGACGAGGAGTAAACAAAAACAAAAGATGAGGAGTTAACAAAAATAAAAGATGAGGAGTTAACAAAAACAAAAGATGAGGAGTTAACAAAAATAAAAATTAGGAGTTAAAAAAAACAAAAGATGAGGAGATAACAAAATATACAGTGAGAGGTTTACAGCAACAAAAAATGCGGAGTTAACAAAAACAAATATTAAAAAGTTAAGAAAACAAAAGATGGGGAGTTGACAAAAACAAAAAATGATGACTTAACAAAACCAAAAGATAAAATGTTAACAAAACAAAAGATTAAAAGTTAACAAAAAAATATTTATGAGTTAACAAAAACAAAAAGTTTACAAAAACAAAAGATGAGGAGTTAACAAAAACATAAGATGAGGAGATAAAAACAAAAGATGGTGCGTTAACAAAAAAAATGAGTTTACAAAAACAAAAGATGAGTGGTTAACATAAACAAATGACGAAGTCTTAACAAAAACAAAAAATAAGGGGTTTACAAACAGAAAAGATATGGAGTTAACAAAAACAAAGATGAGGAGTAAACAGAAACAAATAATGAGGAGTAAACAAAAACAAAGAAAATGAGCAGTAAACAAAAACAAAAGATGAAGAGTTTACAAAAACAAATAATAGAGAGTTAACAAAAAAAAAGATAGGGAGTTAACAAAATATACAATGAGAGGTTTACAAAAAAAATGAGGAGTTTACAAAAACAAACCATAAGGCGTTAGCAAATAAAAGATGAGGAGTTAACAAAATAAAAAAGAGTGTACAAAAATGAGGAGTTAGCAAAAACAAGATATGAGAAGTTAACAAAAACAAAAAATGAGTAGTTAAGAAAACCAAAAAGATAGGAGTTAACAAAAACAAAAAATGATGAGTTAACAAAAACAAAAGATGAGTAGTTAACAAAAACAAATAATGATGAGTTAACAGAAACAAGAGATGAGGAGTTAGCAACAACAAAAGATGAGGAGTTAACAAAACAAAAAATGAGCAGTTAACAAAAACAAATAATGAGGAGTTAACAATAACAAACAATGAGGAGTAAACAAAACAAAGGATGAGTAGTTAAAAAATATAAAATGAGGAGTTAACAAATACAAAAGATGAAAAGTTAACAAAACAAAAAATGGGGAGTTAACAAAAACAAATAATGAAGAGTAAACAAAAACAAATAATGAGGAGTAAACAAAAACAAAAAATGAGGAGTTAACAAACCAAAGGATCAGGAGTTTACAAAATATAAAATGAGGAGTTTACAAAAACAAAAGATTAAAAGTTAACAAAAAACAAAAAATGAGGAGTTAACAAAAATAGAAGATGAAGAGTTAACAAAAACAAAAAAGTAGGAGTTAACAAAACAAAAGATACTTACATTTCGAAATAGCATGTTTCATCGGTTTGGCACGTTTCAATATGAAATCAATTTTTTCGGTTTGTCATGCTTTTGTTTTCTTTTATGGGGATCGGTTCATACAAACGTGAAGCCACTTGATGTAATACTACTTCAAGATCAATAAGTAACCAACGACAAGTGTTAGGTGGATAGATTTTTGTTCAGAAAACAGCAATTAATTCTCCTCCCCTTCGTCAGAAACGTCACTCATTGAATGTGAGAACTAAAGGAAGAAATAAGGGAAGCAAAAGTGAACGAGACTACTAAAAGTTAAGAGAAGATTCACTTCTTACTCAATTGAAACTTAATTTTCTTTTGGTTTGTCACGCTTATGTTTGTAATTGAATTTTCTTTGGTCTGTCATGTTTAGATTTCGAAATAAGATTCACATCACGAAACGTGCATAAATGCCTGGACTGCCATTAAAGTAACAAATCTTTCGGCATCTATGGACGTTTATATAGAACGGTTTTATTCTGTTGTAAGTCCGTTAGCTCGACGGTATTTATACTGAGTGTGTACGAGTGTAGTGAGTTAATTAGGAAATATTTCGTGGAATACTTCCAAAGAAATTAACAGATATGCAACACTGCAGCGATGCGACATGCTTGAAAGACAATTAATCCCGTTGACACACCGGTTTCTGCTGGATCACCAAAGTTAAGCAACGTTGAACCTGGTCAGTACTAAATGGGTGACCATTCGGGACTTCCAGGTGCTGTATGTGCTCTCCGCTTATCTCGGCTTTGTTTCCAGTCGTCCTGGTCTTCTCCTTTCCACTGGACTCAAACAGTGCCGATTCAGGAGAGGTGTGGTTGGGATTGCGCAACCCTTGCCTCACAATTACACGCGCTACTGCCCCTAAGGGGTACCCTTTGTCTTTCGAGACTAAACGGAAGCATGGAAAGGCAATAAAAAACCTATTAGATTATAAAGTTTTTTGCACTCTGTCTAAAGAAAGGCTAATGATTGGTGCATCAGCTCAGATATTGTAATCTGTACTCCATGCACAGTCGAATGGTGGCTTCATAGATATATAGGAAACTGATAGATGTAAAAAAAACAAAAATTGTAGCCCAATAAAAAAAAAGTCTACCTTCCCTGCAGAAAACTAAACATTATCTTCTTTATACTTAATCCACCTTATATTACCTGCCAATGTCACGTTTACAATTCGAAATATAATTCTTAAACGTGCAGAAATGCATGGACGCGACTTAAGAATTAATCTACGTATGTTATTTTGTTTTCATATCGATAGAAGACAATTTAGAAGGGATAAATGATTCCTTTTACTTCTGATGTTTAGAAATTGCAACCTGGATAATAGATCGTCGACAGCTGAGTTTCGTCGGAAAATGTTTAGATTGAAATCAGAATAATTGGCCTTGGAATGTCTGTGAAGGGCATGGGGAGAGGTGGGAGCAATAAATTGCCTCTCTTATATTGTGTCAATCCAGAGCGGCATTTATTGATTGCGAGCTTTGAATTTGACATTCACCAAATTCAGATTGTTATTTTATTTTCAGGTGATATGAATGGCTGAGTCCGTGGTCGATCACGCTTCAGCCTAAAATAGGATTCCAATCACTAAACCTGAACATTCAATGGACGACAGATGTGATTATAGATGCGTCCAAGTATCTAAAATATGAGGCTCTGTCCGTTTGTCTGACGGTCAGTTTGTGAGCCATACTTCAGTTTGACAAAACATTTTTTTTTTATAAATAACATTTTATTTGAAGTGTCACGCTTAATTTTGAAATAGCAGTTACTTTGGTCTGTCATGCTTATGCTTAAAATAGCTGTAGGTTTAGTCTGTTACGTTTCAGTTTGGGATAGTAGTTTATTCGGTATGTTACACTCGTAAATAGTTATTAAGTTTGAAATAGATGTTTATATTGTCTGTCATGTTTCAGTTTAGGATAGCAGTTTATGTGGTTAGTTACGCTTGTAAATAGCTATTCAATTGTGTGTAAACTGAGGGATTTTATTAGTATATATTACAGTAAATGTAATGATCAGCGGCAGTTGATTGAAGTATTAGTATTGTATGTAAAATAAACAGATAAGTTTTCCAGGTTAATTTATTTGTCGACTGTAGATAAGTTGTGATTAGACTTGAACACGACCATGCTATATTCATCTGGGAAGCAACCCCACGGTATTATGTTCCACAGAAGGTCAATTCCAGAGAATTTACTCATGGACATTTCCTCTAATTTTCATCGGTCTGCCTTGCTTATGTTGAAATTACACTTTTGTCTGTCTCGTTTAAGGTCGTTTGAATCCTGACTAACTCAACAAGCAGCAAAATCTCGCCCCTCTATTATAGAGATCCCTAAAGACCGGAAATCCTTCTACTCTAATAGTTTCTTCCCTCATATTGCTAAACTTTGGAATTTTCTCTCGGTCTCCTAATTCTGTGACTGTACTAACAAGCAGAAATGTAAATGTAATGTAAACAAATATCTCGCTGTTCAGCTTCGTAGATTGTTAAACTGTAGATTTGGCCCAATTTATTAGTCCGTTCTATACAATTGGCAATATGCCTTGTTTTGGGTGAATAAGAGAAATAGAATAAAAAAAAACGTACTTAAGAACGTATCTGATATTTACATAAGTAGAGGATTGCATCAGGAGTCTGATGCTTTAGCCAAAACCACTGTCAATAATTTCCCCCACTCTTTATCTGTGCCTAAACCTAAACGTAGATTCCATGAACAAAGCTTCTTTCTTAAAACTGCACACCTGTGGAACTCTCTTCCGTTTGCCTACTTTCCAGCTGACTACAATCTGATTGTCTTCAAGTCCAACGTAAACAAGTTCTTGATGAACCGTCCCCCTAAGTAATCCAATTTACAAAATTCCCACTACTTATGTTTACTGCGCTATAATCACATTGACTAATGTATACCCATTAACCCTTATCCTTGAGTGGCCTCCGGGCCTTGAGAAGTGGTGATTACTGTGTAAAAAAAAAAGAGCGGTAGAAGAATCCAAACATTTTCCATTAACTTTAGCAACGGATTGTATATGTTTTAGATTTTATAAAAGCAAGGCTCAAACATGAGGACCGTTCATATCGCCCAAGGGGAAAAGATATCAGGTGAGGTGGGTAAAAGAACGAAGCTTGGTGTTGGAGGTGTTAAAAGTAATAAACATCTGTTGCCATTTCACCACGTGGTACGGATCAGAAGCGAGGGTAATAAGATGTTGGTTAGAAACTTTCTTTGAACTGCTGGCACAGACATTTGTGCTATCTACAGAAGTGTCAACAAATCTTGTTAGAATATGATTTGGACGACTATTAATGAAGATCGGGATGTACATTGATCTGAGAATAGATAACTGAGACGAGCTGGCGTCTCTACTATAAGTTGTTTTATGCACATTTTAAAATAAAATCGTTTTAGTTAATTTTGCTCTTACGGTTCTGAATTTTTTGGATGAGGATGGATAATTTGTATTATTTGGGTTCGTCGAATTACTGTTCTCATCTTGAGTGTGATTTTTACAGCGTTTCATAATCTGCGGCATAGTTGATAGAGTATTTGGTAAAATCCAGTTCTAAAAGTTATAGACTTGGGGTTGAATGTTCAATCCTCGGTGCGGATAACATCTTAAATTACAATTGCGAATTTCTTAGGACTTCTACCCAATCATGGCTTACGGGGCGAGAGCGTCCTACCCTCCATGGATTAATAAAAAGGTTCCGTGCGAAATCACGTGCATATTTCCGAATTCAAGAGAAAGATTCTCCGAGTTTCGCAAAATACACCTGAAGAATTTCGGAGGTTACATCGACCGAAACGTTGTGAAAATAACGCGCAAGATGAGAACAGTAGTCTACAAAACATGGGTTCTGTTCCTTTTTAATATCTATTCAAAGTTGACACACCTTTATGTTCCCCTGTATGTCTGCATTTTATTTTTCATTCATTTTATGATTAAAAGTTGAACTGCAATTTTGGATCAAACATAGGAGATGCCGACATCATAAATAAATCAAAACTTGATGATTTGATTAGATTTAATTGCTGTGATGTTTCTGTTTTGTAGAACCGAGTTGTCATATCCCGGCAAGAAGAAAGAGAAATCCTGATGGAAGCGAGTTTAAACTGCAGCAGATCCATGCAAGAAGATCCCTATCCAACACAAGGTAAATCGTCGCTTCTAGCTTAAAAGCCAAAGTTATTAAAAATATTTTGAAAGTACATTTTCATCCATAACGTTTTTCGGTATTTGTACATAGTTTGAACAAAACATTTCTTTTTTTTTAATCTAATTTTATCCTAACTCTAAAATAACCCTTGCCTAACCCTAACATAGTTTTAGGTTCAGTTCAGTAAAATTTGGTTTAATCGGTTAAAATTCTATAAAAACGCCTATTTTGTTTAGTGGTTTATTATTAATTACTTACTGAAGCACCTGTTGGCGTTGGACGCGATATTCTGACTAGAATCTTACAAAATCTAAATCCCCACTCTTCATTAATGTATACAGGACGTTTTGAGAATCGGTGACATTACTTCGGAAGTATGTTTTATAGGTTTAGACTAACCTGGGTACTCGGCGTTGCCCGGGTGTTTGGAAGTGTGTGTTTAGCAATAAAATAAAAGCGGAAGTAGGCAAGCAGGCTCGAACCCATACCGTGAAGGAGGAAAAGAACGTGAAAAAATGTGGCGTCTTTGCTGTTTCGTCCATCGCCAAACCTGAATTGACGTAGGTTTAAATTAAGGCTAGTCAATCGAAAAGAGGCGATGACTTTCGAAAATATCGACCAAAAAAGCGGCCCCTCCCTGTAAAAAAAGTGTCCAGTTGAGGGAGAAGGAATTAATGTTTTTAGCTAATTTTTTTGGATATTTGTCGTCCGAAGGGTCGCCCTTCAAAGGGATACCGACTTCGTTAAAAATCAGTCAACTCTGTCGAAAATTTTGGGCAGACATACATACATACAAACAGACAGGTGAGATTAATCATAGACTAGCGGGTGTACCCGCCGTGGCCCGGTTGTGGAGAGGTTTTATGGTAAAAGTATTGATCAACGGTACCCTACAAAGTGTTTCAAAACGCCATAGAAAATATTAAACTAGCAGCGAGTACTCATGCCAGTGGAAAAAAGAAGTAAGCAGACAGGCAGGTTCGAACCTGCAACGCTAAGAGGAAAAGGAAAGCGACCTAAATTTGCATTCATCTTCTTATTTTTCGTATCGGATTTCGGGTTCAAGTGCCAGTGCTTCTCTACAAAGAGCACACGCCAACCGTGAGCGCTTATTGCTGTGCTTCGCCACCCCGTTATTACATTACCTCGATACCAAAACCAAAAGTCTAGATCATTCCTCTAAGGACCTTTTCCCTGATAATTGCGGTATGATGCTGGACCTGTGCGGTTCTAGCAGGTCCCCACCTCCAGGATGTGCCTTCTCTCTTTAAGAAGAGGTTAGTTCATTGCTAATCAGTTAAAGCGCACTGGCGGCAAATGCCGGTGAAGCTGACAAGGCACCTTTTATAGGTCACAGGGGTCGCTTACTTCACAATCTCACTTTCCGACCCTTGTATCACATTTTTTATTGTTGCAGAGAGAAATAAATACCACTTTAGTGTACTCGACCACGTCCAACTGACTATGCTTATTACATGAGATCGTTTTTGTGTGTCTGGATTACTAATTTCTTCTAATTTTTCGAGGTAGTACACGGGATCCTCAACTCTACTTATGAATTCACTTTGTATCGGAGAGCGTGACCTAACCAAGAGAGACATTAGCTTTCAAGATACTGGGAGATAGGATGTATGTAGGAACAACGTCGGACTTTGACACTGGATATTCTGTCCAATGATCTGACGTCTCTTTATTCGACAGTGTTATTGAAATTGAAGTCTTATCCTTATCTTATAAAAGAGAACGTTTTAGCATGAAATATAACGAGGAATACGATAAACAGATTAATTCTGCATCATATCAGCCGTGACAACCTTGGTTAGAAAACATTCAGATGCAAGTAAACATTCTATTTTACAGTTATTATGCATAGCTGAAAGTGTTGCAAGAGTTTTGTACGATGTTGTACTTCCACTCGCTATGTTGATAAATGTAAACTTTCGCTTTCACCTCTTTCGCACCTGTTAATGAATATTTATAAGCTAATAAAACAATCAACTTGATTAATGAGATCTGAGAATTGAAAATCTATTACCCTTTCGTTATTTCATTCTTTGGGAGAAATAGAAAATGGCGCCCGACCCTGCAACAACCAAATTCGACAAAAAATAATCCGCTCGCTTTGTTGTCGGTTTTCTTTTCTTGCTTGTACGCAACGATTTGATTGTTGTTTCTCTGAATAAGTTACACGTTTAACAGAACACATTGTCTTACTAAAGCCATTATAATTCGAATATTAAACCTGTTTGTAATTCAATGCTTTTTTTAATAGATCCAACTTCGCACCTCTATGAGATGCTCTGGCCGTCGGGAGACTATGCATTTTTTTTTCATTTTTTTTCTTTTGCCATGAATAAAAATGAATCGGAAATACATATGGTCCAACGACATTGCAACTGTTCGAAATGCACCACGAGAGAGTACCATCAGTTTGGAACACATGGTGACCGTATTTATGTATTTATTTATTTGCGGACTATTATCCTAATCTTTTATAGTTGTTTTTTTTTTCACGACGTTTCAGCCAACTATTCCACTGGCCTTTGTCAGGTTGTTAACCGTGACGGGATAGAAATACTAAATTTTCAACTGTATGTAATTACTGCCTTCCATAGTTGTTGTCGTCTCGCCACGATTTGGCTAACTAATCCTCTGGCCGGCTTTGGGTGGGATTGAAACCGCTATAAAAAAAAATGTACAAATTACACATCTCAAAATGCTAATAATTAAATAATATACATCGTGACTGAATGAAAAAATTTCTACGAGATATTTTACAAGAGTGCTCCCTTAGGAATTCGCGGTAGAAAATCGAAAATCTTTTTTTTTTTTTTTTAGCCTAGTCGTTCGTCTTAACAGAAAAAAAAATGAGTAGACAAAAATAGACATTTTGTCATAAAAACATTTTTTCGTATCCACCCTAAAAAAACCCCTTAAAACAATAAAATGTTATACAAAAAACAAAGCTTTGTAGAGATATAAGATACTGTTGGGTGTGAGTTTTTACTAGAGCGTTAAAGGGAACTTGCCTTCTTCGCAACGGCCTTGACTATGTCATCTAAGTATTTGTTTCAAATTCATATTTCTTGTAATTCTTATCCTGATGCGTTTGCATATTATTCGATACGATACGTGTTGTAGATTAGAAACAGTTGGTCAGTAGTCATTCGTATATCTATAAGCATTGTAATATATTAGTTGTAACTACCCGACGTTTTCCGGGATATATTAAAGGAATTTTAGCTATTTAAATTTTTATTTGAACGCACATTTTTTAGACCATTACAAGAAGAGAATTAGCATTTTTGGTCATAAGCCAGACAACCCTTAGTTCATCCTTCAACATAAAATAAGAGTTGTCGCCTTATATTATTTAAGTACTGTTTATGAATGAAAGCACCGTTTACGACGGATGCGTCACTTGATCTTTGTAGAGATCAATATTGGAAATTCATCGATATTACATATTTCTTTCCACCCAGTGTTTACCTAAATGGAAATATCAATTTTTAAGAGTTAGTTTGTATTTTTAGACACAAAAATGTACTAGAATTAGTAATAATATTGGTATTGGTATTAGTTTTAATAATTGTATTGGTATTAGTATTAATATTGCTTTTATAATAGCGAAATGTACTGCTTATAGGAAACTAGATTTAATCCTTAATTTACATGTGCTACGGAAAAGAAGAATATCTTTTATTGTACTTATTGCTGGGATTTATTATTCATTCATAATGGATTCTTCTAACCATTATAAAAATCCCAAGAGTTAGTGATTTCATGGGAAAATATCGTGAACTAACGCGATACTACATTCGGAACTTATCAGTAAGAAACACTGACAACCTTTCTTTGTCCAATACATTTTTCTATCTAAAACTGTTGTTCGAGTC
This sequence comes from Euprymna scolopes, assembly GCF_053919585.1. Taxonomy (NCBI): domain Eukaryota; kingdom Metazoa; phylum Mollusca; class Cephalopoda; order Sepiida; family Sepiolidae; genus Euprymna; species Euprymna scolopes. The sequence continues at coordinate 92,388,036 of NC_136493.1, forward strand.
TTTCTTTATGATCCTTTCCTAGTGCTATAATAAAGATTTATAAAAAAAAAAAAATTTTAACAATTCTATACATGGTATTTACATAAACGCATACTTTTGCGCATGTGCGCAGTTTTTTTTTTTTTTTTTTTTTACATAGCTGCGCGGTTGCTGGTCTTGCATTTTTTGGATCATCGCTTCATCATGCGTATGTCATGATTCCCTCGTTTGTTGCTAATCTTTCGTTTAAATCTACATGAAAACATAATGAAGACTTGTTGAGGATTAAATGTTTTGTTGGAGAAAGAGAGTTTGTTTACGTGGGGGCGGAGACTACCTAGACTAAAATTAATTCCTTCTTACTTGTTCTTCGACTTGTGGATTGAGTGACGCCGACGGCAGTCATCGAGGTTACATTCGCTTAGATTTTCTCTAAATTGTCGGACATATCTTGTCTGTATCATTCCCGACAACAAACTGACGTGAAACTCTGTTCTCTACTCTCCAACACGTGGCGTCATCTCTGTCATACCATTTGACATCTGCATTTCTAGCGTTTTTGTCTAAGGAACTAACATTTAATACTCCCGCTTCAATCACATCACCTGCATTTGGATCTATTTCCGTTTGCCTAACACGTACTAATGTAACTCTTGCCAAAATCCATACTAGTTAACATTACTAGCTAATTACTGGCGAGGGTACCAATATATAACACTATGTGCAAAAATATTCCTGGTAGAAAGAATATATACCAAAAACTTAAACCGAATTATATTTTAACTACATGAACGCGCGCTAAAAGGAAATAAAATAGAAATTCAAAATGATATATTGATATTTCAAGATGGAAACTATCTAGGTATATGTTATATTTTATATATTAGAAGACAAGAAAGCACAGCGACTATTCATGAGAAGCACATTATACTATATTTAAATATTGTGAACAGAATTAAAGCGATATGAAATTTGTTTGATTAATATTTTCTTCGTATACTTGGTTTTCAATTTGGTTGTGTTATTGTATCGTGATTGTTACATTTTAACATAGTCGTTACATTTTATCGTAGTTGTTACATTTTAACATAATCGTTACATTTTATCGTAGTTGTTACATTTTAACTCGGACCAGATGTCTCGCAAAGAAACAAAGAAAAAGGAATTTGACACGAGTTTTTTTCTGTTGTATTTATTACCGTACCGGTTGTTTTAACACGAAAGCTCTGACATGTATTTTCAAAGCCAACATAATATAATTGCATCTCTGGCACAACAGTTTCTTAATCTGCAGTAATAACCACCTCTTATGTGTGTAATTCGCTCAACAGTTCATGGTCGTTTGACAATCTTGCAAAAACTCGACGGATTACCAAGTCTTGCATTTTGTTAAGAGTTCCTTTCGTACCGACACGCGCTTTTTCTCCTTTTGTTTTCTTCCTCCGATCCCGATGTCTATATATCCATTCATTTCTGCGACGTCACACTAGCGCCACAGCTTAGTCATTTGCAAATGTTCCAGTGATTTTGTTATTAAGTATTCTTATAATAATTAGCAATGCAATATTACGAGGAAAGCTTTCGCAACATTATGAGCACGATGTGAGCAGTCTTCAATAAAATAACGGCAACAGTCTTGCAATGCTATTTTGTTAACTTAGTTATTACATCTAATATTTATTTAAACCTAATCGGACAACATAAACCGTCTTTGCGGGATCCAGGGGGTGGGTTATATGGTGGATATCCATTATGAAGCTAAGCTGGGAGACGCCAATCCCTCTCAAAGTAATACCATACTACGATTTGTACACATTTTTGCCGTGTTTAATTTCACTCGAAGTTTGTGGTTTTTGGACATTTGTTCAGGTTGCTAAGATGCGAGATGATTTCCTGAACCAACTAGTTAGAATTCAAGCACTTTAAACGCATTCTAGGGAGCAGAGTAAGTGCACCTTGTCCGTAATTCTCTATCATTAGACATTATTCAGAATCCTTAACCCCATTATTTTATCAATTGCCTTCTTGGATGGAAAATGGCCTTCTTAACTCTACCTCAGTTTCTCCTTTCTACACTATTTCCCCTTTCTTTCTCGCTTTCTCTCTCTCTCTCTCTCTTATTATAGATATATATATATATATATATATATATATATATATATATATATATATATATATCATTATCGCTATCTGCATGTATGCGTGGGTGTGCCTCTATTTTCCTATCTATCTATCAGTACCTCTATCGCTGCATATATATTTATGTATATATATATATATATATATATATGTATATATATATATATATATATTTATGTATATATATATATATATATATATATATATATATATTGCTGGCTCGGCCTGTATGTCAATCTCTATCTATCTATCTATCTATCTGCCTTATAATTCAACAGCTTTATCTCTATTTCTATCTTCGTCTCTCTCTCTCTCTCTCTCTCTCTCTCTCTATATATATATATATATATATATATATATATATATATGAATATATATATATAAATATATATACACTTGTGCCCGATATTATTCATACCCCCCCTTGAAAATTGAGTTTATTAGGTGTAACTTTTGTAAGAATTTATTGTTTACGTCCATATTGATACATATTCTTAATAAACCTCTTCTGATCATTTTCGTCATTTTAAAATCTCGGGATACTTGTAATAAAAGAAATATACAGCTATTTATAAAATCTGCAATGTTCAAAAATAATCATACCCCCTTATTTTTTCAGTATTAATCGAGTTTCTGACTGTTTGTTTCTTGTTTGATTCTTATTTTGAATGCTTTTATACAACCTTTGATTAATTTCATTTCGTTTTTTGCATTTTTCAGAAATTAAAATGATATCAACTGAAAACCAATAAAAGAATAAAAATTATTAGAATGGGGAAGAAAAAAGAGCTTAGTAATGATCTTAGGACTAAAATTGTGAATTCACATAAGGATGGTTTAGGTTACAAGTCAATTTCCAAGAAATTTGAGGTCCCTACAGCAACAGCACAGAGCATCATCAAAAAATTCCAGAGCCACCACACAACAAACAACTTGATTGGTAGAGGAAGGAAAAGGAAACTGTCTGCTAGAGCCACCAGGAACATTGTAAGAAGTGTTAATGCAAATCCAACCATCACTACTAAGGACATTTTAGAAAATCTGGAGTCTTCTGGCATAAAAATATCAAGGCAAACATTGCAAAGGACTCTGCATGAAAATGGTCTGAAAGGAAGAAGACCAAGAAGGACTCCATTGCACACCGGAAAACACCTTGCAGCACGTCTAAAGTTTGCTAGGGCCCATGTGAATTCTCCAGAGTCCGTTTTCTCAAGTATTTTGTGGACTGACGAAACAAAAATTGAATTGTTTGGCCATATGGATGCTTCTTACGTTTGGAGGAAGAAAAGAGAAGCTTACAACCCAAAGAACACCATATCCACGGTGAAACATGGTGGTGGTAGCCTAATGTTTTGGGGCTCCTTTTCGGCTAGTGGTCCAGGTAGTTTGATCAAGATAGATGGAACCATGTAGAAGGAGCAATATTTGGAGATACTCCAGAAAAACATTAGATAGGATGCGGCGAAGCTCCATTTAGGACCAAACTGGGTCCTTCAACAGGATTATGATCCAAAACATACTGCCAAAATAGTCAAGAAATGGTTTGAGGATAATCCAATTAATGTTTTGGAATGGCCTAGCCAGAGTCCCGACCTGAACCCTATCGAAAACCTCTGGCACATATTGAAAACTGAGGTTAAAAAGCGGAAACCTATAAATTTGAGGGATTTGGAGTACTACTGCATTGAAGAATGGTCAGAAATCAGTGTTGATGCTTGTAAAAACCTTGTTGATAAATATCCAAAACGGTTACAGGCAGTTATTAAGAATAAAGGGCATGCTATTGACTATTAGTAAGAGAGGTATGGATAATTTTGAACTAGTGCCATTTTTTTTTCTTTGTATAATGTTTCAAACTTGCATAATTTATTTATTTGTTGAGTTTAAATTAAATGCTTATGCTTGATTTATTGTTTGAAATCCCTTTAAGATTGTCTACCTTCAGGTTTGAGCAATATTCTTATAGAAATCTCAAAGATCCGAGGGGTATGAATAATATCGGGCACAAGTGTATATATATTTATATGTATGTATATCTTTCTCTGTATCTCTCTCTCTCGCTCTCTCTCTCTCTCTGTATATATATATATGTGTGTGTGTATCGCTCTCTATCCATCACTCTCTTTTTCTCTCTTTCTTTCTATATATATACATACATATATATATATATATATATATATCAATAAAGTGTATATAAGCTACGCCATCAAAACCAACCCCTCAATTTGACTTGTTCAACTAATCATGTTTTTTTTAGAACATACATTTAGTAAATCCGCTAAATAGCATAGTATGTTATTTTGGAGATGTGTATGTTTAGAGGTGAATATACATTTTGTTTTTTAGTTTAAGCATTTTTATGAATCGATCATCATGAATTTTGGAATATATGTTCTCAGCAAGACATTGAGTAACAGGACATGCAATTATTATTATTATTATTATTATTATTATTATTATTATTGTTGTTGTTGTTGTTGTTGTTCTTCTTCTTCTTCTTCTTCTTCTGTTGTTGTTGTTGTTCTTCTTCTTCTTCTGGTGGTGGTGGTGGTGGTGGTGGTGGTGGTGGTGGTGGTGGTGTAAACGTTACCATTTTGTAGATTTTTACCCTCAATCCTTTTCATCAAATCTACTTTTGACTTTTATTAAATAATACATTTTTAAACAGTGCAAGCTCATAAGCGTCAGCAACACTGGTCAACTGCAAAATTGAATCTTCAAGGAGGTCCATGGAACTATAATTGTTTTTATTTTTACTAGAATTGTATGATATAATTGTTTTTATTTTTACTAGAATTGTATGATATAATTGATTTTATTTTTACTAGAATTGTATGATATAATTGTTTTTATTTTTACTAGAATTGTATGATATAATTGTTTTTATTTTTACTAGAATTGGATGATATAATTGTTTTTATTTTTACTCGAATTGTATGATATAATTGTTTTTATTTTTACTAGAATTGTATGATATAATTGTTTTTTATTTTTACTAGAATTGTATAATATAATTGTTTTTTATTTTTACTAGAATTGTATGATATAATTGTTTTTATTTTTACTAGATTTGTATGATATAATTGTTTTTATTTTTACTAGAATTGTATGATATAATTGTTTTTATTTTTACTCGAATTGTATGATATAATTGTTTTTATTTTTACTCGAATTGTATGATATAATTGTTTTTATTTTTACTCGAATTGTATGATATAATTGTTTTTATTTTTACTCGAATTGTATGATATAATTGTTTTTATTTTTACTAGAATTGTATGATATAATTGTTTTTATTTTTACTAGAATTGTATGATATAATTGTTTTTTATTTTTACTAGAATTGTATAATATAATTGTTTTTATTTTTACTAGAATTGTATGATATAATTGTTTTTATTTTTACTCGAATTGTATGATATAATTGTTTTTATTTTTACTCGAATTGTATGATATAATTGTTTTTATTTTTACTCGAATTGTATGATATAATTGTTTTTATTTTTACTCGAATTGTATGATATAATTGTTTTTATTTTTACTCGAATTGTATGATATAATTGTTTTTATTTTTACTAGAATTGTATGATATAATTGTTTTTTATTTTTACTAGAATTGTATGATATAATTGTTTTTTTATTTTTACTAGAATTGTATGATATAATTGTTTTTATTTTTACTAGAATTGTATGATATAATTGTTTTTATTTTTACTAGAATTGTATGATAAAAACATGGAGTTTTTTCAAATCCAATTTGTTCAGAAAATGGTTCACCATCAATTCTAGCAATAATACTGGCGGAATAAAAATACGAAAATACTACGAAACATTATTTTATTATAATAAATGGTGAAAAAAACATTTGGCAAACACAGCTAAGGTCCTTAAAAATTCTTCTGGGCCTTACTCTTTCGTTTTTTGACTGTAGTATTTTCATATTCCCTCTGCAAACTCATAAATTAGTCACCCAATATGTTTGGGTTGAACTTCCCTTATAACCTCTTCTCGATAGCACTTATATCTTTGTGAAAACGTTCAGCCTGTTCGTCGCTGACATATCTCATGCTGTTAGGAAAGAAATAAAAATGGAAGAAATGTATATTCGGTGACATTCAGGCTCTATGTGTTTATTAAATTGCTTCAACATATCTGCTACAATATCCTTGTAAAAAGCTGATCGCACACTTGCTAGAAAAGTTGTGCATGCCTCTGAATGATCACCATGCTCTTTTCTCTTGAGCATTTAAGTGATCTCCAAAAGCATCATCTTTCACATCCCATCATTTTTAACAAGCATCATTTTTAACAAGCATCATTTTCAACAAGCATCATTTTCAACAAGCATCATTTTCAACAAGCATCATTTTCAACAAGCATCATTTTCAACAAGCATCATTTTCAACAAGCATCATTTTCAACAAGCATCATTTTCAACAAGCATCATCAACAAGTATGCGTATCTGAAGCCCGTTCAATACCCCCTACTTCCAATTAGCCTCAGACACTATGAAGAATGTATTTGAAAACTGGCTTTGTTTTATCCATGGTTTTGATGAAGTTTTTAATGAGCCATATGCTTAAAAGGATAGATGGCAAGAAAATATTTTTGACGTCTACAAGAGGGGGACAGTTGCAATTGTATCTTCCCACAGTAGGTTCTAGTCTCACGGGCCAATCTTTCTGGGTGTCGAAAGAACATGTGCCTTGTATAACCCAATTGCAAGTCCAACAGCAATCTTATTACTTTTAAATCTCCATAAATGCTGCATTAGCGCGTAGAATAATTCAGTTCCAACAGAATATTTTTCATAGTATCGTGATCTAAGACGATGAAAGATAGCTGGTTTCCATTGTGAAGTAAAATCGCTTTCGAGATGCCTTTATCTTATTCTATGAAGTGTGCCCAGTATGTCGGATCATATGCTTTCGTAGTATACATGTGCAATATGAAACCTTCAGCGTCATAACTATAACATAATGATTATTTCATGGAATAAAGGTTAAAATTAACGTTCGTCTTTGTGGTAAATGTAATACGGACACCTTACTGCAACATATTTCACGGCTTGAGTCTTGAAACTAGAAGTGATAATTTATCATTAGACAAATCCAGATCAAGTCATTAAAGGCTGCTTGAGTAAACAAATACATGTTCAGCTTCTGATTGACTTGTAGCTGATGAATCTGTATCCGTTTCGACAGCGTCCGATGCATAACTAAAGTTGAAGTTTTCTGAAGGCGTAGGGACTGACAGGCTTAAGCTATGTTGAATAGGTCGAGCTGTAGATGGAATAATGCCTTTTCCTCCTAGTTTTTGCTGTCAATCATTTAATATTGCTAAAACAAAAAAAGCAGTCCTTCAAATAACTGATTGGCGTCCTCTATATTATAAGAATCCCAAACGTCAAGCCAGAGGGGCGCTTGCTATGAAACCAATGGGTGGTTGTTACATGAATTTTAAATTTAATGTTTGACCCAGTCTTTATTTTTATGACCAAGAGGAAATTGAAAATAGGCATTAATATATATATATATATATATATATATATATATATATATATATATATATATATATATATATATATATATAAACATCAAAATTTAGTAAATATACATCATAATTTAAATTTTATGATGTGAAACGGTTAAATTTCCAATCAAGAATTTTTATTATATGCAAGACAAAGAATATATGTGTTTCGATATTAAATAACAAAAGGAGGTGGTATGCCGTAAAGCAAACTAACTTGAGCCAGGATAAGCAAAACAATATGAAATATAAAGTAAATTGCTGATTTCTAAATATAATTGTCGACGCTGCAACGATCGATTTTTATTTGTTTTCGTTTACTTGTTTGGTGTGTTCATATTTGCGTTGCAATATGACGTACAGCTCATTAAAAGTTGTCCAGTCGGCCAAACGAAACGGCCGTAAATCTTTTAATAAATAAATAAAGAAGTAGACTAAATTGAGAAAATATTTTATTGTAAACGGAAAAGGGTGAGATTAGGAGCAGGATACGGATTTATGATAATAATCGTCATTTCCTGTTTTTTTTTTTTTGTGCTTTCAATTGGCAATAACATTTGTGCTTGAAAATAACTCACATTAGGAATTATTAAAGAGGCTTTCCTTTGTCTTCCTCATTACATACCACATCTCTCCTCCTCCTCCTCCTCCTCCTCCTCTTTCTCTTTCCCTCATACACTCTCTCTTTCTTTCTCTTCTCTCTCTCTCTCTCTCTCTCTCTGTATGTATGTATGTATGTATATATATATATATATATATATCGGTGTGTTTACACGCACACACACATACATACACACACACATACACACACGCATATATATATATATATATATATATATATATATATATATATATATATAAAGGGAGCGAGGGGGAGATTAGTAGTTCCGAACTATAGAAACTTGGGAGCAGCAATTCCAAACCTAATATAAATAACCTTATATTAATTATGTGTGTGTGTGTGTGTGTGTGTGTGTGTGTGTGTGTGTGTGTGTGTGTGTGTGTGTGTGTGTGGCTTAAATATTGTTGTTAATAATATGGCCCGCTATTACTTAGCGTAATGCAAAGTTTTTTGTATATGATCTGACAAGAGGCTGCGAAAGTTCATATAAGACATTAAAGATATTTGCCAACAGCGCCTTTCCTGTTGCCTAGTTGTTAGAGTTATTGACTATCGCCTTATAGTTTTTAGTTCAAGCTTGTGATGGGTCTTGGTTTAGTCATATAATGGCGACCAATGTCTATAAAAAAGCAGTGCAGATATCATTTACTACCAGCGTTTTCCCCGTGTAGTAGTGGTTAAAGATAGTGACTATATATGGTTGTTAGTTCAATCGGCTGTGTGCTGGTATAACTGTGCAGAAGAGCAGTTATACAGCAAAGTAGCCTATATATATATATATATATATATATATATATATATATATATATATATATATATCTTTCTATATCTATCTATCTATCTATCTATCTATCTATATATATATATATATATATATATATATATATATATATATATATATATATGTATATATAATTATTACTATAATTATTTTTAATACCTACAAACACTGGTGTTTCATCCTTTCAGGAATCATCAGTGCAGGGAGTTACGATTACAGCCTGTCGGGAAATCCGAACCCAGCTACGAAGCCATCTCTGACTCCATTAGCAAGGAGCCAACCACACGGCCAACATTAATCGCGAGAAATACAGTTGAAATTGACATTTATAAATGTCTAGACGGCAAGAGTGGTTTTATGATTATAACATATATATATACATATTCATGTATAGAGTTATGTTTATATGTATATATATGTTTGTGTGTGTGTGTGCATGTGTGTGTGCATGTGTGTGTGTGCATGTGTGTGTGGCTTCAGTACTGTTGTTAATTATACGGCCTGACACTACTTTAGCATAATGTAAAGTTCTTTGTATATAAGTTTACTATGTATATATGTTTATATATTTCTATGTAGTGGCTTTAAGTAACTGCATTTAGTTTTAAGCAAAGTTTTGCTTTCAAGAATGCGAAGGGCGTCGATGTAGTTAGACTGAAAGACACGAATGTAGTTATGTGTGTCTTCGAGAATATACAATTTTAAGTCACGTGGAACTAATTCAAAGTTGTAGTCCACAAGGTCAGCGTTGAGGTTTTTGGTTTTACTGAACGGAATCATCAAGATGGTTTGACCAGAACCACTTCTAAATCAATAGACTTCTTTCGGCTGAATGTTATGTGGAAATCATCCCTCTCAGAATAGATCCAGAAAACTTTTTTAGAGCCATAGTGGAGACGGTGCGCTTTATAATTCACCGGCATGGACTCTCAGTATAAAAAAAAAGTTTAAAGTAATTTAGGTGTAACTTACAGCGTTAAATTTAAACTGAAAAACAAACTCATCCATTAGCCGTGTGTATGGTCTTTTGCCATGATCTCTTCAGTAATAAGAGAAAGAAGAAACGATATGCCGGGCATTGCTGCAAAAGATAAAATGAGGTCGTCAGTGATGTGGTACTGTGGGGTCCGAAACTCGGAACTGCTAAAGTAGGAAGAGCTGTCAAGACGTACGCAAAATTATTGACAGAAGACACTAGCTTGCAACTTGTAGATCTTCCTAAGGCCATGGAAGATAGAAATCTGTAGAGAGAAAAAGTCAACCTGGTCCGGGCAACCCTGCCGCTACGGTGATGTAAGAGAAAAACATGTTAGAAACAATGATATTCCTGTGAATCTTTACATCAGTTTCTGCTAAATTGTCATTTCAGTGCAGTTTATTGAAAATGAAGAACAAGGAATAGCAGGGTAGTTCCCAGAGAGTGCAGAAAGTGTACCACAGAAGAATGTCAAAACAATGTACTATTTGATCAAGTAGTTCTGTGAGCCTCAATTTTCATCTAAAATTCCACTCTGGTCTAAAGAGGAGTCCTTTCTCAATAAAAGTTATGAAACGATAGCGTTGGCATTTCACAGATTCCATCAACAGACTGTCTCAGAAGATAATTGTTTATTTCACTATCTTAGAAATTCGTAATACAATTAAGGGAATAAATACTGAGAAAGCACCTGGAGTTGCTGGAATTCATGTTTAGCTTATTCACTATAACTGTGACAAGATTGCCACAAAGTCCACCGTCTGATATCTAATCAATGGCTTAGTAATGGATAGACACCATTTTGATCTCAATATACAAACAAAATTTTTCATGGTCAGTCTAAGGCAACTATGAAGTTATAGGCATTCTTGAAACAGCGTGAAAAAGTCTTTTTCATAGATCTTACTTAACCAGTTCATTAAATCGGATGTCCGACAACTTCAGGAAACGAGTGACACTCTATCCGATGAAACTTTTTTATAAGGTTTCGCTCCAGACAATGCATGTAGCCACTTGATGTAAGGAGCTTAAATACAATGTAGTCAAAAACTAGTCAACGACAGGTATTATATGGATACATTCCAGAACAGAAAAGAGCAGTTAATTCTTCCCCCCTTTGAAGTTGTCTGATAGAAATATCATATCTATGTGCCATGATCAAACCTTAAGCAACTGTGGAATTCTGGGATTAGACAGAGACTTGCTTACTGATAAAATGTAGGTTTTTAAATGAGATGTATTTCTTATGGAAATCGATCAAGACAATGCATGAAGCCATTTGATGAAAAGATCTAAGAACGAAAGCTGATTATTTCAAAGACCTTAGTCTTTGAAAGACTAATGCTCTAGGTAGAATGGAAAACAGTGACTAGGAAGAGAGTCCCACAACCTTGCAGCCATTAGAAAGAAGCTACTGGAATATATAGCCGTATTACAATGAGGTATTAAAACAACGAATCGATGGAGATCTCTTGATGAACGCATTAAACGAACTGAAACAAAGGAAGCAGTGAATAGATCTGGCAATTCTTAGGAACACATGTCATAACAGTATTTGTAGAAAAGACTGAGACTAGCAACATTACGTCCGTGAGAGAGAGAGGTTGCAGTGCAGATATGATGTAGGGCCAATCAAATTACAGATAAGTTTCTTCAATTCATAAAGAACCTCCAAATGGGACACAGAATCACCAGCCCAAATATGGCAACAGTACTCCATACATCATCATCATCATCATCATCATCATCATCATCATCATCATCAGTAAATTTGTAGAGATAGAGAGTAGCCTCAGATGTGAGACAGTGTTCAGAGCGATAGTTAAGAATCGATTTTACGAGAAGCAGAAAAGGGAAAAATACGTTAATGTCGTATAAACGCGAAAATAGTTTAACTCTCGTCAGTATTCTAACTTGAAACTAAATTAATCATATGTACATAACACTGAAGTCGCAACATTGAAAACCTTTCTTTTTCTTACAGTTTTATTAATACGCCGTTTTATTCACACGCCCTTACGACTGTCTCATCGTACGTTTTAAAAATCATTTGTTTTTTTCTATTGCAACAGAAATTAAACGGTTTCTATTAAATCAGCTAATCTTTAAGAATCTATGCCATTATTTAGGTTGACAATCCTAAAATCTTTTATTTGTTTTCTATCAAATAACATACTTAATAGAATGCTGTGTATACATAGCGATGATGATGATCATGATAATGATCATGATGCTTATGATGATGAATGAGCCCCTTAGCCCCCAGGGTCGTGAGGGTGCTGTATTATTCCATGCAGCATATTTTGGAATGAATTAGTCTGGCGGCACCCATCTCTCTCCAAACTACAGAGTACATACAGCACCTAGTATAATAAAATGGTCACCCATTTTAGTAGTGACCAGTCTCAACGTCGCTTAACTTCGGATATCAAACGGGAACAGGTGTGACCACGTGATTATGTTCATGAGTAGCTTAATCAAAATGAATTATTTTCAATTTCAGTTTCAATTGCATCAAATCTCACTTCATAAATTGCAAATATTATGTCGTTCTGTATCGTATTCGAAACTCCTAAAATTGTTTTAACCATATTTGTTATAAGGCCTTGGTACAGAGTGTCCATTTTGGCAAAGCAATTCAATAATTCACGACGGTTTAATAACACTGTCCATGCAAAAGAAGGTTTTTTTGTTTGTGACGTAAAGAATATAAGTACATCCGGGTGTTTTTTTTTCCTGGAGCATTGTGATTGGCTGATTAAGTTGTAGACACATTCGGGAGAAACGTGGAAAGGTACACAAGCTTCACGCTACGAACTCAGCCGAATCTCCAATACTCGTCCATACTGTGATATACCTGAACTAAATCAAAAGCGCTCAACTTCTTCAAACGATATATATATATCCCCTTCCCGGGATCTTATAAGTTTGCAAAACTGCAATACAGCACATAATGACAATGGATCTAGATACAATAATACAGTATTTACTGTTTTAAAAACTTTCTGTTTTCTACAACTAATTTGTTATGCTGGTTCTAACTTTGCAAACTCACTAATAGAGGTTAAAATGTCACTCAAACATAAAGTGCTTTACAATTATTAAACTGACTCAGAGATTGAGAATGACATTTGCACTTGCTAAAGGTAAAAGTTCTTTCTCAATCTTTGAGTCAGTTAAATAATTGAAAATCATCTTATGTTAAAAAAAAAGAAGATAATTGCTATAACTTACATACGTCCACAATTAACCAGATTTGGGACCAAAGAGCAAATACGTCTAATAGAAGTGGATATTGTCTCCTTGCATACCTAAACACAACCAATCAATATGCTAATATGGTCTATTTTGAAAAATAAAACTATGCCAATTTTAGTTACCAGCAAAGAAGTCGGTCGACTTACTTTAATAATTTCTCGCTTTTCCGCAACATTCATCTTCCGTACTCTGTTATTGATAAATGTATTTTTATCAATTACAAAAAAGACAAGGTGTTATTCTTGAAAGTACCTGTAAATAAATGTTTCTTGTTTAACCGAAAAAAAGAATAAGTTGAATTCTTTCCTTTTTTTTGTTGGTTACTTGTTTTTTTTTTACGGCATATCAACCCTTTTCAAGTTATTTAATGCCGAATCCAGTGATTTTGAAGAAATATTTTAAAATAGAACATATTTGTTTTTGTTTTTTGTTGTTTTTTTTTTTCAAGTCGGTTTCTATTTAACCCATAGTTGAAACCCTAACAGGTACTACCACTCCAGATCAGAGTGGACCTGGGAGCAATGGCAATTAAAAGGTTTCTCTACACTCTCCAAAGCCTACAAGCTGGGGGCCTCACCATCGGATATAGTGTATGGTCATATCCAGGACCATCCTTTTTTTGTTTCCTTGCGATTATGCCTACATGCTAACATGTGTGTAACGTTACGCGTATAATAGGACTATTTAGAAATAGGTTATTGAAAATGTCGTTGACTTTTTTTCAAACGGTTGTATGAAACTATTAGCAAAAACCGGCCCTTTATTTTTTATTTTGTTATTGTCATTTCACCCCAAACAAGACATGTCCACTTAGTCGTGAGGGGCTACTATTTGGGACCAGATTTGCAGGGATACTATTTAGGGAGTTGGGCAGCGAGAAGTCTATTCACATTTCACTTGAATTGCTGCATATCAATAGAGTCAGAGAGGTGGGGTCCCGGAAGAGAATTCCAAAGTGCAGCAGTTCGAGCGAAAAAGCTATTCGAGTAGACAGCTTTAAGGCATCTAAGAACCTCTTCAGTGTAGGGATGGGATTTTTCTGCTTGTCAGATTTGTCGGGGTATTGTCGTCGAAGGGGTACTAATGCTCGGAGTTCATCAGAGCACTTGCCATTGAAGATTAATCTATCCGGATTATATAGGAACCACTATGTGTTTTTACGCGTAGTCCGTAACACCACCTGATCTTTGTGTTTGTAATTTTACATTTATATTCAATTGTGAGGGTGATACCAAAGTGTATCCTTAACATTCTTTGGAATGAGAGAGGGTGTCAGTATAGAGACATTAATTGAAATAGATTTCCGTTAATTTATGAATTTTAACCTCTTCAAGGCACAAACGACATTTTGCTTTGAGGTCGATGATGACTCATGTTCTTACATGCTTCCAGCTTTTAACTCCTTATTTAAATGTCCATTCTTATATATTAATAATTAAATCTATATATATAAAAGCGAAAATGTATGTATGTGTGTATGTGTGTATGTTTGTGTGTCTGCTAAAAACTTTCGACAGACAGAACAAAAATTCACAAATTTGGTCTCATATGAAAGCCCTATCCTTCGCCCGACAAATATCGAAAAAACCAAAAACGTTAATCTGGCCCAAAACGTTAATTTTGGCCAAAAACGTTAATTTTTTCACCCTGACATCAATACTTTTCTACAGGGGGGGTCAGCAAAAACCGTCCTCTCATGACGTGATCAGTTCTACGCATGCGTCAGACGACGTCATGACCTGATTTAGTTTAAATATTTGAAGAACTGACACAATTTCATGTATGACGTGTTAGCTGAGTTGGTTAGAGCGTTGGGTCATTATTTAAATGTTTTGGATTCGAATCGTGGTGTGAGATTTTTTTTTTCGATTTTTTAAATTTTAATATTGAAGCAGGGTTATTTAAGCCATTTTTCACGTAACGTTCGTTTTTCTGTTTTTTTTTTTTTTTGTTTGTTTGTTTTTTTTTTTTACTTTGCTTATTCTTAGGTTTTCATTAACAACCCCACCCCGACCGACCGACTACACACACCCAAAAATATCCGGGTACCCACCGATGTTTTAAATTTTAATATCGAAACAGGCTTATTTAGCCCATTTTTCACGTGTGTTTTTTGTGTTTTTTTATTTTTCAGATTTTTTTAAAAAGTTTTAACGTTCGTTTTTCTGTTTTTTTGGGGGGGGTTTTTTCGATTTTTACATTTAACATCATTCGTTTGCCTTACGTTAGTTTTTCTTTGTGTTTTTTTCGATGTTTTGATTACCCCTCACTCCACCGCCATTTTTCACGTAACGTTCGTTTTTCTGTTGTTTTTTTTTGTTGTTTACTTCGCTTATTCTTAGGTTTTTATTAATATAAATCTCACCTGTCTGTTTAAATGTATGTATGTACATTTAAACAGACAGGTGAGATTTATATTATAGATTTAATTATTAATAGCTGTTAATTGTTAATGCAATTTTACAAATAATAAATACTGTGGAGAAACTGTGGAGCTGATAGACTTTGACAAAATAATAAGTGACTTAGTAAAATACGACTCTTGAGCCTTTCCACACTTGCTTATTCATACGTTAAAGAAAATGAAACAAGAAAATGCATAAATTACTAACAGTCTAATACTATAAGCCCAAGCAGCGGAAACAATCGATTAGGTCGATGATTCGTAAAGCCTGTTGGCTATATCTACAAGAGTCCGATATATTTGATAAGAACGCATGCAATAAACAAAATATCTCGGGCACTGTCCAAGCAGTCCAAAAAGTCTTGCTTCTATTCTACTAAAAAAATCCAATTTATTCCTCAGAAAACCCCATACAAAAAGAAGTACATCAGAAGAATTCAGATAATCTGTACATATTTATATTGCAATGAAAATAACTTTTTCTCTTGATTTCACATTGTTTTCTCTCCTTTTTTCCAACTTTCTTTTACTTAATTTTGTGAGCATAGGCGTTCTTTGCGTGTGGTTAAATTCAAATTGGCAAGCCAATTTATTTTTTTTATTTTTTTACAATTCAAAAACAAAAGAAAAAATATTATTAAATATATTTTTTTCAATTATCTAACGTCCGTTTTCTTTTTTTTTTTTTTTATGCTGTTCTTTTACAATTGTGATGTTCTTGGACTCCGGTAGTGACCCTTCGGTAATCCGCCCTGTAGGTCCGGTCGTGTTCAGCCGTTTGTCACATTGGATGCACTCCTTTGTTTCTCTCTCTCCCTCTTTCTCTCTCTCTCTCTCTCTCTCTCTCTATCTATCTATCTATCTATCACACACACACAAACACACACACACACACACACCAAAATCAATATTATTATTATGCCCATCTTCTATGATCGATAAATGTTGAGTAAAATTTTCGATTCTCTCTCTGACCTTAGTCCTGACTGTAGTCCCCCTAATTTTATGGTCTCACCCTTTTAAATACGGCCGGTAGTTTTCTTACTTTCGGAAACTTCATATTATCGGGTATTAGAAGATGAAAAACTTACATAAGCCAGCATTTACTGATTTCCATACAGACACCCTCCTTTGCATACCTCTCTTCCGATCGATATCATGGGGGTTAGACAATACCATCTCCGTACGCCCCGCGCCCTTTTTCTAATTCTACGGTGGTCAGTGGCGGTTTTATGTTCAGACCGCCCTTATTCTCGCATACGTTTGAAAGTCGCAACCTGTTAACTATTGTCCAAGTACCTTTAGCTATGCTTACGGCCATTGGCAACCACTGATTGATGACAACTTCGACCTGGCATAATCTTTCGATTTTACTTTCACTTTCTTGAAACGATGCTAGGACGCACAATCGGTGGCCACTTTTTATGAAAATAAAACTCCAGGACAAGCATGTTCCCAAGGTACTAAGGTGACACTTCCTCACCTCTTGTTGCGTGAGTAACATAAACTTACTCCGCGCTATATTGATTGTCAAGTATTCCGTTTCGACCCTATAACGGGCAACTACCTCAAGGTTCGGCTGAGCCTGAAGGTATGGGATATGTTGGGTCATTACCTAGTAAACCTTGTACTAGTTATTTTGTTTCAGCAGGTGCACGAGGACGATTATTAATAGTCCTCCTCCTCCACATCCTAGAGTTCGATAGTACTTCCCGTTCAGGATCTACCGGCAACTGGAACCAGGTGGGCAGCTTCCGCTAGGAAGGCACTTTCTTAGTACTTCAGGGATTATCACACTGGAGGGAGCCAAATGGCTCAGAGGTAACACATCTAACTGCTGATTGGTTCGCAGTTGTAGTACTATATTTAAGTGGAAAAATACCGTTGCAGAAATATTTCACCCCACCTTACGTCCATATCAACGCTCTGGGCCAGGTTACTCAATTCTTAGCGAAACTCTTGCGTCTGGATAATCATCCCATTTATACTTTTCCGGTTATTCGGCTAATTCTGCCTTCGTAATATTTAGAATCGCAATTCCTTTTCTGGTTACTTGTATACATGAACTACAACAGAAGTAAAAAGTGAAACAAAAACATAAGGAAAAGCCACATGGAATCAAGAAAACGGAAACAATATAATTGCAAGTTCAATCCCCTCCCCCCCCCCCAAAAAAAAAATGTAGTGTCGGCATAAACTGGCAGCACCAAATAGTTGTGAAAGGTCAATGAGGATGGAAAGACCAAGGAGAGAAAGTACTAAGCAGACCTCCATTGGATGAGCGCAAAAAGGGCTGGGAACTGAGGAGGGTTCCGTTCTACCCAAATTCCATTGCAGATCAATGGTCCTGGCCAGCGAGAAATCAATGGTAAACGGTTTTAACGATAACGCAAATTTATTTGTAAATCTTATCAAAAGAGGTGGAAAATACTGAAAATCGGAAGAGATTTCTTATCATTCAAACTCCGGAATCACCACAGGTTGTTCTCTAAGAGAAATCTTTGATGATAGCGTGTTTGAAAAGTCCTAGTGAGTAAAATAATAATAATAATAATAATAATAATAATAATAATAATAATAATAATAGGAAACTGTGAAACCAGAAACAAAAAAGTCAAGGAAAAGTAGGAAGAGAAAGGGCTACATGGGTGAGTCACGAGAAGAACTAACGATTAAAACTAACCAGATTAAAGCTAATGTAGATACGACACGGTAAAACAGTAGACAAACTGTGGACAAAGATGTTACCCATTGGGTATTTCCGGTCATAAGTATGTATGTATGTATGCCATATATAAGAGCCGTGTGTCGTCATAGTGGTGTATATACAGTCACTAATGGATGTTTTTTTTATGGATGTATAATATGTATTCATTGCCATTGCTGTACTTAACATATCAATGTCTCAAGGTATAAATGCGCTCTGTGCGTGCACGCGCGTGCTTGTGTTTGGGTACTTAACCCAAAACAAAATTTAATAAAAGGACGAATAAATATGACAGTTTAGTAACTGTCTGCTAACCTTAGCAAATACTTTTATGTTTGTGTGGCAAACAGGCAAAGGGACATGCATTGTGTTCTTTGTTCGCCAGCGCTTAGTAGTTTGTAATAAAGATACTATTTTCATGTGAAAAAACACCTAACAACTTTTTGTTATATTCCCACTCTAGCTTCATTTTCAACTCCATTTTCCCATGATGTTCAGAGTCACAATTCCCAAGTCTTTCCTGCTATTTTTTAACATATTGGCCGTAACCGTTCCCTTAGCCTCCTAAGACATATGTAGGGACCTATCGTCAAGCAAATCTCACGATAATTAAAAATCTGCTCTTTTTCTCGATCCACTTGTTAACCGAATATAATCAAAATATTTCTTTGTTTCCAGAACCCGATTGCGTTTTGTTATTGCGTTTGGGGTCAACTTATTGTTTATTGTTTATTTTCCGTTTGCTCCAAATATTTAACTTGTCTTTATTTAATCTTTCATTATTTGTTTCCAGTATTTAATTTGTTCCAATTAATGTTACAGCTATTCTCTTATTTGTCATATATTTTATTAGTATCTATTTGACTTAGCTATAGAACTGCATAGCTAAACTAGCTAACATACTCGATTCTTATTATAGCTAGTTGTAGGGACTCAATCTGTTACAAAGAGACGAAAAGATAAATCACATAATAAGTCAATGCAGTGAATTAGTCCGGAAGGGTATAAGGGAAGACACGATTGTGTGTGGAAAGCAATGCACAAGGAGCCTTCCGAATGACTACACTTCGAACATGCGGACAAATGGGGCAAACATAAACCTGGAGACAGTACTGGAAAACGAAAACCACAAAATCATTTGGGGCATGGAGATAAAAAAAACATATTAATTCATCCAATCAAGAACACTAGATGTCATAATAATCAATAAGAAGGAAAGAAACTGCCAAATTGTGGATTTTGCTGTCCAAGTGGATCATACGGTTAAAATCAGAAAAACAAAACAAAAAAACGTATAGAAACTGCAACAGAAATAAAACAAAAAGAAAGGAGCACCATGTTAAAACAAGAAAACATAAAGCGGAATCTTTTATCACCCAACAATAAATAGTGGGTCGGCATCGACTTGTACTAACCCGAATAGTTATGAAGGGCCAAGAACGATGAATGGTCCAAGAAAGAAAATACGCTATGTGGGCATCCACTGAATAACTGCAAAGAGGACTGGGACCTTGGAAAGGGTTGTTGTCACCCTGTGAAGGTCAATGATCGCTATCAACGAAAATTCAATGACAGGTGACTGTTGCGATAATGCAAATACATTTGCAAAGATTGTCACAAGATGTGAAGAGTACTGGAAATCTGGGAAGATTTGTTGTCACTCAGATTTAAAGGAAAGCAAGTGGTTTTTATCAGTTAATTATCTCTTATGATGTACAGTGTGAGAATTCCAAATCAGTACAAATAATAATAATAATAATAATAATAATAATAATAATAATAATAATAGGAGTTTGTGTCAAACGTTTGGAATCCAAGTGACGGGTAAGTGGTTCCAACATCACCCAGAAACGGAAATGGAAAATGATTCTCTAGGATTTCATGCTTCAGTGTGACTGAGAGATTACTAACAAGAAACTAGATATTGTAGTTGTGAATAAAATGATCAATGAATGATTACTGATGTGACTTGCCCAAGCAACATCAACTTATCAGGCTAAAAAGATGAGAAACAACAGAACTATCATATTATTGCTAGGTTGTGGAATAAGAAAACTTCCATCATGCCGATCATCATAGGTGCGCTTGTCTCAATTCCAGATGATCATGAGAAACAGTTGAATTCCTTGGGAATCAAGCACAAGATCACCGTACTCCAGAAGTCAGTTCTTCTTGGCACAGCAAACATCCTCCGTCAGGTGCTTTCCATCTAATTGACTCTTTGGCTATGCTCACTTGATTTGATGTAAAAACCCGCTCTTTAGTGAAATTTAAAAAAAAACGGTGTAAAACATCACAACACTGTACAATTAACGAACATCATCATAATAATAATAATAATAATAATAATAATAATAATAAGATGATGATGATGATGATGATGATGATGATGATGATGATGATGATGATGATGATGATGATGATGATGATGATGATGATGATTTTTACGTATTTGTAAATATGTTCTTGCTATAAATTTTTTTTAACCATTCAAATTACGATTCTGAATTCTTTAGATGAGGATTTATTAATTCATATTATTTTGATTCTTCGGACTACTATTCTCATCCTATATTATTTTCTATGATGTTCTGGTCGATGTAACATCCACTTTCTATGGATTTATTTTGTCGAACTCGGGAATCTTTCCGTCAGACTCTGGATTCTGTAGGGAATATCGAACCGAGCCCGTTATTTAATCCACAAGGTAGCATGTTTTCGTTCCGTTAGCCATGACTGGATAAACGTCTTAAGTAATCCACAAGCGTATTTTGAGTGTCACCCGTACTAACTATTAAACTTTCAATCTTTAAAAGAATAGCGTAGTTGATGCAGTACTTGGTAAAATTCGATTGTAAAGTTCAAATCTTACAATAACACCCTCGTTGGTTAAAGAAAGGGTTTAGTTCGAAATTTTATATAGATTTCCAAGTTCGACAGAAAGATTCACAAGTTCGACAAGATATACCCGAAACAGGTCGGAGGTTACATCGACCGAAACGTTGTTAAAATAGCACTTAAGATAAGTGAACCGCAGGGTTCAAATAATATGAAATGTTTTTTAACTTTAACATTCTTTTCCAAAACACAATTAAAATGGTTGCCATTTCATTTTCTCTGTTGTTGTTTTTTGGGGGGTTTTTTATTCAATTTTCAACCCAAACAAGGCACATTGCCACTTTGAAGCAGGGAGCTACTATCAGGGACTTAATTAGCAGGGTTATTATGAAGGGAGATGAGTAGAAAGATGTTTGTTAACATTACACTTGAACTTCTGCATATCAGTGCAGTTGGGAAAGCGGAAGGGAGTTCCAAAGACCTGCAGTTCTGGGGAGAAACTATTGGAGTAAAAGGCTTTCTTGCACCTAGGGATCTCTACTGTAAAGGGATGAGACTTAGTAGCTTATTGGGTTTGTCGGGGGTAGTTACGTCGGGGAGGTACAAGTGCTTGTAGTTCGTCAGAGCATTCACCATTAAAGTATTTGTAGAACAGGAAGAAGGATGCAACATCTCGTCGATGGGACAGAGGCTGAAGCCTAGATGACAGTTCAGGACCTATCAGGTTGGCGACTCTTTTTTGAACCCTGTCCAGGAGCGAGAGACAAGCAGCAGATGCACCAGCGCAGA
The DNA here is from genome assembly GCF_053919585.1 of Euprymna scolopes. Classification (NCBI taxonomy): domain Eukaryota; kingdom Metazoa; phylum Mollusca; class Cephalopoda; order Sepiida; family Sepiolidae; genus Euprymna; species Euprymna scolopes. Next base: position 92,410,062 of record NC_136493.1, read on the forward strand.
TGTTTCTTTGTTGTTGTTGTTGTTTTTTTTTGTTTTGTTTTATCTTTCTAAGTATCGATATCGATTTTCCACAAATCAATATGAATTACATTCTAGAGACATAGTTTTTCTTTTCTAGAAAAGTGAGAAGGTTAATTCTAACTGTACATTAAAGAATATAAAATGGAAGATACAACCTGTGAGTAAACAGTTAAAATTTAGGAGCCATCGCCTTATGCTTCAGACCCCTCTCTCTCTCTCTCTCTCTCTCTCTCTCTCTCTCTCTCTCTCTCTCTCTCACACACACACACACACACACACACACACACATAGAATACCATAGAATTTCTACTGTCCGAAAAGCATAAATGAATAAATACCCTTATTCTGTGTCATTTTCTTATGGTTCATTCGGTTTATTTGTTTGAGGTGCGTGTGTCATTATCTGACATTTTATAAATGTTTGTTTGTTTTTGTGTACGCTTCTCTAGCACGGCATGACGCCTTGCGCATGCGTGACTAGGCTATCTTCCAGCTTCCTGGCAGAAAACGGTTTTAGCATTTTTGCCAATACATCATGTCAGAATTTTATTTGTTTGTAGATCAAACATTTCTTTGGCAGGAAAATCCCATCTTTTCTTATGTTATGTTAGAAAAGGGTCTTCAGAATAAATATTTTCGGATATTTTGGTTTATTTATTTTTTCTGGTTTTTACTTTTATATATTTTTTCCTTTGCTATTTGGTGGTATTAACGTACGGAAGTGATTTTTAACCTCAACAAAATATAATCATTATGAGAAACTACAGAATGCAGAAACCAACATAAACTGCAAACGCTTCCCGATCACAAAAAAGGAGTTAGAAGAGAAATGAAACAAAAACATAGAACATAAATACTTAAAACTAAGGAAAATGAAAATGCAAGAAATTCCTTAAACTGTACATGCACACCTCCAAAATGAACTAAACTATAATTACAACAAACAAAAAAAGAAGGAACGCACCAGCCTCGGATGATACGGTACAAAACAGTCGTTAAAGAAAATGGAAATATCGAGAAGGGAGAGTACAAATTAGACCTTTACTGAAATAGTATGGAAAATACTGGGATCTTGGCGAGGCTTATTGCCACATAAATCCAGGTGAAGACCAATGGTCTTTGCTAGTGAGAAATTAATAGTAAGCAGCTGTTGCGATAATACAAAATCAAGTGTAATGGTTATCGTAAAAGGTAGATAACACTGGGAATATGGCGCGAATTATTGTCATTCAGACTCCAAGGAATACCACCGATTATTATCAGTGAGCAAGCTTTTAAAAATACATAACGCAGAACACGGAAAAGATAATCATGGCAGCGAAGGACATTAACAAAATCGACAAAACAGAAAACAGAGAGACAAAGGAAAGAACGAGAAAAGAAGAACACGAAGAAAAAAACTATATGAAAGATTCATAAGAATGGCAAAAGATGAGAATAACGAAAATACTTAGGCATGGATGCGAAAAGGACACATAAGCCGAGAAATTGAATCCCTAATAATCACAGCACAAGATAACTCGATAAGAACCAACCACATCAAAGCAAAAATCGATAAAACACAAGAAAACAGCAAATGCAGACTCTGTGGACAAAGAGACGAAAAGATAAACCATATAGTAAGTGAATGCAACAAACTGGCCCAAATAGAATACAAGACAGACACGACCAACTGGGAAGGGCAGTACACTGGGAATTATGCAAACAACTGCATCTCAAACGCACAGACAAGTGGTACAAACATAAGTCGGCAACAGTTCTTGAAAACTAGAACCACAAAAACCATATGGAACATGGACATACAAACTGATAAACCCATCCATGCAAGAAGACTGGATGTTGTAATAATTAACAAGAAAGAAAAATCCTGTTAAATCGTAGATTTTGCTGTTTCAACTGACCACATGGTGAATATCAAAGAAAAGAAGAAACGGAGCAAATACACAGAGCTAGCCAGATAGTTGAAAGGGATATGGATGATCAAAACAATTCAAAATAAGTCCTATAAAAGTAGAAGCATTAGGAACAATCCCGAAATACTTTGAAAAAAGAATGGGAGAAATTGAAATAAGAAGAATGACTGGAAAATACAATCAACAACAATAATGAAAACAGCTGAAATATTGAGGAAACCCCTTGAATGTGGAGACTAATACACACGAACCACAAGCGCAGACCAGACAAACTGCTGCAAAGATAAAACATAAAACGCTACATAGAACCAAAAACATTGAAGCTGCATACCTATAAGTTCTCTAACCCCACCTCCATCCACATCACTGCCCCACTCCCCCTTCCCAAAAAAAGAGTGAGACCAAAGAGCCAAGTAGTCAAGGAGAAAGGAAAGACTGAGGAGTGAGCACTGACCAGACCTCTACTGTATAAGTTCGAAGAGAACTGGGATCTTTGGGAGGCTTATTGCCACTCAAATTCCAGTAAATACCTATGGCCGCTGCCAACGAGAAATCCATGGCAAGTAACTGTTGCGATAATGAAAATTTATTTGCAAATGTTATCGATAGAGGTGAAGAGTACTCGAAAATCTGGGGAGACTTATTGTCACTCAGCTTCTAGGGAACACCACAGACTGTATTCAATGCGCAGGAGCTAAGGTTCCTTTACAAACCGAAGTGGAACGGGCGGTCTTTCAACTAGACGGGGTTGGGAGGGTCCCACTAATCATTTTTGTATTTTTTAGTCTCCCCCCCCTCGACACAAATGAATTATTGTATCATTATTATCTTTTTTGTTTTTACACGTAAATAAAAATGTTTTAAACAATTACTAGCTAAGAGAAACTTTTGTGCAGTTCTGGAGTGACCAGGATGACCAACCACCCCCATTTTCCCTCTTTTGAGTTGGCCTTGTGCCTACGTTTTTTTTTTTTTTCATGTCGAACTTACATTGTATTTTCAGCCTAAATAAAATATTTACTATCTCAAATTGTAGTATCTGTTCTTCAGATGCTACACTTCAATTTCTTGTTCTGTCGCAGTGAGGGAGAAATCCTTCACGGCTGAGACAATTCTTATTTTTGTTCCTTTTCTCCACATTAAAAAACAACCCTAGTATCTAACTCTGTCCCGTGGGGAGGCGTTGTAAATATGTACTCTTACTCGGGGTAGTAATAGTAGTAGTAATAGCCGTCATGATTCTTTGTATGAATCAAATAGTATCAACCGTTAACAATCTATTTGTTTACAAAATATACACGTACATTTTTTATGATAAGTTTTATATGGATGGATTATTACCCCCCCCCCCCCCAAAAAAAAACAGCAATCGTTCTCCCTTTGTCAAAATCATCATTTTTTTTTAATGCAAAAAGAAAAAATAAAAGAAGAGAGAGTAAGGAGAAAGCCGGAAGTCAATCAAAAACTCGTTTTCAACTCCCCTTCTTTACAATGAATACGTGCTGTTGCAGCACGGAATGACCTCATCCGACACTTGTTCAACCTGGTAAAATATATGCACTCAGTACTCTTTGGAAACGTTATGCTTTTTTTTTTTGTTTGTTTTTCTTCTTTTTTTTCGTTACTTTTAATCTATTGAAAAGAAGTTAATCACAAACCTGACAAAAAATCTTTTTTTATTCGATTAGCCAAATTGTCTGGCTTCATGGAACATAGATCAAATTAATTAAAAAGAATTGATTTCTTCGGCATCGCGTTAAAGACATATTGTAATAACTTTGTTTTTTGAGAAAAAAAAAATTTGCAATATTTCTGATGAAACTAGAATGTGTGATTGCCAAATAAAACGTTGTTTTTGTGGGGGGGGTTCTCAAATGTGCGAGTGATTTAAATTTCAATGATTACAAATAATGGAAGAAAATATTGTCCAAATTTAGTGAATCCATATACTTTTCCATGCGCAAAATATGCATGTAGACATAAAAACATACAGACATATGTCGCTATTGTATGTCTCTACTAGCATGGGTGCCCGGCATTGCCCGGGTGTTTGGTGGTGTGTGTTGAGCAAATAAAAGTGGTAGTAGGAAGGCAGGCTCGAACCCGTACCGCGAAGGAGGAAAAGAACATGAAAAAAACGTGACGTCTTTGTTATTATGACCACCGCCAAACAGGAAGTGACGTAGGTTTTAATTAAGGCTAGACAATCAAAAAGAGGGGATGACTTTCGAAAATATTGGCGAAAAAAGCGACCCCTCCCTGTAGAAAAGTGCGCAGTTTAAGGTGAGGAAATTAATGTTTTTAGCCAATTTTTCGGTATTTGTCGTCTGAAGGGTCGGGCTTCGAAACGATACTGGTCTTGTGAAAATCCGTCGCCTCTGTTGAAAGTTTTAGGCAAACATGCAAACATACATTCATAGATTTATATATTTGTAGCTCAAATTTTCAGCCCAAACCGATTAAAAAACTTGCCCTATCTCTGAATACACTTTATGTAAAATTTCAATTTTTTAGACCAGAAATTGTCTGAGTAATTTGGTAGAGACCGCAGAGGTCAAATTTATTTAACTTTGACCCCTATTATTACTCCTTAACATTTATTGTTTTGGGCTCAAATCAAGTTATTACGTTAGGTCCATGTCCAAGGAACTTATATCTAAAATTTCAATTGTTTATACCCAAAATTGAACTTTGACTCCCTTAACAGCAAAATTTCTGGCTGAAAACCGATTACAAAGATTTTCCCAAATCTCACTCTCCTGTATATGAAATTTCGAGTCTGTCGACTGAAAGTTGACAGAGTTATTGTGTAGGGAAATGTACAGAGACAGACACAGACACACAGACAGACAGACAGACAGACATACACTTTCACTTTTATAGATATATAGATATCGACGTACAGTATAATACCGACACTGACTATAAAATTGGCGAGCCGAGTTCAAATCTCTACTTCGCTTTCTCTTTCTCTCTGTTTATCTCTCTCCCTATCTTTTTATTTCTACCTCTATTTATCTAATAACAAATTAACTATTTTAATACAACAAACAATCGTGCAATGAACCGTTTACAACATGTATTGTATCTTATCGTTCGGTAATTCGATGTTGATATGCCGTAAAACATGTAACCAAATTAATTATCTTTCAAAGAAATCAGTCGATGAGATGAATATGCGTCATCTTATGAATGTAAGGAACATCCACATGAATTCTCAGAAAAATGAAAACGTTATACTCTGAGCAGTGATGAATACGTTGCAGCACAAGACCCGAGAAAAGAACGTCATTGTGGTCAGCTATGTGCATTAGTGCAGATTAATATTTTTAACCCCTCTCCAATCTATGATACGGAGTACTAAGTAGTATGCACTTTGAAAACTAATTAGTTTGTTATTACTTTTCGATTACCAAAACCTGCAAAATGATATATCTAATACATAAAGTTATTTCGTCGGATTTTCTAAGTCAGACTCAAATAGCATTTAAGCTGAAAAATTAAACTTTACTTCTAACTAATAACTTTTAATGTGCTATTGTAGAATTCCATTGTAGCGTCTTTGACTACAATTTATTATTTTTGTTTTTTAATTATACCGCTCTCGCTCTCTCTCTCTCTCTCTCTCTCTCTCTTTCTCTCTCTTTCTCTCTCTCTCTCTCTCCTCTTCCCCACTCTCTTTATCTTCCTTCATTTTTGACAGACTATGAATACCCACTGCAAGGGTACCTGCGCGTGGAATTTTTGTGACAAGAGTTGCGCAATCTCTAACCACACCTCTCCTGAGTGGGCTGCCTTAATTACCAGTGGAAAGTAGAGGTTCAGGACGACTCAAAACAATCTATATCGAACTAACTATGGACAAGTTAAAAAATTTTATTCTGTAAATGATTTGCAATGAACCGTTTAACAATCTGCATTGTATTTTATCATTCATTAAAACACGGAAACTTTCTATGCCGTAAAATATAAAACTAAATTAATCAACTTAAAAGAAATTAGTGAATATGCGTCATAAAATATAAAGAGTATCAACATGGATTCTCACAAAAACAAAATACGTTATTTTTAGACTTTTGCTCTTATGTGCCCCAAACAAGGTATATTGTAAGTTAGAAGTAAAGGGCTACTATTTGGGATCGAGCTAGTTGACTATGTAAGGAGTTGAGATACAAAATATCTATTCACATTACATTTAAAATTCTGCATGTTAGTGCAGTGAGAAGCAGGGAACAAGAAAATAATTTCAAGGTCTAGGATCCCGAGGGAAGCAACTTTCCGACATCTTGGGATCTCAATGATGAAGGGGTGGGCGTTTTGCTGCTTCACAAGTGTGACGGGGTTTTTTACGTTGCTAGGGCACAAGTGTTATGAGTTCATCAGAACCTGTTCTATTTAAGTTCTTATAAATCTGACACAGGAGGGGTCGTACTTGCCTGATAGTGCGAGATCTATTAGAGTTGACACTTTGGGGAGGGGCTATCTACGAGGGCGAGACTAGTGGAAGATGTCCCTGCATGGATGTGGCAACAATGATCCATGTATAAGCGAATGGTGGCTTAGTAAAGATATAAGAAAGTCTCAGATGTAAGTAATTTTCCAGTGCAGTATAGGAAGCCAACTTTCTTTGCAGCAATCTTGGCAGTGTCCTCGATGTATTTTTCCCATCCATGTTACCTGTATAGGTTAAGCCGAAGAGTTTGAACGGCGAGTTCTCATATACGATGTTATGTATAATGACAATCGGCGGTTAAGAAGGTGCCTTGTAAATGTAACTCCCATGTCTAATGATACATCACCTAAAAGTACGTTCAAATTCCTCGACTTAACGTTCTTAGGCAACATGAATGGGAACAAATACATTGCCAAGATTGCTGCAAAGAAAGTAGACTCTCTCTATCGTATTAGAAGATTTCTTGCACCTAGTTGCATCCTCCCTACTTACAAAGCCACTATTCGACCCTGCATGGACTATTGTAGCCATAGTTGAGCTGATGCATCTGCTATTAGTCTCTTGCTCCTAAACAATGTCCAAAAAAGTTTCACCTAACGTAATAAGTCGCGCACTAGCTACCAAACTCCCACTCCTGACCCATCGCTAATTTCTTTACTGTTTTACAAGTATTTTAATGGCATGTGCTCTGACGAACTCAAAGCACATGTACCCCCTCGACATAAATATCACCGACTAACCCATCAGACAGCAAAATCCTATTCCTACCCTGTAAAAATCCCTATATGCCGAAAATGTTTCATACGTCTCTTACTGTATTAACATGCAGAAGTTCAAGTGTAATGTGAATAAACATCACGCTGCACAATTCCCTACATAGTATCCCTGTAAATTTGGTGTCAAATAGTAACCCCTTACGTCAAAGTTGCGCTGTGCCTTGGGGTGACATAACAGTAAAAAGAAATGCAAAAATCGTTAAAGGAAAGGAGCTTAGTCTTAGTAGCAGCAAATCAAATTACAGCTCATTTCACTACAAACCAAAAGTTTCTTTGGATATGTGTACAATCGTTTTTTTTCCTTCGTGTCGATCATAGAGCGTGTTATCATGAGCAAATATGCCCATCTGGGACATACTTTTATCAGGGAGGTCGTTTATGAATATCGGGAATATTAAAGGGTCAAAAAGGTTCCGAGCTGTGATGAATACATCGCAGCAACAAAACCTGAGAAAACAACGCCATTGAAGTCTGCTTTAACATATGGTATGGAATCTTAAGCAGAATTAGTTTGTTGTCACTTTTTATATCAAGAACTACAAACTTTTACAATTTTAATAAAGTGAACAACGTACGTTAAATTCATTTGTAAAGGTTCACTCTTCTGGTAGCCGAACGTACAATTCTCAAAACTAGCGACATTCAAATTACAACTATGAATTACTTAGGACTTTTATCCAGTCATTGCTGACGGAAGGTGAATCAAATAAAGTGCAAATACCTGGGCTCAACAGAAACGGTTCAACAGAAGATTCTCGAATTCGATAAGAAAGGTTGGACAGAAAGATTCCCGAGTTCGATAGAAAAGGTTCGACAGAAAGATTCCCGAGTTCGACAAGATTTAAATGAAGAACACGCAATATGAGAACAGAAGTCTGAAGAATACAAATAATACAGACTCTTATTTCTCCCCTCTCAGAATCTTACCGTTGCAAGATATTTCTACAGTTACTGCTCAGATACGAGATTTCGTACATTCATAAAAATCTCGTCGAAAAAAATTCAATTAAAAAGTGTACAGGTGTGTTTGTTTTGTGTGTTTTGTTTTAATGTTTTGTTTTATTTTGTGTGTTTTCTTCGGGTTTTGAATTTGTTGGGTGTTTTTTTTTTTTAGGCAGGGTTTTCGTTTTTTGTTGTCACGTTGTTACCTATCTTTCATTCTGAAAATATCATCGTTACTATATTTGTAGGTTTATTTTGCAACCGGACATGGGATGGAATTTTATGTTGGCCCGACACGCCAGCCGGCCGGGTTGCTGAACTCCCTTGCCCACAGTATATACACAGATTCGACCCAAAAGGTAAGAGAAAGGCTGGATTTACTTGCGTATCTGAAGCCAAATATCATCGCTGCCCCTACCCCGCAATTTCGTTAATCAACCGTATTAAATGCATAAGTTCTCGATTAAGCTTCTCTCTATGACACATGTAAAACATCCACAGCAAACACTCGATTAGCTAAAACCGCTATCAGCAATTGCCTTGACTATCTACCTGCGCCTAAAACTAAACGAAAATTTCATATTTTTCCCCCAAGACGGAATACGGTACTGTGGAGCGCATTTCTAGCTGACTGTTAAATGGTCGTTTTCAAGTCTAACGTAATCATATTTTTGTTGAGGCGTCCTCTTAAAAATTAGTTTCTATCCAAGTTCTACCATCACTGATCATCACAGTTTTATCTCACCTGAAACTCATTATCCTAGGTAAGCGGTGACTATATATATATATATATATATATATATATATATATATATATATATATATATATATATTTATAATCAACATATTCTCGTATTTTATAAAGTGGACCACATATCATTTAAGCTAACAACTCGACTTCTTACTGACGAGCTATTCAAGTTAAGACGATTGCTAATATGGAATGCTTTTAAAGGATCGGATAAAATACACAACAACATCGAGGATTAATCATATTTTAGATTAATCATGTATAATAGAATTTCACTAATGTGTGTGTTGTGCATACAAATAAAAAGTAAAACCTTTAATGCAGTCAACATCGGGTAATTAAATCACGTGACAATCTCTAAGATTAAAACACATCATCTATCTGTATCTCTATCTATCTAGCTAGCTATATATGAAGACACAAATGAAAGCAAAACTTTTTAGAAGGAATTTCCAATAATATTGTTGGAACTTCGTTTACCTCATGCATCCATGCTCTTCCAGGAACCTCTTTATATTGCCAGCTGTGTGAATGGGGGCATTATCCTGCATGAAGATGGGATTATCATCCAAATTCCAACCAAAGTGGGGTAGAAAATGCTCAGTCAACATATTAACGTACTTGGTCGAATTAATTCGACCTTGCAAGCGAACTATATGCCCTGTGCCATTGGTACTAATAATGCCTCACACCAAAACTGAACCTCCACCACCTTGCAGCGTTGAAATTGAGTACCTAGAATTAAATTCTTCATCTTTCCTCCGACGGACTACCATCACTACCTAGCCTACTGAACTTGCTTTCGTCGTTAAAAAACACTTTTGACCAATATGAAGAGTCCAGACGGCGCTTTCTGTTCTTTATAGAAATTATTGGCTTGCGTCTTGCAACATATCCTCGCAAATTAAATTCCTTTAATCTGTTCTTGACAGTAGAAATAGAGCACTTTTTAACAAGACTGCGCTGTTGTTGAATTTTAGGAGCCGTTTCAAATCTGTTTCTTAAGCTGCGGATCTTGATAGCATTATCTTCCCTGTTAGAAGTAACTCTAGTACGACTATATTTAGGGGCATCACGAACATTGCCCGTGTTTTGGTCCTTTTGCACAGTCTTTCGTACCGTTTTCACATCATATTTCAATCTGCAGTCGATTTCTCGATTGGATAAACTAGAAAGGTGGAGATTAATGAGCTCCTGACGATCACTAAGAGAATATCGTGGCATATGGACTAAATGTTACGTTGTATAACCTGGACCAACCACAATTACGAGATGTTTGTTGCCTATTGCTGGATATTTAAACCGATTTAGAGGAGACAATTGAAGCTAATTTAAAGCGAATTTATTGCTGCGGACTTTCTTTTTGCTTCCTCAATTTGAAGTTATTTTTTAAAATTGACGTGAACACCAGAATATTTCAATTAAAAGTAAAATATGAACAGGTAAAATTGTGGAGGAATAAAAGGCGAATCAAATGATGTAGAGGTTGTTTAAACAATTACATTAAATTTAGCTTAAATTTGCAGTTTTTGAAAAAGTTACAAGTGCGGACTTTCTTTTTGCTGGCACTATATATATATATATATATATATATATATATATATATATATATATATATATATATATACTTCATTTACTCACATAAAATTAATATACGAAAGTAAAAATTTATGCGCAAACTTAGAGTGGATGAAACGCGGAATATTCAGTGTAGCTTAATCACCATATATTTTTTATAACATACTATACATATATATATATATATATATATATATATATATATATATATATATATATATATATATATATATATATATTAAAAGGTTGGGTTCGAATCTCATGACCAACAAGATTTAGCGGAGGAGTTTGGTAGAGTTCTCAAGGTTCAAATCGTTGAACTTTGACCATTTAATCGCCAATTTTCTGGACGAACACCGATCACATCGACTTTCCAACACCTCAGTACCCTTTATATCAAATTTCGAGTATGTAGACTTAAAATTGACAGAGTTAATGACAAGGGAAATGTACACAGACAGACACACAGACAGATACACAGACACGTTCACTTTTATAGATATACTAGCATGGGTACCCGGCGTTTTCCGGGTGTGAGATGTATGCTAAGATAAAAAAAAATACAAAAACGGTAAGTTTTTTTAAATTTGACCCCTATTATGACCTCCTCACATTTATTGTTTTGGGCTCAAATCAAGTTATTAAGTTATATCCATGTCCAAGGAACCTATATCGAAAATTTCAAGTGTTTAGACCCAAAATTGTGGGAGGAGTTTGGTAGAGTTCGCAAAGGTCAAATCGTTGAACTTTAACCCCTTACCAGCAAAATTTCTGGCTGAAAACCGATCACATAGATTTTCCCAAATCATAGTACCCTGTATATTAAATTTCGAGTCTGTAGACTAAACTAAAAATTGACAAAGTTATTCCGTAGGGAAATGTACATACAGACACACAGACATACAGATACACAGACAGACAGATACACAGAGACGTTCACTTTTATAGATATACTAGTATGGATGCCCGGCGTTGCCCGGGTATTTGGAGGTGTATGTTGAGCAAAAAAAAAGCAGTCAATTTTTTTAACTTTGCCCTCTATTATGACCCCTTAACATTTATTGTTTTCGGCTCAAATCAAGTTATTAAGTTAAATCCATGTCCAAGGAACCTATATCGAAAATTTCAAGTGTTTAGACCCAAATTTGTCGGAGGAGATTGGTAGAGTTCTCAAAGGTAAAATTGTTGAACTTTGACCCCTTAATCGACAAATTTCTGGCTGAAAACCGATCACATTGATGTTCCCAAATCTCAGTAGCCTGTATATCAAATTTCGAATCTGTAGACTTCAAATTGACAGCGTTATTCCGTAGGGAAATGGACACACACAGACACACAGACACACAGACACACAGATACACAGACAGACAGATACGCAGACACGTTCACATTTATAGATAGATAGATAGATTAAACAAAAACATATGCGTATACATAAATACATATGGAAACAATTTGTTGTTTACTGTATTTTTCGCAAATATTATGCAAGTATAAATCATGTAGAATATCTGCATGAATATAATTACGTAATAGTTAAATAAAGATGATTATCTCATTAGAAAACCGAAGCAACTAATAGGGAATTAATTAAAATGAATGTTTAAAAGAATATGCAAATTCGCTAGATCTTTTTCTAGTGAATGCATTTCCACAAGCCATATATAAGAAAATTGTATTTTCTTTTTAAATAAATAGAAAATAGGCTTTTTAATATGAATATCAATATACACAAAAGAAAAACGAATTTATAGGAGTATAGAAGATATCTATATATGTTTATTGGTTCATAGAAAAATAATCCAATGAAGCTATGAAAAGTTTATAAAATAGTGCGCAATACCAAGCTGCATTTTATTATGCATTTTTTACGAACAAGTTTATTACATATCTGCATGCATTTGTCGGCTGTGACTTCATTCAAAGTCATCCTCCCTCAGGCCACAGGCAATGTATTCTTGGCCGGATTGTAGTCAAGTAATTTTAGTTTGTATTATTATTATTATTATTATTATTATATTGGATTTGCTCGCACGTAAGAAATACATCTTTTTTTACGTGGAGCTTACCACTTATCAAGGCCCGAAAGCCACTCGGGGATAAGGGTTATTGCGTGTACAGTAATCAGTGGGATAGTATCATAATAAGCGTTAGTATTGGAAATTTGATAAAGTGTCTTACTTAAGGGTGGGTTCATCAGGAAATTGCTAATCTAATGTAACAATTATATTTACTGTGGCCTTGGGTAACTAGATTTGGACAAAGGCACAGCTTAATGTATAAATAAGTTTATACAATATTCATCAGTGGTGGGACGATTTCAATATTTTTCCTGATTCCAATACAATAATCAATTCCGATCCCTTTTTTTTAATTTCTAAACATTTAATTGTTCTTTTTCTCGGATTACAGAAAAAAAAAACATGCGATATATGCATATATTTTCACTTATGTAAAAATATCGTTATAGGTGTGACCTGAAGATTTTATTTTTGTTGGTAGTTTAAAATCAATGACTATGTACCATTTCATCGTTATTACGAGCAGTGGAAAATAAGGTTTAAACAAAAACAAAGAAATAAAAACAATAAATAGAATCGTTTTGAGCATCGTAAAACAGGCGTAAATTTTTCCGATTCTGATAACCCAAAAAAGTTCCGATTTTTCTTTATTCCCGATTCCGATTAATCGTTACAACACACACACACACACACACACACACACACACACATATATATATATATATATATATATATATATATATATATATATATATATATATATATATATATATAAAATATATATATATACATATATATATAAGATCTTTTAACCTCGCTCCACGCTCACTCTATATATCTTTATATGTATCTTTTGACCTCGCTTACGCCAGTCATGGCAAAATATATCTCCTCTAAAATTAAAAATTGGCTTGAACTATTTTGAACTTTTGAACTTTTGTTTTTTCTTGCCTGATGAGATCTATTATGATCGAAACGTTCTGCACATCGTAGCAAAATATGATTGTATTTACATAAAGAATAATATATATATATATATATATATATATATATATATATATATATATATATATATATAATTTTCTCTCTTTGATTAAGCACTATCGTGACCTTTGTTAAAATTCAATTACTCTTCGTTCTTGGACATCTCTCTACCTGGAATATATCATTCAACCACGGTAGTGGTTGAATATATGCTTAAGTCCGAAATTGAATGAATCGAGACACATTCAAACTCCCACTACTAATTCCGTTCGCAACCAAATTTCACACAGGTTATATAGTTGGATAGAACACCTCATTAGCTGCATTTTGAAAAAAATTTCGAAAATTGGTTCAGTAGAAAAAAAGTTACAACAAAATATGTGGGTTCACAAACAGGAGAGTAAGTACATAAGTGACTAACGCTTTTTTTATTTTGCATAACTTTTTTTGTATATTATGAGTAAGAAAGAATTAAATGATCCTAATTATGATATAATAAAATTATTAATTTTTATGTAAATTATAAAATTAATTATTCCATCTACTAACTAACTAACTAATGAATTAATTTTATTAAAACAATTTTCACTACATAAATATATGCAAATAATAGGGGGGAAATAAGTTCAATCCAGCGACTGACACCCTTTCTAACTCAACAATAAACAACAACATATGCAAATAATAAATAAAATATTTATCAATATTCAAATTTTATTTTTAGCTGCAATATTTTAAGTCTAAAAAATTCTTATTTTTCACTTTACTAGAATATCTTGTACTTTACTTTTCCAGGTTTAATAAAATCTTAAGATTATTACTTTTCATGCGCGCATTTTTCCATAATATATATATATATATATATATATATATATATATATATATATATATATAAATATATATATATATATATAAGTGAAAGTGTGTGTGTGTGTGTATGTGTGTGTGTCTGTCTGTCTGTGTACATTTCCCTACGCAATAACTCTATTAATTTTCAGTCTACGGACTCGAAATTTGATATACAGAGTATTGAGATATGAGAAAATCTTTGTAATGCGTTTTCGGGCAGACATTTGGCTGTTAAGGGGTCAAAGTTCAACGATTTGACCTTTGAAAACTCTACTAAACTCCTCCGACAATTTTGGGTCTAAACACTTAAAATTTTAGATGTAGATTCCTTAGACATGGATTTAACTTAATAACTTGATTAGAGTTCAAAACAATAAATGTTAAGTGATCATAACAGGGTCAAAGTTAAAAAATTGACCGCTTTCAACATACAGCTCGAAACACTCGGGCAACGCCGGCCTGAAATGCTAGTATATCTATAAAAGTGAAAGTGTCTGTCTGTGTATGTGTGTCTGTCCGTCTGTGTACATTTCCCTATGGAATAACTCTGTCAATTTTCAGTCTACAGACTCGGAATTCAATATATAGAGTATTGAGGTTTGGGAAAATCTTTGTAACCCATCTTCGGCCAGAAATTTGGCTGTTAAGGGGTCAAAGTTCAACGATTTGACCTTTGAGAACTCTACCAAACTCCTCCCACAATTTTTGGTCTAAACACTTGAAATTTTGGAAATAGATTCTTTTAACATGGACCTAACTTAATAACTTGAGTTGAGCCCAAAACAATAAATGTGAAGAGGGAATAATAGGGGTCAAAGTTTTAAAAAATGACCGTTTTTGTTTGTTTGTTTTTTTTTTCTCAACATACACCTGCAAACACCCAGGTAACGCCGAGATGAAATGCTAGTATATATATATATATATATATATATATATATATATATATATATATATATATATATATATATATACTAGTATGGATGCCCGGCGTTGCCCTGGTGTTTGGAGATGTATGTTAAGCAAAAAAAAAAGCGGTAGTAGGAAGGCAGGCTCGAACCCGTACCGCAAAGGAGGAAAAGAACAGGAAAAAAAACTGACGTCTTTGCTGTTACGACCACCGCCAAATCGGAAGTGACGTAGGTTTTAATTAATGCTAAAAATTCGAAAGGAGAGGATAACTTTCGAATATATCGGCGAAAAAAGCGACCCCCTTGTAGAAAAGTGCCAACTTGAAGATGAAGATATTAATGTTTTTAATCAATTTTTGGATATTTGTCGTCTGAAAGGTCGATCTTCAAAACGATACTGATCTCGTAAAAATCTGTCGCCTCTGCCGAAAGTTTTAGGCAGACATGCAAACATACACATACATACATTTATATATTGGTAGCTCAAAATTTCGACCCAAACCGATTAAAAAGCTTGCCCTATCTCTGAATACACTTTATCTAAAATTTCAAATGTTTAGACCAGAAATTGTCTGAGTAATTTGGTAGAGACCGAGGCGGTCAATTTTTTTTACTTTGACCCCTATTATGACACCTTAACATTTATTGTTTTGGGCTCAAATCAAGTTATTAAGTTAGATCTCTGTCCAAGGAACCTATATCTAAAATTTCAAGTGTTTAGACCCCAAATTGTCGGAGGACTTTGGTAGAGTTCTCAAAGGTCAAATCGTTGAACTTTGACCTCCTTAACTTTCACTTTTTTTAGATATATAGATATACTAGCATGGGTACCCGGCGTTGCCCGTGTGTGTGTGTGTGTGTGTGTGTGTGTGTGTGTGTGTGTGTGTGTGTGTGTGTGTTTTCACGTGTATATTGCTGAAATAATCGATCAGTGAAATTATTGATAAAACATTTTTATTCGAGAAAACCCACTATTATACAATAAGCTGAGTCTATGAATATTTTCATAGTACTTGAATTCAAACAAAATACATTCGAAAATAATAATCTGACCCCCTCCCCTCGATAAACTGTGTTCTTGTTAACACCCAAAGTATGCATATTACAAGAGATGTGTTCATATTCTATCAGAGGCAACATTGAATTAAGAATATTTCAGCTTTTTTGGTGTGTCTTGTGTAGTTTTTGAGTTTCATGCATTTATTCTATACACACATCAGATTGGCAAGTACCCATTACATAATAGATGAGGGATGTATATTTATTTTAATTTTTGCTTGTTTTTATTCTGGCAGGATTCGCAAGAAAAACATGTACAGAGGATGGTCAGTGGTACGTCTTTGATGTCTATAATCACACTTGGACGAATTACAGCGAATGTATCCATGGAACCGAGGCGTGGATGAAGGTATTTAACATTTAACAATGACAGCATTTCATCAGACATGCGCTTAATTGTATAAAGTTATTTCTAGTTGAAGTTATGGAAATGAGTAAATCCGGGTCCCTTCTCACAATAATATGATTGTGTGGTTAAGCCAGAAATATCGACTTGTTAGAGCAGCTTTGGAAAGACGTCAAAAGATACGCTGAAAGCTTCACGCTTAAGCATATTACCAACTCCGATCACGAACACTCGTTCAATAAGGCGACTTACTAAATCCCTATGCCTGTTTCATAAGTATTTTAATTGTATGTGCTCGAACGAACTAGAAGCATTCGTATCCCCGTCAACACAAATGACCTTGACTAATCCGACAGGAAGCAAAGTCCCATCCCTACAATGTACATATAAATGTCGCGACAATACCCCATGCGTGGGCGAGTTGTAGTTTTGTAAAAATATAGGGTACTCTCTCGTGTTAGTAATTTTCTAACATGATGTGGGGAGGGTGGAAAGCCTTCTAGTCTAATAGTTTCTTTCCTCGAACTGCTAAACTTTGGAACTTCCTATCGGATCCCTGCTTAATAGACACGAGGGAAAATCAGATGTACACATATACAAAACAAAGGCTGAAAGCTTAGATGAAGATTTTCAGTCTGTAGTGGCCGTAAATGGTTGGTAACATTCAACGTTACTAAGAGCAAACTTTATTCCTTTAACAATTACAAGAAATTTTCTCAATCACCGAGTGTCATAACTATTAGATTGCTGCTAAAATAATGTCGTTTTTTGACGTTCGACTACAAAATATCATAACTCCTTTCATAATAACCTTTATTAATCGAAATAAAAACTATTAGAATCGACACATTTTTTGCCAACAAGAAACAAGTTTATTTATCCCATTAGCATAGAAATCCGGAGTTCTGGAAGCGATGAAATCATTGAAGGCCGATTCGGTATCATCTCGGCTTTTGAAGCATTTTTCGCACGGTAAATTGTTAAGATGCTTGAAAAAAGTGGTAATCGGTGGGCGAGAGGTCCGGTGAATATGGCAGATCAGGCAAAGCCTCGTAAGCCCAATTCGCTCAGCTCTTGGAGGGTCAGTTCAGCAACATGCGGGCGAGCGTTGTCATGGGGGAGAATTGGTCCTTTTCATATTGACCAATCTTGGGCACATACGTTGGAGCTTCTGATGCGTTTCGTCAATTTGTCGGCAGTATTTCTCCGCCGTAATCGTTTCGCTCGGATTCAAGAAGCTGTGATCGATTATACCAGCTGCAAACCACCAAAAAGTCAACATAACCTTTTTTGTGTACAATTTCGGCTTCCGGGAGTGTTGTGGAGCTTCTCTGGCATCCAACCACTGTGGCGCACTTCGCCGGTTGTCGTAGAGGCTCCACTAGACAAAATCCGGTCAAGAAATGGGTCGCTTTTATTGCGCAGAATGAGCGTAGAAGACACCTCAAAACGACTATTTTTTTTATTATCGTTCAATTCATGCAGTGCCGCTTTAATTGAAGCTGATCCTCGCAATACCACATGAGAAGTTGCTGTTGAACTCGCGGTCGACTATTCAACAGTCATTCATTATTTAAAGCAAATAAGGAAGTCATTAAAGTTGGATAAATTAAAGCTTTCAAATATTCGGTATTAACTGCAGTCGGGCGGCCGCGACCGTCTTCATGTTCGTGGTTCTAGTCACCATTGCGAAATTTCTTGAACCACCGTTGTGCTACACGTTCGTTAGGGGTTCCTGACTCAAACACATCATTGATATCACGAACTGTCTCGGTAGCTTTTCGGCCTAGTTTTAACTGGAATAAAAAATCGTGCGGATTTGAATTTTGTCCATGCTGTCGAAAAACCTGCAAAAAATGAATGAAGAGATTGGGAACAGTAAGGAATAATATGATTCGATAAAGCGAAAAACGAACTTCAAAATTATATATAACATGGCTATATATATATATATATATATATATATATATATATATATATATATATAATTGAATTAATTCAGAAATCATATATAAAATAACATACGTGAGAAAACGATATTGTTTTTGCGGTAACCTAATAATAATACGCTGTCTGGCAGCTATAAAATTCACAGGCAACATGAATTGAAACAAATATATTTAATATATTTCTGAGGTTGTTGCAAAGTAGTTGAATGCTTTCTATCGTGCCAGAAAATTATTTAGACCTGACAATATCCTATATCTCTACAGAGCCACAATTTACCCATGCATGGATCATTGTTGCCACATTTGGGCTGGTGTATCTTTCATTAGTTACTCCCTCTAGAACATAGTTCACAAAAGTTTCCAGACTAAAAAATCAACTAAACTACGACCTCTGTCGCATCACCGAAATGTTCCATCCGTGTGCCTATTTTACAACTATTTTAATAGAATGTGCTCTGGCGAACTCGTAGCACTTGTGCGCCCTCGACGTAAATACCTCTGACTAACAAGCAGCAAAATTTTACCCCTTTCACTGTAGAGATCCCTAAATGCCGGAAACCCCTTCTAACTTAATAGTTTCCCTCATTCGAACTGTTAGATTTCCGTTTTACTGCTTCCCGTATTGCGCTGATATGCAGAGATTGAAGTGCAATATAAACTGACATCTCGCTACTCAACTCCCTACATAGTACCGTTTTAATTATTATTCCAAATAGTAGCTTCTTACGTCCATATGACACTGTATCTTGGTTAAGATTGATAAGAGCAAATAAAACATTACACTTGGTTTTCTCATAATTGTTTAATTAAATTAACTTTGTCTTGGTAGCATTGCATGTACTCATCTATTTATATCCACTTCAACAACAGACTAGGGTTTATTTATATCGGGGGGTGCAGCAATTTCATTGGATATGTATACATTGCATCTACCCTTGCATCGAGAATAGAGCGTGGAGTCATCATTAAATATTCGCATCTCGAACACGATTCTATCAGAAATGTGATTTATGAAAATAAAGAAGGATAATGTCCCAAGAATCGATCCCTAGTTCACAACTGGCATGCTTCTTCGTTATTCCCTTCAGGACTATTTTTGTTCTGCAGCTACATTTAATGCCTAAGCGTTTTTTATGAAAAAAGAAAATATATACCATTTATTGATGGCTTTATTTATTATTGTTTTAAATCCAATCCAAAACTAACAACTGTAACCGGTTTTAAATTTCAATTATTATGATTTTATCATGTTTTTTTTTAACTAATTTGAATATTTTTTGGACCAGTTGGATTTTACTTTATGAAAACAGAACATATTTTTACCGATATAACATAACCAAAAATGGGACGGAATTCTCCATTCACAAATGATTACGGCATGTTACGCTAGAGGATTCATCGAATGCTATTGGATAATTTACCTTCAATGTACGAATCTCCAACCAATCTGGAACCTAATAACATTATCCTATTCTGTTGAAGAATAAAAATTCTATTTGAATACCAAAATCTTATATCCTTTTTTGTTTCAACGCTTATTTTCTTTCTCTATGTCCCTTTTTATTCTTTAAAATATATTTTTTATCAAACCAGAATTGATATTTTGCTAATGACTTTTCCTCTGAGGAGATGAGCCTACATTGAAAATCCATGAATTAAATTAATGTAAATATTGTATTTTTTGTCTATAAAATATTTTTATTTTGAAAATTATATTTTTTCTGAATCAAATTTAAATATAAAAACTGTAAATTTAATTTGCTCTGCCTAGTATATTGAGCAATTTTATTTGCCTGAGATTTTCTTATACAAAAATATTACCTCCCAAAAGTACTTTGTAAGGCTTGAAATCACAAGATTTTTTAACCTGTGATTTAATTCATCTCATTATATATATATATATATATATATATATATATATATATATATATATATACATTATATATATATATATATATACATTATATATATATATATATATACATCTCATTATATATATATATACATTACATATATATATATATACATTATATATATATATATACATCTCATTATATATATATATATATGTATATATATATATATGTATATATATATATATACATCTCATTATATATATATATATATATGTATATATATATGTATATATATATATGTATATATACATCTCATTATATATATATATATGTATATATATATATGTATATATATATATATGTATATATATATATGTATATATATATATATGTATATATATATATATATATATACATATATATGCGTATCTCGTTTAGCCGTGCTGTACATTTACTACATTTATAAATACGCGTGCGTGTTTAGCGGTTCGTGTCGTCTAGTCTATATAATGTCCCTTTGTGGATGCGTGTGTGTGTGTCCGTATTTTAGAAATTTAAATACCAGCCGACACTCGGATTTATACAACATTATTTCTTGATGTTTCCAGTCTCGGAGTTGCAAACGCTTCTTTCTGTTCTACATTTCCTTTAATCCACTGAACTTTAAAGTCCAAATTTTTCCCGAGCCAAAACTCCCATCCACTCCCTATCTCTAAACTCTGACTGATCTGTCGTGTATTCACTCAATATATGATAACTGTTTCTTTTCGTTAAACTGACGTCACACAACGAGGCCAGTCCATAGCATCTAGGTAATCCCATTGTATAGTATAAATTATTGTTCATGAAATTAAAAATTCAGCTCTATTTTATTACATAAATAGTTGACTGTAATATTTTTGTTTACGAAATTAAATTCCAAACTCTTTCATTACGACTTAAAATGGATTTGACACAATCTTATTTATCTTAGTAAACATTCCACATATTAAAACACAATTAACAATCGTAGCTTAATCCCCGCTTCACTTTCCTGGAAACCCGCCGTTGCCCGGGAGTTCCATTATTCAACAAACATAATGGAAAGGAGATTTGGTTTTGGTAATATAAAATGTGAACGTCCATTTTTGGCTCCATTTTATTATAAAATGAAAGCCATTTTCTGAAGATTTGGATATTGCCTTAGTTATGTGTTTGTTCAAGCTGTTTGCATGTTGAGAATAGAGCATGTTGTCATCAGCAAATATACTTATCTCAGCCGCAATTGCATCTGAAAAGTCGTTTATGAGATCCAAGTATCTACCTCTGATACACTCGCATTAATATGATATTGATGTGTAAGATCATCGAGGACGATTTAAATGGGGTTTTTAGCAAAAAAAAATCTGATTATATTAAATATACGTCCAGCGATGCGAATTAATTTTCTTAAGAAAACTTCCATGCTATACCTTATCAAAAGATGGTAATAGATTAAGCGCTACTGTCCTAGTTCTACCTTCCTTAATTAATGTATGGCAGATGTATTCAGAGATGTGCAGTACGTTGTTACTGGAATATTATTTATTTTGATTTGATACTTGTTTAGTTTTTTCAGTCTTTCTGTCAATCCCTCCCAAATTTCCGGCTGAGAACAGAAAATAAATTTGATGATCTGAAGGATGTGTAGAATCCAACATAGAGCTTAAGGCAAATTGCTGAGCAAAGAGTTCAGTCAAACAATGGTGATTAATTAGTATTTAGAACCACGCTTTTTAGAGATTTCAGAAATTGCGGCTTCTTAATTATTGATATTTTGTTTTCTTGTTAGTTGGGTATAGTTAATGTTAATTACACTCTTACAATGTGTGTATGCTATAAATATTGGATAATATTGGAGAGTATAGGACATTATCAAAAAAGATTGACAGAGTTATGACAAATTGCACTGTGCGACAAATTTCAAGTTTAAAAAAATACATACATACTGCATAAGACCTGATTTTGTGTAAAAAAAAAAAAGTATATTGATACTTAATCTGACTTTTATTTCTATAGATTATGCACTGTTTTCGTGTATTGTTATTTTATTGGCTATGAATGAAATTAATGAAAAACACAAAATTGTGAGTTTCAACTTCTCTTGATACGTTAGTGTTGAGTGACATCCTCCTTTTTTATATTCCAGAAATAGTCTGCCAGCATGGCAGGCTTCCATTTTCATTTAAAACGTTTCTCCATCATTGAAATATCCTGATGGAATCTCTCACAATGCTCATCTCTCACATCATTAAGATTCTCCGCAAAATTTTCAGAAACTGACACTTTTGCGGAAAAAAGTACCTAATTCAACGAAAAGAAGGCCAGAAATGAATTGTCTATGCCATTGTGTATAGAAAAATGGCCACAGTACTGTACTTTTTCTTTAGGGTTGCACAGTATTATACATAAGTATCGTCTTCTCAACCTAGTATGTCCGCCACAAAGTTAAAGTCAGAAAAATAAGTAACGTAAATCGACAAACTAAAAAAAAGAACAGTACTAAATAGTAAAATTGAATTAATCAAATCTTAAAAAATTCAATCGCGGTTTTTAAGGTTCTAGACGAAACTACTTTCAAATGGTGAAAACGGGTAAGAAGAAATGAAATAAGTCATGTTGCCACTTGGACCGTAAGGAGCTACTATTTAGGATCGTGTCTAACAGATGACTGTGGGGAGTCTGTTAACGAGATGTCTGTTCACATTACATTTAAATGTCAGCGGGTTAGTATAGTCAGGGAAGCAAGGAACAGTGATAATTCCGAAGTCTATCAGTCCAAGGAGTCGAAAACTTTCCGTCAACTAGAAACCTAACCAGTGGATGGGTCGGATTTTGGTTCCTGTCAGAATACGTACGTGAAGAAGACACAAGTGATATGAGTTCATCGGAACACATCTGATTAAAGTGCTTGTAAAACATGGATGCAACATTGCATCTATGGAATGGAGGTTGAAGTTTGGTTGATGATGTGAGACCTTTTAGAGTTCAAGCCCTATTTTGGATCTTGTCTTAGAGTGAGATACTGAATATTTCAACAATACTCCATGCGAGGGCGAATTGTGGTTTTGTAAAAATATATAGTAATCTCTGTTGTAAGTAATTTTCTAGCATGATAGGGAGGGTCCCCCTTTTTTTACAGCTGCTTTGGTGACGTTCTGAATGTATTTGTTCTATCTCAAATTGCCTGTGAGTGTTAAGTCGAGGAGTTTGGAAAATGAGCTCTCAAATAGAGTGATATTTGCCATTCATCCATAGCAAAAGCTTTTTGCGTAGTTGTTTTTAGGGAAATAAGCTTAGTCTTAGTAGCATTAAATGTTGCCATTCATTCACGGCTCCATTCTACAATAGACTCAATGCCTTTTTCTAAGGGTGAACACGGTGGAAATGTTATATAAAAAACACTAGAGTTTTTTTTTTTTTTCTAACAATATATTATGCATTTATTTGCCTCTCTTTCATAACGTATTTGTAAATGCAGCCTCCGTCTGTCTTATTGGTCAAAATTATCACGTGATTGGTGATCCTCACACTTTTTCTGGTGCACAATTCTTTCCATATTGTTCGATGTTTTGATAATATTTCCACCGTTATCAATAAAAGCGCAATTGCGGACTTGGTCAGTCCAGTGCTTCACACGCCTCAGACAAGGTCATCTAATGAAAAAAATACTCCTTGAATGCTCGCTATATAGATTTTATTATGTAATATTTGTAATTATTTTCTCGTAATGTGTAAGCTCTACGCATGCGCTAATGTACATTTATACGTTTAATAACGTTGTTTTTAAGTTTTCATATGTACGTGAACTTAGCTCAGATGGTAATGAATAATGCTGGGGGAGATATGTTTTGGTTTCGATTCTAGCTGATCGCACGTAAGTCATATATTTTTAAAACTTTTGAAATCATTACTATGTATTAGGTACTATACACTAATCAGCAAAGAACTGGCTCTATAATAATAAATACGAAATCTGCATCAATTAAATATCATATTTTAGCATATTTTATGACCTGGCAACGCTGGACGTTGTGCTAGTTATTATATAATATTTGTCATTTTTTTTTTCTAAGAAAATGCATCTATTGCAGTAATTCATATATATTCAATATGTATTTTACATCTGAATAGCAAGTTATTCTTTTATACAGTATTATAAAATCACGAGTCGAGATTTACGCGTTACAATCCCAAGTAGCGTGGGCAGTGGCGGTGTCCAGTAGTCTAGTATCCATCCACGATTTCTCTCGACAAGTAAATAAATAAAATCTAAGACGTGTGATATGAAAAACTGTTGCACACAGCAGAATTGGGGATCTTTATTTCCGAGAAATAAAATACGTCCTTCGGAAACAGCTGATAGAACAGACGATTAAATTAAAGCAAACCACTCTTTACTTCTTATATGATTAAAGTGTTTCTGTGGGGAGAATCGGAGACTGCTGCTGGTCATATAAGGCAAGATCACTTCTAGTGTTGTTGTTGTTGTTGTTGTTGTTGTTGTTGTTGTTGATGATGATGATGATGATGATGATGATGATGATGATGATGATGATGATGATGATGATGATGGGGGGCATCGGTAACTATTGCTATTTATAGAGGACGAGTTTGGTTTGTTGGTTGGTTTTTGTTTTACGGCATATCAACCCTTTTCAGGTTATTTAATGCCGAATCCAAATGTTTTGAAGAACTTTTTAATAGAATATATTTGTTGTTTTCAAGTCGGTTTCTATTTAACCCATAGTTGGGACCCTAAAGACTACCACTCAGGGTCAGTGTGGACCTGGGAGCAATGGCAATTACAAGGTGGCTCCACACTCCCCAAAGCCCGCAAGGTGGGGCCACACCACTGGATATAGTTTAAGGTCATGTCCAGGACCATATAGAGTACGGGGCCGCTGTTGCTAGGTGTACATAGACACAGAGATAATGACGATTCTGATTATGGTTATGGCGTTGCTGAACAGCATCAGAAGCTGCTGCTGGTCGTAGACAGCAGGAAATAAATAAATGACTCTGATTGTGATAGAAGTATGACAACAGTCAACACATCAGAGTGCATGATGTCAATGATCCGCGTTGGATTGTTTGGTATATAGTAAATGGTCAGAGATTCTGTAGATGATGATGATGATGATGATGATGATGATGATGATGATGATGATGATTGCTGAAGGCAGATTAAAAACGGCTTCTGTTTTTATTTCTGGCGTCTTAATAATGACACTAGATCATCTATCTAACATCACTATCTTCGTTATCATTGTTAACATGGCTTGACGAAGGAAATATCGAAGCTGTTATCGTCGTCGTAGTGTAACGCCTTTGTAGACATTGCTGTTGGATTGCTATCTGCTCTGATGGTACTTGTGTGACGAACTTCAAAGTGGCTGTTGAGTGCCCAAAAACATGTTTTCCCAGGTCAATTGATGCAAATCATTGTTGTTGAGTATTATTCATTCATTTGTTCTATTCATTCATTCGTTCGTTCATTCGTGCATTTATTCGTTCATCTGTTCGTTTTTCATTCGTTTATTCGTTTATTCATTCATTCGTTCTGTCATTCATTTATTTATTCGTTCATTCGTTTATTCCTTCATTCTCCCATTCGTTAATTCGTTTCTTAGTTCATCCATTTGTTTCTTTCGTGCATTCATTCATTCTTTCATTTGTTAATTCGTTTAATTTTTCATTTGTTTAGTCATTCGTTTAGTCATTCGTTTATTCCTTCATTCGTTCATTCATTCATCCGTTCATTCATTTTCTCATTCTGAGTGAATCAGATAATCATTATTCGTGTTCGTTTTCATATCATCTCAGAAAAGCATGGAGACCACATGAAGGTTTTCTGTAGAACGAACTGGATTCGAACTTGACTCATACAGGTTGTCAGTTCATATAACTTAACCACTGAGCCACCTTCTTATCCTTGATGATGATGGCAACATTTGCTGAGACCTGATTGGTCGGAGAACATAGTGATGAGTATAAAAAGATAAACTTGTGTTTATTTCTTTTACTATTTATTTGGCTCCACTTCTCCACAGGAGCAGGATTAGACACAAGATCAGTCTTAAAGGCGGGAATAATCCAGCTTCTTAAAATGAGACACGAAGTTTAATAGGATGAAAATAAAAATTGCCTTAGTCTTAAAGGATTTCTTTTTAACTGGAGTATAGTATTAGCACAAGTATTACTCTTCGTTCATCTGTTATACGCGTCGATCCATTGAAACACCAACATTTGGTTTTTGTTATGAGGAATGCTGAACCACAGGCCTGACACGATATCCTTTTGGTCGATTCAACTGTTCGTCTCATCTCATTCCGTGGACAGATAGATGTTTGCTACACTGCGTTTGTTTGTAGCTAGACGGCATTACTATTATTATTTACATTGTTAGGTGTTTTCGCATTATTACATTAATAATGATTATCTTTTGTAACGTTACAAACAAACCAAATGAATAACAAACAAAATAAATAAATATAAATCCGGGGCAGAATTTTTTTTTTTCTTTTTGAACAGAATCATTTATTATAGTTATTCTTCTGTCTCGACATTACTTAAAATTCTCTCACTGGTTCGTCCATCTAACCAGGCTGAGTTTCTCTTTCCTCCGACCGTATGTTGGCCACAGCCGGCCCATTCTTACCTTCACTTTACACGACCGTCTCCTTCAGCCTCGACCTTTTCCTCTTTGACTACATGGTGTCCTTTTTTTTCTTTTTATTCACATGCAAGCCTGGGCAAACTTGCCAGTTTGCATATGCTCCCTTATCGGCTACAGCTGCTACTGATATTTTAATACGCGCTCCTATGCGCTCTGTTACACTTTTACTGACAAAAACAAAAGCAGGTGATGTTCTGGGAGTTTCAGTGGAAATAATTCCAGATTTATGGGAGTTATGTGTAAATCCGTTTCCGTTTTTGCAACAGTCGTTGTCTTGCTCTGATATTTGAGTAGTAATACGCCCACTCAGGATTTCAGTACTCTCGCTCTCTTTCCTTCCCTTTACAGTTCAAGTGGAGG
The DNA here is from genome assembly GCF_053919585.1 of Euprymna scolopes. Classification (NCBI taxonomy): domain Eukaryota; kingdom Metazoa; phylum Mollusca; class Cephalopoda; order Sepiida; family Sepiolidae; genus Euprymna; species Euprymna scolopes. The sequence continues at coordinate 92,437,525 of NC_136493.1, forward strand.
TATGAATGGCCCTCTCTCGCCTTGCTTTCTCATCCTCACAGTTTCTATACAGTCAGTGTTATGGTACAAGTCGATGTTTGTGGTACTACGTGTTCTGTGTGAGTGTGAATGGGTGACAGATTGTGATATTTTATTAGATTTTAACTCGCTTGGCTCCGTCCCATCATGTTTCCTCTATAGTTTGAGCTACAGTTACGCAGTGCCATCCCATTTCAATTCACCTGAAACAGACACAGATGAGTTGAAGTAGCACTGCGTCACATAACTATACAAATTGGTTTTCGCACAGCAGGGTTTTTCTTACTATTTAATGGCATGCTGTGTATGTATTGTGCCAATCCTCCCTTTAAATTCAAGTTTTATTAGTTTGTTTCAATGTCTTTAAATATATTCCCCGCGCTTCTTTAATTATTGGTCTTAAAAAATTTTTCTTCGTGTTCAATTATTCCTTCATTGTTAAATATTATCATGCCCAGTTTGCACAGTTTCAAGTGGATTGCTTTTCCGACCCAGTCATGTCTACTTCTGTATTACTTTTGTCCTTGTTTGGTGCATTCACTTTTTATGTAGTTTACCGTTTCGTTTTGTTTTGTGTTTTGCTTTTTTTTTGTTTTGTTTTTTTTTTGTTTTTTTTGTTGTTGTTTTTTTTTTCTCACAAATTAAACATTTACTGTTTTACTAGATCTTTTCTATTTTTTACTTGCATATAATTCGTTTTATTGGTTTGATTTGTGCGGCATAATAGCGACTCTGTTTTTCTGTTCAAGTCTTCTTTTCTTAGCCGTGTACATTTGATTTTGTGTAGTATTTCTTTAGTCAGTCTTATAAATAGAACACGTTTCCTTGCAAATAAACCCCGATTAAATATTCCAAATCACATACTTGCGGCCAAATAAGATTTTCTCGGTACGGCTATCCAACACTGGTTTTTACGAGGAATGGTACATCGTCTCCAAGTGATGTTACCTCCAGTAACAGCATGAAGCTGGATACTCAACCAGACTAGATCACTTCTTGTCTTGGAATTCACTAAGACCAAAAGACCACAAGAAATATATAATATAACATATTTAAATTATTAAGTGGGGAGAAGAAAAATTTAGTCCCAACTTCTTTACTAATTCCGTATTTGAGAGGTAAAGGAGAACTTCAAAGGAATATTTGAATAACTATGATGTTTTTGCTAATGCTATGGCTACAAAACATAGAATGTTTTATTTATAAACAGGGGTAATTAGAACTGACCAATCGAATGGAACCACGCTCTGCTACCAACCAGAAACCAGAATCACAGCATAAAATATACTTAATCACTTGCTACACATAGCTTTTTGTCTTCACACGAGAAGGAACTCTATTAATTTCAAGACTTATTCGGATTAGCTACCTACTGGAAACCTTACTCCTCGTTTATGTCTGCAAGTTTTTATACTTAAAATCTCCTCTCTGTATTAGTACTGCAATTTACTTTGGAACATTTCTCTTCTGAAACTAAAATAGCTTACAACTGAAAACTATTTATCATATAGAGATCAAATGTTAGACCCAGGAAGGGACCCTTTCATTTCTGTGAACTTTGATTGAAATAAATCATCCATGTTGATGCTCCCCCCACTTCATTTTGATTTCTTTGTCGTTTATTATTCACGGATATCAGCCTCTCTGTATTATATATCAATTATTTTTCTAGTCCTTTTATAGAAGCGCTCAAGCAGTCTGCAATACTTCCAAGTCTTGTCAATGTTCTTTTTTACACAACATAAAACCTTCAGGTGAAATACGTTTTCCATGTTCATTTCACTTGTCCTTGGATCTAGGTACATGAGTTCTTCTTATATCCTGTCCATAAATAGTCCACAATCACTATAAGAAGAGATTTTTTAAAAGTATTTTTATACATCATTTTTTCATCTCTGTTGATTTTTATAATGTCATCTTCAAAAATGTCCAGGTATTTATTATTGACGCGTTCACCACCTTTTAATTAGGACGTTCTCTACATTTCTACATTGTTTCGATTTTTTTTTCTTTCTTCATTTTAAGCAATGTACATTTTTTCTAAACCGAATTCCTCTCATATCGTGATTAAAGATTCTAACTGTATTTATTTTCTTTATAATCACTTTTCTTTATGCTGCTTAGAGAGTAATTCATAACTATTAGGCGGGTGGTGGATCTTTTCGCTTGAGTGTGTCGTTAATATTTTTTAAATGATCCCTGAAGTTAATCAAGGCATTTTTATTCTTGGTGTGTTTTTGAATACATGTGTCGATCCTTTTAGTTATCTAATCCGGTTCTACATATACATTTCTCTTGAGTTTCTACTAGTCTTTCGTGCAGAATATTGAATCTTTTTTAGGTCATTTTGGGGTTTGACTTTTATTTCCGTTCCTTCTTCAATTTTCTGCAGGCAATAAGTATTTCTATTGTAATTAGTCTGTTACTAATAGGAATTTATGTTGTAGTCTTCTTCTTCTTCTTCTTCTTTTTCTTCTTGCTTTTGTTTTTGCGTTGTTGCTGCTTTCTTTTCATACATTTCTCAAGAAATGTCTTGTTTGCTGGTTCCGGTTATTTCATACCTTTTTGCACTTTCCGTTGATTTGTTAAAAAAATTAATTTTCATTGCTCGTAAATTTTTGTTTTATTTGTACTATTTCGATATGTATTTTTATTTTCATATTATTATTATTATTATTATTATTATTATTATTATTATTATTATTATTATTATTATTATTGGTCTCCCGACAAAAAGAAGCGAACCTGTAAATTCACCCTTGTCGGTTCATCCGCCCACACTTTTCTCAATAACTACGCCTTGGAATTCTTTTGAAATTTGCACAAACATTAAACATGATATGAGTAAAAATGTAACAGAACGAATTTTCACGGGGGATCATGCATGCTTCACTTCTTGTTGTTGTTGTTGTTGTTGTCGTCGTCGTCGTCGTCATCATCAGAAATTCACGGAAATTCTACAGTTACTTACCAGATAATATAAAAAAATCAGATAATATAAAAATAAAACGAACATTTTAACTTTGCTATTGCAGAACCTTACATATATACATTATGCATAATATAAACATATATATCTATAATTATATATAGAATTTATAATATATACATATAATTATATTTATAATTTATAATATATATATAATTATATATATAATTTATAATATATATATGCATAAAATTATATATATAATTTATAATATATTTATAATTATATATAGAATTTATAATATAAAAATAATAAAATCAAAAAAGATGTAGTGTTTACCTGATATAAGCCATGGTAAACTTCAATCTAATATAAATAATAGTATTTATATATAGATAATTTAATCCCAACCGAATAAAAAGCTCAATACACAATAGAGAGTAGCGCTTATTATAAAAGAAAGAAAACTAAAACTGTAAGTTGAAATTTACAATCAAAAGTTTTTTGTTCAACTGAATACTCCAAAAAGCAATTTACAAATTTTAAATTGTTTTTTTGAATATTCAGTCGAACAATAAATTTTTATTGTAAATTTCAATTTATAGTTTTAATTTTCTTTCTCTTATAATTTGTAATATATATATATACATATATATTTTTTACGTCTCCTTCTGAAACAAAAATGTTTTGTCACAATCGTGTCGGTTTATGCCGTAACCATGAATCTATATAATACTAAAAGTCTATGGATCTTGTATGTTTGCAATCAGATTTCCGGTTTTCAACATCCGGTTGCGCATGCGTAAATAGCAACGTCTTCAATCCGTTATTCCAATTCCGGAATTTTTATATCGCTTTTAATACAAACAATTTCATTTAATTTGATCAAATAGTTATTTATATATACAAATAATACATAGATTCATAGATAATTATAATATATATTATAAAATCTATTTATCTATGAATCTATTAATAATATGAAATATTACCCTATACAATTTATGGAAAGAAAACACCTCTCACTTTCCCTCTAATAGATTTCAACACTCCTACTCCCTCTGTTTTCGTTACGTACGCGAGAAATAGTTACGTGTATGTGTGAGAGACAGAAAAAGGGAGCGATGTAAAACTGGGTAGAGTTATCCTCCTTAACTAATGCAGACCTTTTTACTAGAGGGCGTTATTACAAAAAAATTTCTTTTTCTTCTTCCCATGTTTTTTAAAGTCGTCTGCTTACATTTCCAAACGGAAAGCTGAATCGGTAAATGCACACATTTCTATTACATTAAATAGTGTTTTCCTTTACACAATGGGTACTGAATGTTTGCTTAAATTAAATGAAAAAAGTTACATTTTATTTTCATTTTCTATTTAAAAAGCCATTATTAACATGTGGAGAGTGTTTTTTTTTTATTATTCTGTACTTTCAACTAACAATTTCATTTAAAAGATGATATATCAAAATTTGAATTTAACTATAATAAGGATTATGATACCTGTTCAGTGCATAAGTATGACCAACCACTTATAATTCAGTAACTGTAATTTAAAAAAAAATAACAATTATAATAAACAGAACGACTCATAGAAATCTATCTATATTCTTTTTTCATTTTAATATACTTTCATAGAAATGCTTCTGTTATGTAAAAAAAAACTATTTTCTTTATGCCACAAGTGTCACGCTCATACATGAATTCCATAGCTAATATAACGTACTGACCCAACGGGTCACGGGTGGTCTAGTTCCCTATAAAACAATCATACTCTCTTTGTAGGCAACTATTTCTCAATATCCCTGAAGATCAAAAGATCGTTTTATTTTGCGACTTGAATACGCGAGTAAGGTGGGATTATCAAACTTGGAAATGTTTAAGTTCGCATGAATTGGCAAATACCAACAGTAATGGCTTTCAGCATTTGCTTTTATATATCTCATAATGATCTCTGATTGGAAACACATGGTTTCGCCAAAAAAAAATAAACAAAAGGTTAATTGAAACATTCACCCTCTAGATATTGGCAGATAGTAGGTTATGCTATTGTTGGCTGGCGCGATCTACGAGAGCTGCACCATGTTCAAGCTATGAGAGGCGCTGAATATTGGATGGATCATCGCCTGGTAAAAGCCAACACGCAACTCAAATTCGTCCCAAAGCACAATTTACCACCACATTATGTGGAAAAAAGTTAAAGGTTTCAAAGTTGTTTTTTTTTATATTACCGAAACAAAGAACATCTTTAAGAATTTTATTTCATACCGTAAAAATAATTGTAAGATAAATATTTCCGAAAACGAATGTCATTTTTAAATAGACGACGATAAATTCTATTTATCACATTTTATTCAATTTTAGAACAATTAATTCGTAAAATTTATGCTTTTTGTTTGCATTTAGCGACACCAGAAACGCAATAAGATTTCTTTTGTATTTATTTAATATTTGGCACTGGAGGTTTTTTTTTATTTTTAAAATGGGTAGAAGATGATAAAATACGTAGAAAAATAATGGTAGGCTTTTTGTTATTTTAAAATTTAGCGAAACTCGTTGGAATACAACAGTTGTATTCTTAATCATTTGTACATTGATGTCATGCTTTAAAATATTTCCATTTTATGAATGTTTAGTGTGTACGAAATGAGCGTGCCATCCTTTTACAAAACAGATACTACACCTTGACTGAAAAACAAGAAAGTATTTTACTTTGATAGAACAGCGACTAAATATTTATCCCATTCGATCTTCGGTGATCGCGTGACCCCATCTTTTGATAAAAAAAATATAAAATTACTTTAACGTATAAATTAAATTCGATGATGTCTTGATGTTGATAAGTTAATTCAATTATTAAGGAAGGGAAATAACTTTCCTTGTCAAACTTTTTAACTATTTTTAGTAAAGTGATATCTTGTAATATAATCACATCAGATTTTCTTGCAAAATCGGCAATCAAAAAAAGCATTGATGTATTTTTTTGTTGGGTTTTACTAATTGTGGGCAACATATTAAGATACGGCAATTCTGATTCTTTATTCGTGTGGTATTAAGGAACGCCATTCGAGCAACCTGGGATTATTTTGCAAAAAAAAAAAAACAACAAAAAGTAACCAATTTTAATTTAAACCGACCGACATGCTATTTTTTCCGTTAAAAATCTTTATAAAAAATAACCAAGACTTTTCAGACTGACAGGTCGATATTTGCGTGAATTTTTTTTTTTTCATAGGCATCACCACATTATCAAGTCCAAGAGGCCACTCAAGGATAAGGGTTAAAGAGTGTACAGTAGAAATTGGACAATATAGTAATCATTAGTAATGAAAATTTGGTAAATTTGATAACTTATATGGAACGGCTCATCAAGAACTTATTTACGTTAGACTTGAACACAACCATATTGTAGTCAGCCGGAAAGCAGGAAAACGGAAGACAATTCCACAGGCGTGCAGTTCTAAGAAAGAAGCTCTGTTCATGGAATCTACGTTTAGGTTTAGGCACAGATAAAGAGTGGGGGGGGATTACTGATAGTGTTTACAGCTAGACGAGTGTTTCTTGTAAAAGTTTGGCGAGGGGGGACCATAGACTGAAGCTCAGTCGAACACTTTCCATGAAAATAACGATACATCAGAGACAAACTCGCAACATCTCTTCTGTGAGATAGAGATTGCAAGGAGGAGAAAAGGACATCTCCTACGCGGCTACGAAGTCTATTTTGAACTCTATCAAGGCAGGACAAGTCCTTTCTAGCAGCTCCTGCCCAGATGTGGCAACAGTATTCCATCCTTGGACGTACCTGGCTCTTATATAGATAGAGAATAGAATTAAATAATCTGTTGATATATTTATGTTTTATTGTTATTTTTGGGAAACATTTACTATTAAAAACATTTATTCTTAAAACATTTACTCTTAAAAAACATTTACTATAAAAAAAAACATTAACAATTTAAAAAAAGTAAGCAATTGTTTCTTTCTGTTAATTTAAGAGAATCTTTTTTTATTTCTATGTTTGACTTGTATTTGTATTCAATATTTTCTCTAAATTTGACAAGAAAATCCTGTTTACTTTTACAAAGATTTTCAACGAAAAACGAAATGGCAGAAGTGCCTAAATCTCACATTAATATAGAATCCACAGAAGCGGTTGTCGTGCTTGGCTGTATATTTGCCAGGCCTTGATTTGTCGTACAGTAATAAAACTTGTGTATCGTTTTATTGCAGATCAATAACTTTTAATTTTTAAATTGCTATGAAACGCAGAGAAGTGAAATTTGCTACACTGGAAGAGCATAACAAGGTGCCTTATTTCATTGATTTTTGTGAAATTTGAACAAATATTTTTGAAAATTATGCTAATTTTTCTATTTTCTGGTAATTTAAAGTGTGTATCACTTTATTGCAAGTGTCTGAAATGTATATTTTTGGTAATAAAACAAAATATTATAACTTCATAGTTCTATTTATATGAAATAAAGAACATATCCAGAAACAATATCAATCAAAAACAAGAACGAATTTCACATTATTTTAAGGAAATATTCATTTATTAACATAACTCCTATGCTTCAAAATCACTTTGAATAGCGTCTTGTAAACTGATGATGTCAATTGGTGGATTTGAGATAATGTGATAGGAAACTTCCAAGATCTTCCTCCAAAGTTCATCCTTCAACGAAAATTGAACACCTCTTTCATAAATGTTCATCTTTATTATTGACCAGAGCTTCTCAATTGGGTTTATATCTGGAGAACAAGGTGGCCATGTCATCAAATTTTCTTCATTAACGCTTAATGACTTAAGGTAGGATGTCGTCACCTCGATTGAGTGGGATAGCACATTGCCGTGCATAAAAATCAATTTGAGGTGACGCAGTAATGGAAGCTCATCAAGCCCTGGTGACAAATGCTCATTTAAAAATAAAATATAATACTGGCTTGTAAGTTTGACACCTTCTGGCACAGGAAATGGTTCAATTAGTTGATCGCAGATTATTCCAGCCAAAACATGATATCTCCACCGCCATATTGACGACGGACTCGATGAGGGGTAGGGAATCCAAAAGGACTCCAAACTTTGGCCCACCCATTTAGTCCATCAAGGGTTGCTCTGACCTCATTGGTGAAAAGAACATTTTCGAAGCTGGATTTCATGTATTTCTGGGCCCAAGTCAAACTTTTTTCCTTGTGAGTTTGGTTTAAAACAGGTCTTGTTATGGGCTTAACGCTTCTTGCAATTCCGTTTAAGACATTTCAGTGTGTCTTTCTGGACAAAGGTGTTCCAGCCTTGTTAAATATAGCAGTACTGTTGCTGCCCGGCTGCTGGATAAGTTGAGGCCGATTTTTTCTAACATCACGTCTATTCTTGTCTTTTTGTTCTTCCTTGGTTTGATGCTTGGATTTTCAACAAATGAAGACAATATTCTTCGATCTCTTCCAAGTTCTTTGGCTAGAAAACGCGAGATAAACCTTCCGTGATGTCTGCAAAAATATGTTCCTTTTCACTAGCTGTCAGTCGACCCTTTCTAGGCGATTTAGGAGACGTGCAATAAAGTGTACACACAAAATTACTAGAAAATAGAAAAATTAGCATAATTTTCAAAATATTTATTCAAATTCCACAAAAGACAGGGAAATAAGGCACCTAGTTATGCTCGTCCAGTGTACTAAATTTCTACTTCTCTGCGTTTCATAGAAAGTTCAAAATTAAATAAAATATTGACCTGCAATAAAGCGACACATAGAGTTTAGTAAAACCGCATTTTTTTTATTTTTTAAAACAGAATCTTTTTTTTTTCTTCTTTACTTTTTACAACAGAAATTTTCTCTAACTATTTTACAAAATAACGCTGGAGATATGACATTGGTTTTGTGGTTAACAACACGGACTGATTAGTCGTAATCCAATTCGTTCCACAAAAATCACTTTCAGTTAAAATGTTAGCGACCTCGTGTGATCCCTACCATAATCTTCGCTATCTTGCTAGAAATAATTCTTACTAGAAAAATATCGGGGAAACCGATGCCAACAAAAGAATCTTTGGATTAATACGATAAGATGATGAATAAACAACACAAAAATCTTCAATTCAGTAAATCACGATGGCGATGCTGAATAAACTTTGAAGACTTGGTTTAATATTGAAGATAAGAACAGACTGGCATGGAAGGTGGACGTAACGAAATACCATTGGATTAGAGAATGCCACGGCCAGAATAAAGTTTGGAAACCTTAAATTTGACTACGTCCAATTAGTTGTGTTTCATGCATGAATCTATTAACATGGACAATGTTCAATTCTCGTATCCACATTCTCCTCAATCGGGCCAAAACTGAAAGTAACCCTAAAGGTAATAATGCTGAGCATCATAGATCATTTAGAAAATGTGGTCTATAGCGTCCTAAAATTATTTAAACTAATTGAAAGTAAATTAACTCCGACTTATCTTTTCGAACTATGCCGCTCTATTGCTAAAATGTTCTAATCAAATGTGCAAAAAAAACACTAAGGTTTAAATCTGAAAAAAATTCAAATCGATCAATGACAAATTTCACTTGTTTAGACATTTTTATGTTGTTATTTGGTCTCAGAATGTTTTGCAGTAAAAAGTGCCAAACATTTGGATAATAGAGAGTCCTATTTTGAAAAGAGAAACTGGAAGTTAATTTACTTAATTTACACTAGCGTCCGTTTAAACATTAAAAATGATTAACTGGTATTGTGTATGAGACGCGGTATTAAACACTGACGCTACAATTCTTTCTACTTCACAACAGATTCGCTACGTTCGTATGTTGCAGGACCACATGTCGAACATTCGGATTATCTACAGCATTGGATATGGGATATCGTTAATCTCGCTGATCAGTGCAGTTACAGTAATGATCTACTTTAGGTATGTTGCTCCGTGCTCTATTTTTTACCGCGGATTTATTGTTATTTTATTATTGTTGTCGTCAGTGTTGTTATTGTCATTGTCGTTCACACCACAAAGATCGTTCCATAAAATTGTCTGGTCTGCATGAAAGCTTCTTCGCTGTATTTTTATTCGATACACCTCCGGGTTTTGTTTTTGTTTTTTTTTAATGCATACTTGACGGCACTAAATCGCGTATGTTATGTACTTAGTTTAAAAAATAAAATAACAACTTCTTTGTAAAAGCAGCCGCTTTATTTGACAGATGGAAAAGAGAGAGAGAGATAGAGAGAGGGAGAGAGTATAAAGGGGAGATTTGTCGATGATAGAGAAAAGTGGGTCAACACCTGTCTTTCTAAATGCAGTGATTGTCACTTTCGTTCAAACTCATTTGTTTTATTAAAGTTCGCCTTCCTTTTCCGTATCGTGATTCCCGCTTCATAAATTATGTTATTGTTCGTTTGACATTTGATTCTTACTTCAGAGGTTAAACTCTAGGATGGCCGTTTGTCTGTTGACTGTTAATGTTCGATTCCTGCGTCAGAGGTCAAAGACCAGAATGGCCGTTTGCCTGTTTACTGGTGACATTCGATCCTTGCGTCAGAGGTCAAAGTCCAGGACAGCCTTTGCGTCAGAATCTAACCCAGATTCCTTTGTTTTGGGTGCCCTGACCTCCATTATCCAACAGTTAATGGTAGCTAGTTGTTTAATCTGCAAGTCTGCACGCTTACCCTAACATCGAGAACCAGAAAACCCTGTCATTAAGTACATCTAAAGTGCATGTTCATATGCATTGAATCACTGTTCTTTTTCTTCATTCACTCCATGTATTTTATGAAAATCTCTCCAGACAGGGCATGAAGCCACTTACAGTTTCGAACCTAAAATGTTCTTACTTGCTAGAAACGCAGGGATAAAGACGACCAGCGAGCGACAGTGTCTGACTTTTTATTCTCCTGGATTTTCACTAGAGAATTACTAACCGGGTTGCGACCCTAATACCGTTAGTTGACAGACCTTTCCACCACGAGTGACCTGGCCATAAACAGGAGCTCCAGACGGCATGGATCTGACACTACCATGTTGCCACCTTCCATGGTACGATGAAGAAGGCTTAGGAAGTATCTCTTTCTTTTTGGTTTCTACGTAAGTGTTTCGGTTCAAATGTTTGCCTTCGTGTTCAAACTCATAATACGATGAAGAAGGCTTAGAAGGATTTGTTTCTTTTTTGTTTTCTACTTAAGTGTTTCGGTTCAAATGTTTTCCTTCGTGTTCGAATTTTATATTCCTTGATATTAAGACGGCCATCATATATTCTGATTGTTGTGACGTTAAATCCAATACAACTTTATAAAACAATATGTAACCGGTCTTTCACATTTACGAAGATAAAGTTATTTTGTGCATCTTTTCTAATTAGCTATTGTATACTGTGTCCAAAAGAGACATCTATCTTGTATTGTATTCACAATTCTTCTTATGTTTCGTTGGTACTCTACCCGAATCTAACCGAAGCGGTACTCATCATAGGCAGGTTGAACCGGTTTCAGGGGAAGTTTTGCGGAAATATTAAATTCGCGAGCGGTCCTTAGTTGCTTGTATATCCCCATAAGGAGAAATGATGACGTTAGGTTTTTGCCGTTCTAACAGGGAAATGTCAACGTGCTCCCACACACACCGCTTAGTATTCTCAAATAGTCTCCCATCTGATACTGACAAGACTCAATTTTGCTTAACTTCTGTTATCTCACAAGAATCGATGTGTCAACGTGATTATACCGTATACTTCTTCGTCGTTAGTAGATCGTCGTCATCTTGATTGATGTTTTGAAACATTATCTAATATATAAAAGGCTATATGTCTGTCTGTTTGTCTGTCTATCTGTCTCCATATTTTAGATCTCTATCTCTTCCGAAACTAAAAGCCGCAGGGCAGCGCTAGAGGCCTCAAATGATTGGATTTTTTGTGGATCGTTCTTTTATGGATGTTTAGTCGGTTAACAAAATTTTTAAGTGATCAGAAATGGATCAAAATTGAAAAAAATTATTATACATATTGTACATTTATCTTAGTTTATTTTTAATTTTTAATCAGTTTATATGCGTGATTCGTTGGTTCAGTTGTAACGTCACCAGCTTTGAATGCTAGTTTTGCTTTCGGTTTCGCTTCTAGCTGATGGCACTCAAATACTTTTTTTTTACTTTTGAAATCACGACTCTATAATAATATATAGGAAATCTGGGCGAATTAAAATATCGTATTTAAGCGTATTTTACGGACACCCCTCTCCGCTAATAGAATAGACATAGAATATAACTTATATGTCATTTATAGAATAGTCCAGCTGTATCCGACGAATTAAAAGAAAACCAGACAAAATATGGCTTCTAATAAAAAGGCATTTTATTTCTTACCCAAGAGAATAAAATCTATTTATGCTATTAAGTATTTGCCTCTAAAAATCATTTCGCTTAGATTTCTGCCTCAACATAAACGCATACAGCTGTCCACCATTCCACAATGCGCTCCACAGTCGTGTTTATCCTATATTTTTACATCTTAACACTAATCATAGTTCGACGCATAAAAATATACTTTGCTTTATAATTCGGCCTCCACATTTCACAGATCCGTGTCCATCATTCTGCGATACATTCCATAGTGGGGTTTATTCTGCATCCTGTACGATCGGAATAAATTTCATCGATCTGAACGTTAAGTACTGGACCGTAACTCGACGTATGTCAAAACAGCTCACAAAGTAAGTCGACGGCGTGTGCGTACACTGCGCGTGTGTGATATTTTTGTATTTTTTAAAGTATTTTTACGTTAGTTGCAGGATTATACTGCAAGAGATCCTAGATTTGTTTCCAATATAAATGTCTGTCTGTGGAACACAATACAGTGTGTCTGCTTCCCAGTAAAACAGTCGTCTTCAAATCTAACGTGAAAAAATCCCTCTTACATAGTAATCTAGCCCTCCACAAGTTCCACCATAACTGATCATGTCTCACCATCTACCTAACAGTTAACCATTATCCTAGAGTCACCTCCGGGCCTTGATAAGTGTTGACCTTCTAAGTAAAACAAATATGGAAGGGGAGGTATTTGGAATGCCCGTTTTTTTTTTAAATAGAATCTTAGCTGGAATTCTGGTGACCTTTTTTTAATCAGCTTTATTTTTGTTTGAATTATATTTATTATGCTGCATGTTTTGTATATAATATTATTTGCTTGCATATATGTCTTTCTGTTCCAGTTTTGATATGGACAGAGGTATATTTTCAACAACATAATAAACAATGCAGAGGAATGATGAAAGTAAATATTTCTTTTTTAGCTGCTTCTGCTCGTTGTTGGCTGAAAATTGTTTTGTATATCTTTAATGATTTCTGTGGTATGAAATGCTACTAAATACAAAAGATGTTATCATTATGTGATTAATCGCCTTAAAGGTTGGTACAAACCTGTTTTTTGCAGACTGTAGAGTTCCGTGTAGTCAAAAAGAATGAAGAAAAATATTTGTATGTTTGCGATATTGTCACCTAATATGCAAATGAGATGCTTCCGAAATAAAAACCCTGATTTTTCAGAGACTGCGTTGGGTTTTTTTTTAATTTGGACGTTGGAGTAGTATGTCTTTTCAGCAATGTGTCGTGTTTTGGAGCTAAGAGTTTTTTACAGTAGAGTGTCGAGTGTTGGGGTGGCGAGTTTGGACAGAAGAGCGTCGAGTTTGGGGATAACGAGTTTTTTGGGCAGCAGTGGCAAATTTTGAGTAGTGAATTTTAACAGCAGTTTATCGAATTCAACTCCTTGATTATTTTAACCACTATTTCGTGACCAAAGATTTTCAATTTAATGTTGACTGGATTCGTTCTCTACCTTTTGTATTCTGACTTAACTGCTAAGGGTTATCTGTATATTTGTCTGGCATAAGACCGTTCTAACACTGTGTTTTGTTATAGATTTTGTTTTTTCCCGTTACTAGAAAGAAAGAAATATCCGGTGCGTCTGTGTTCTCCTGATGTACAATGTCTACAAAACAATGAAGCAGACAATTGATATGTAATCGATAGAACATGGCCAATTATTTTTAAAAAGTGTTACCCAAAGAATATATTCATGAAAATGTCTAACAACTCAAGTAATTTTTGCTTCTCTTCTGTCGTGTTCAGGATAACTCAGATTTATATATATATATATATATATATATATATATATATATATATATATATATATATATATATATATATATATTGAGTAAGATGATTGATAATTTATAATTAAAATTAAAAATTAAAAATCTTTTTCATAAGGAAAAACAAGTATTTTGAATTATTAATTTTAATTATAAATTATCAGTCATCTTACGCACTATTAAAATAGCTCTAGGACACATATACCTATCGAGCTTATTATATATCTAGATTACAACGAGCACTGTTTTCTTTTATTTTAATTGTATTAATGAATTTTCTAATACACTAAAATATACTGCTCTTTAGACTCTTGTTCTAATCCCCTAAATATATATATATATATATATAGAGAGAGAGAGAGATAGAGAGATGGGGGGAGGGGGAGAGAGAGTGAGTGGTAACGCTGTGTGTGTCTGTGTGTACAGCTCTCCTACAGCCTACACCACTTGAACGATCATGACTAAACCTGGAATGATGACGGTCCCCCACCTAGAGATGGTACACACCATTTTTCAACGTAAAGGTCAAAGGTCAAAGGTCATATCCTATGTATATATACTCTCCTACAGTCTACACCACTGGACCGATCATGACAAAATCTAACATGATGATGGTCTCTGGCCTAGGGATAGTACACACAATTTTTCAATGGCAAGGTCAAAGTTTCAGGTAATATTTAGTGCGGCTCTTCCTAACCTCCCCCACTTAAGGATGGTGCACACTAAGTTGGGGTTTGTCATCATCTTGGGGGCCGCCACCATAGCGCCGGCCAGCAATTTAGAATTTGAATAAGATTATCTTCTTCTACCCCCATTCTCTCAACCAATTAAACAAATGTTAACAATTGTGATTCTTTGCAATTGTTTCAATTTCTATGTGTGTCAATTTTGATATAATCCATTTGCTTTAAAGTTCATAGTTGGATTTCAGTCACTTCAGGAGGTAATTAAACAAACTTTAAACACCTTAAGAAATAGTTCTGTTTACAGCATCCACTTATTGCAAGGGTGCTCGTGAAGCGAATCGCGGGATCTTTGCTAGTATATACATATTCGACATGCACATATATACACACACAGCCACACAGCCACACACACACACACACACATATATATATATATATATACATACACACACACATATCATCATAAAATTATATATGTGTGTGTGTGAATTCCTTCCTCATAGGTTCCTAAACGACTGAGCATATCTTGCAAATTTCACACAAAGCTAATTCGTATGTTTGGCAGTGTTCTAACATATGTTTTGTACAGAGATTCCCCCGATAAATATCAAAAATCGAAAAAACTCGATCCTAAAAATAGTATTTTTTATATAAATAAAATTAAAATACTTACAGGGTAATATTTTACGTTACACCGGCCAAGGTAGATAAATCTCAGCAAATCAAGGGGATTACATTCTCAGAAATCATTTTCTTTTTAAATAACAGTACTATTATCATCTGTAGATATAGATCAGAGGTAGAGTGTTCGAATATAGATCGAATGGTCCTGCTGTTTAAGCCCAGGTGTACCTCGCTATTTTATTTTGATTTTTTCTTATTAATGAGTTTAATTTACGATAAAAGAAGAGGCACCTTTTAAAATCGCCGCAAATTATTTCTTCGTGCACATATTTTAAAACTAAACAATAATAAGAAGTGACATTTCCAGGGCATTCATTGTCAAGCCAAAATATCAGCTGACGTGATATGTTTAACAAACGCAGACGGAATTTGATGAACGACAAAACCATTTTTTTTTTGTGAACTAGACCACTGAGTAAATTATTTTTTGTAATATATAATTTCAATAGAGGATTAATTCTATAATAATACATACGTAATACGTAATCTGCATGAATTAAAATATCATGTTTAAGCGTTAAGCGTATTTTACGACCGGGCAACAACGTCGAGCCTCCAGCTAATATGTATATATATATATATATATATATATATATATTATAATATAAAGCTGAATGTCTGTGTGTGTATGTGTGTGTGTGTGTGTGTTTGGTCACGAATAGCCTCCTATATGGTTGACTATTATAGAAAACTGATTACATATAATGATAGAAGATGTATCGAGACACAGGAATGGGTATGTTTGATCCGGCAGAACGGTGGTTCATAAAAATTGTGTGGTCTGCGTTCGCGCTTGGTCCACAAAGTATGGAAATAAAAAATTAAAAAATTAAAAAAAAAAACGTTTACAAGTGTTTTTTATATAGATGTACACAAGAATACTTTGATAAGTATGTTTGAACTTAAATAGGGATGGTATAATAAAATTGTGGGGTCTGGTACTTGCCATGCAAATAACGATGGAGCAACTTGTCAAAGCTTCTGGGAATTATCTTCTTATAGACGAGGGCCTTTTATTTCAATTGGGGCCAGGTGGTGATAAGAGCGTTAGTGGTGAAAAGATGGAAGCTTGGTTTTAGATGCATTAAAGTTAAACAGCCACCCATTTCCCCCCCCCCATCGCACCACGTGCTCAAGATTAGAAGAGTGGGGATCAGAGGGATCTTTGGAATTGCCGGCCTTTGAAGTGTTGCCAAAGATGATAGGCTCATCTGCATAAATGCTACAAATTTGCTTCTGTTCTGTCGTGTACATATCTCATTATATATAGACTTTTTCTTCGCCCTCACGTTTCCTCCTGTGTTTAAAATATTTACTCTATCAAAACAAATGCGCATCTTTCAATACATTCTAGTGTTTTCTTTTTATATTCGTCATTTCATGGATAGAAATTTTATTACGTTTCTGAATTTTTTAGATGATGACTGGTTATTCGTATTATTTGGATTCTTCGTACTACTGTTCTCATCTTTAATATCATTTTCACAACGTTTCGGTCGATAAAACCTCTTTCACTTGTATCTTGTCGAACTCGAGAATGTTTCTGTCGAACTCTAAATTCCGAAATTGTTTGACAGAGACACTTCCGAGTTCGACAAGCTACTCTTGAAGAAGAGTGGAGGTTACATCGACTGAAACGTTGTGAAAATCACACTCAAAATAACAGCAATAGTCCTATGAATCCAAATAATACGAATATCGGTTTTGTTTTCATATTTCTTTTTTACTAATGTGTTATTAAGGCCAGAAGCCATTAGAAGATAAGGTTGAATGAAATGGGTGGATTGTCGCTTGGATGATGAATAATATTATAAGAGGGATGAAAATGATTAATAGACTGAATAAAATGTGATTACTTATGGCGACGGTTTATGACAAGTACTTATTGACGTTGTATATGAAAACGATCACGTTGTAGTGTGTACGAAAGCAGTCCAACGGTAATATGTACCACGGGTCGGAAGTTCCTTTTTTTTAGAAAAGAAGCTATGTTAATGAAATTTCTTTTTGGTTCTAGCCACATAGAGGAAGAAATGAAAGACGAAAGGTTGTGATAGAAGACGAGTTCTTGTTGTGAATGTATTACAAAGAGGAGGTAGAGATTAAGGTTCAAGGAGGCACTTTCTGTAGAAATAACGACACTGAAAAATACGTCTATTCTGAGGAAAAGGAATTCTAGGGAAGAGAGGGGGTCCTTTCACGCCAGATTACGAATCGATTTATTAGCACGTGAAGAAAAGAAAGTGCCCCGCCCGGCATTTCTCCACGTGTACTCCATATTATGACTATGTGATTCTTATGTAAGTTGACAAATTCGTTTACAAGAACCCAATTTTGCCCAGCTGGGCAAACTTGAGTCCTTGTACCGGAAAAAATATCCAGTAAATAAAACGTTGTTTAGTAAATTGTTATTTTTTTGCGTTTTTTGCATTTCCATACACCAAACATGGATATAAATATGACTAAAACATCCGCTGGGTCATAGACTTCATTTCGGTACCTTACTTACCTGGGTAGGTTGCCTATAGGCTGAGATAAACCGCGTCACACAGACACAGAGTAAGACAGACACTAGGAAAATTTATAAGATTTCTTAAAATTAGTATTTTGTACTTACAAATGGTCTAAATAGCTTATAACTTTTCTCCATCTCTCCTAAAAACCTAGCACATCTGATACAAATATCAGTTCCATCCTTAGCTTACACTGTAGTGGTGCGTTTAAATAATAGGGACTCACTCGGAAAGGGAATAGTTGCTTGACAAAATCTTTGTTTAAAAGTCTATATGTTTGGCGGTTATGCTGGCATAACTTAACGTCTGGCGAGTATCCACACAAGCTTCCAACATTCAAACGGCATTTAAATGGCATAGCATTAAATGCAACCGTGTTTCTTTAGAAATCATTCCTGTATTTTAAGCGAGGTTTTTATTGGCCGGGTGCCTTTCCTGGCTCCTAGCAGTACTGTTATCGAGACATCATCTCTAGGTGATTGCCTACCAAGTCTAAACAGCGATTCACTTTTTGAATTTTTTATTTGCTTTTCAATATAAAAATGAATCATCATTTACTTGTTCTGTACTCAAACACAAACTCTAATTTCTGTTGCAGATATATGCATACATCGATGAATCTTAATCATCTTGACGGAGATACATAATCAACATATCTCTACTATTATATAAAAGGAACTTTGTCTGTGTGTATGCGAGTTCGTTCCTTATGGATTTCTAAACGGTTGGACTGGGGTTCGGGTTCACACAAATGTACTTTATGTGCAATGTTCTCGGATAGGTTTTGTTTCGGAATTTCTTCTTAGGTATCGATAATCAAAATCGATGAAAGAAGGAAAATTGATTTTGATTAAAGTTAACGCTTTATACAGCTCCACATCACAACTGCATTTGAGAAGTGTTATTAACGCACAAGCAGACAGGCCCGGCATATGAAATTGACAGTAGGTCCTTTAATATGTCAGAGGTATGTCCAAAAAACAATGTTTATGTTTAGAGCACAATTGAACCATGAGACTTCATTTTTGTATTTTAAACTTTAATTCAAGCCATTATAATCGCACAAGTCGAAAGGTCCATCATATAAAATCAATAGCAAGTTCTTTGATATGACAGGGACGCGTTTGAAATGAACGTTTCTGTTTAGAGCGCAATTAAAGCCTGATAATTGACTTTTGCGTTTTAATTCAACCTATTATATAAAAATCTATATATCTATAAAAGTGAAAGTGTCTGTGTGTGTGCCTGTGTACATTTCCCTACGCAATAACTCTGTTAATTTTAAGTCTACAGACTCGAAATTTGATATACAGGGTACTGAGATTTGGAAAAATCTATGTGATCGGTTTTCGGCCAGAAATTTGGCTGTTAAGGGGTCAAGTTCAACGATTTGATCTTTGAGAACTCTACTAAACTCCCCCGACAATTTTGGGTCTAAATACTTGAGATTTTAGATATAGATTCCTTGAAGATATATCTAACTTAATAACTTGATTTGAGCCCAAAAAAATACATTTTAAAGGGTCATAATAGGGTTCAAAGTTTTAAAAAATTTGACCGGTTTTTTTTTTTTTTTTTTTTTTTTTTTTTTTTTTTTTTTGCTCAGCATACACCTCCAAACATCCGGGCAACGCCGGGCTGAAATGCTAGTAATTTTATAAAATCAACACTAGGGTGTCCATAGTGCAATGTAAACTACAGTGTATTGTGGACTAAATGACTGCAGAGAGGCATGTGAAGCTCCGTTTTGGTGTACTGCGGTGGGTCCCCAACTAGAGCAGGCAATTAATCGATTTGATTGAAAAACGGGCGATTTAACCAATTTCGATGACAATAAAATATGGGAAGATGAAACTTTCGTTGATCTTCATTTAATCCTGGGCAAAGTCGGGTTTCCGTGCTAGTTTGTATTTAGTACAGTTTCGAGTTACCGCTAGTTTCATAGTTTAAAAATACTGATAGTTAATATTATGAAGAGGTGGCCCAGCATTTTTGGAGTTTCTTTTTTTATTTGTTTGTCTGTTTGTTTTTTTCTTAATCGCCGACTTCTAGCGGCTACAAGTTACAGGGTGATAGTTGTCTGGTTGAAGGATTACATACTTTGACAGGGCACGTTATAAACGTATTTGAAACAATCAAAGCAAACATTAAGCAAGTATCACTATTCACTACGCAAATGACACTCATTCTCTATCTCCCCCCAAACTCATGGTAACCACAAAACTATCTCTTTTTACAAAATTGCAATTAAGCATACAGACACATGCATGAGTCCATTCGACAAAAAAAAAACTGTGTCATCATTAGGGCTAGAACAACAGCATATTCTTGTGTGTATCCGTTGATATCTTATACGCTTTTATATAGAGTTTTGTGGTTCTCGGTTAACTGTGTCTAACTGTGTCGTATTTATACTCGAGAGTCAAAACAATGAAAAGAATATGCTGTTGTCATATAGATTATATATATAAAAGGCACTTTGTGTGTGTGTGTGTGTGTGTGTGTGTGTGTGTGTGTGTGTGTGTAAGAGGGAGAGAAAGAGAGAGAGAGAGAGAGAGAGTTCGCTCCCCCATGACTCATTGGGCTGATTTTTTTATTTCATACAAACGTCCTTCGTGCATCTGACAGTGTTCTTAGGTAAATTTTTTGTGTGTCGGAATACCTCCAATAAGTATCGTAAATCAATAATCGAAAAAATCTGATTTAAAAGAAACAGTCCAATTTTTACCATAGATAACACCCTTATACAGCTTAACATCACATACTGAGGAATTTATCGCCGTACAAGTAGAAGGTCTTGGCGTATAAAATCGGCAGTAGATTCGAAATTAATATTTCTGTTTCGAGCACAATTAAACCATGATACTTAACTTTTGTATTTTAAACTTTAATCCAAGCTATTATATAAAACTAATTTTATAAACTGAACTATAGGTTCTCAACAGTTTAATAAAATCTGTTGGGGACTAAGTTGTTGTGTGAAGATACGTAAAGTTTCCTCCCGATACACTGCGGTGTGTCCCAAACTAAAACAGGACATCAATCGATTTCATTGCAAACTGGGCGGTTTCTACGATTAAGATGACAGTAAAAGTATTGGAAGTGTGGAATATTCATTGATCCTCATTCAATCCCAGGCACCGCCGGGTATCCATAATAATTATTGATAAAATAAAAAATAAATAATAATAGAGAATGATATAGTATTAGATAATAAGGGAAGTTCATTTGGGAAGATAGATACTGCTAATGTGTCAGAAGAAAACATTTTCCCCATTAAATCTGCCACCCAAAATATGATAAATGGTATAGGAAGATAACAACTACAATCTTTTTTCGCCGACAGCAAAGTTCATTCTAAATTTAAAGGCATTCAAATAAGTATAAATATTTATCAATATTTCTTTGTGAGTCAACAAAGTTTGAAAACGAACGGCATAAACAAATTAGTCGCGGAAACACAATGCATTCAAAACATTAAATATATATGATGCATAATAATTTTGCAAGCAAAATATATTTTTGTGTGGCCGTGTTCTTGGTGTTCAGGTCTTACGGGGTTCACCAAGGATTGGAGCTCGGTCAACCATCTACCATGAACAGTTTCTTTCTCACAGAAGAAAGGTCGCTACTCTATCGTTATTGTCATGGCAGGTACTCGATTGAGCTGAAATGAATGGTTCTCCCTGCATTATATTCACAACAAAAACTATAAACAATGACCGTTTCTCCCTCTTTGTACCTAAGACCTCTAAGAAAATCTATGAGTAAAGTTTCTTTCCTAGAAATATCTGTGGAACACAATACTACAGGGATGCTTCCCAGGTGATTATGACATGGTCGTTTTCAAGTCCAATGTTAAGCCATCCACTTAAATGATCAAATTCTTTCCACTTGCAACCATCGTTATCGAGCTTCAGTGTTGTCTCAGTGAGAAACCTCTTGATACCCTAATGAATACTATCAGATTGTTTAGTAATGGCATCAATCATCATCATCATCATCATCATCATTATTATTATTATTATTATTATTATTATTATTATTATTATTATTATCAGATGTTTATTAATGATTCTTATTTGTATAGTGACAAGTGTACTTTTAAAGTACACATAAGTCGAGTTTCCAACCTCGACAATCAGTCCGACAGTAACTGAGCCATTTCGATGTTGTTTTTTTGTTTTTGTTTTTGCTTGCTTTTTTTTTTTTTTTTTTTTTTTTTTTTTGCAGTCGGAAAAATACAAAGTGTTCTGTATGACCCTAGGTGTTCTACCCTTCCAGGCCTTGCTTCCTGGCTTTCGGGAGGAGCAATTTATCGTTTGTTGTCTTAGGTGCCCTCACCGGGTAATGCCGACGGGGCTACTCAGACTTATTTTTGTAGAGCAAAAGTGCTCCTCCTCTTGGAGTGCTGACCCATTTTCCCACCTTCCGACCTTGTGTCACATCCTCTCACGGTATGATAATAGTAAATACTAGTAACGTTTTCTATCTAAATTCTCAGCGATATCAGGAAACACTAGAGAATGGTTGGATTAACATAGAGTCAGATTGGAATAGCGACTGCGTAAATGGGTAAAGAAATGCGCAAATGGATCGGTGACTTGTTCAAACAAGTATAAATTATGGTTAATACAAGCAATTAAATACGAATTTATTTTCATATTTTTAGATTGTTTGGTTTATAACAAAGATGTTTATCTTATGTAGCCAATTGTTTTGAAGTTATTTAAAACTCAATACACTGTGGAACGATAAATTTGTCGCCCTAAAGAAAACAACACTACAGCTTTATTTAAAAAAAACTTTTATTGAAAAAATCAATTCAGGTCATTTTATTATTTAGCACTAGTACATTAGTAGTATAAGATTAATAGAACGTACATCTATTCAATGTAGCCGCCTTCAGTCTCATTAACCGCCTTGACACGTGTCCGGAAATAGGAGCATGCTTTTTCAACAAGCGCCGGTGGGAGCTCAACGGGAGCTCGATGGGAGCTCGGCGAATACTTGGTGTATGGCGCGGATCAGGCTAGCTTTGATGTTGTGAGAGGTCATGTCGGTGATGTTCTCGACGTATAATCAAATGAAGTAGTCCAGCGGGTTCATGTCGGAGGAGGAGGGGAACCAGTGAAAGAAGATACAAAGTCGTAGCACTCTTTGTGAAGTCAATCTTGGTCTCTTATATGCCGGCGCCGGATCTTGCTGCCATATTCAGGTTCTGCGAGCTGGCATCTGATTGCACCAGGGGATCATCAGGTACACTTTGGTGTTGACTTTCAAGCCGACTTCGAAGATGTGAGGTGGCATGATGTGTCCCTCATTTGAAACCACACCAAAGACCATAACCGTGGCCGGAAACTTTGTTTTCATAACCCTAGACACGTCCCTGTTATTCCTGGCAATCCAGCGATGCATGTTGAGGGTGCTGGCAATGGTCCTGTTGTCATAAATTGGATCGGTAGAGAGCATGAGTTTTACAGCTTCAATCTCGTTAGTTAAACATTATGTCATTTCCAGACATAATAGAAGGCTCTTCGGTGGCCAACTAGTAGATGGTCTGCAACAAAAAAAAAACGGTTTTCATCAAACGGTAATGGAATCATATCGTCTTTTCTGGGGCGAAAATTTTATCGTTCCACCCTGTAGAATGTTTCTGATTTGATTGCGAATGCATATTACTGTTAAATAATATCAAATAAGTTAACACAGTTCTCTTTAAAATATGTAAAGCATCTTTTCATAGTTGAGTGCTTGTCTACAAAACAAATTTCATCATGTGGGTTATTTTGCTGAGATGTATGCCCACCTCGCATTTCAGAATTAAGTATGAAACCTTTGAAAGTCCGGAGTGGATTCTTTGCGATCGAACGATTAAGTCAACTCAACAGCATTGTTGCATCTCTTACACTGACAAACGCTACAAATTTTTAAAGCTGCAAATCACGGTATGGTCGAACTGGCAGTGTTGACTTCAGACTCCACAGAAAGATTGAAAACCGGAACCATGTTGTTTTTATTTATTTATTTTTGTTTTTTATTTATTTATTCATTTATTTAATTATATTTATTTATTTATTTATTTATTTATTTTGTCTTCTGTGCGACAATTATGTTCTTGAAGTCTGATAGAATCATGAACTTATTTCTCTCATATTGGATGATTGTTATGTCAAAGACGGAGGAGGAGGAGGAGGAGGAGGAGGAGGAGGATGATGATGATGATGATGATGATGATGATGATGATGATGATGATGATGATGATGATGATGATTCATTTCGGGTGAACCAGATGACTATTTTCATGGAAATCTGTCTAGACAGTCACTTGATGCATGGAACTTGAAAAGAAAAATACATTATTTCAAGGTAGAAACAAATGGCAACGATAAGTGTTAGGTAGACACGTTTCGACTCAGAAAGCAACACGTCTACTTAAGAAACAGCGCTCATGGAATGTGAGGACTAACGGACAAACTAAAGAACGCGAGAGTTATGAGGGTGGCGAAGATAAACTCAAGGTCCACTTTCTATTCTTAATTACTTGATCATTGTTGGCATTTGTTTACATGATATCTTTCTAGTTAGAGTACTTTCTAGAAAGACATCGAGTACTGACCGGAAGGACGAGTCAACGTTTCTAAATGAAAGTGTTTCTGTGGAACATTTTTTTCGTTAGATCACCGAAGATAAGAAACGTTGAGCCTGGTCAATACTAAAATGGGTAATCATTTGGGAATTCCAGATAATGTATGTGCTCTCCGCTTACCTCGGCATTGTTTCCAGTCGTCTTGAACATCTCCTTGCCACTGGACTGGACTCAATCAATGTCGAATCAGTAGACGAGTGGGTTGGGCTTGCGCAGTTCTTGCTTCACAATTCCACGCTCAACTACCCTTACAGGGGATATCCATTGCCTTTTGAAACTGAACGGAAGCATTTTTTTGTGGAACGAACTTGATACACCCATATTGTCAGTCCGTGCCGTGAACTACTTAGCCACCGTCACCGTCTTAAATATGATGGTGATTGATGGTGCAGCATAACGACAATCGCTGGCGGTGCTTACTCATGTAATTCTCCATATTTGTGTTGTTTTGGAGGAGGATATCTTTTTTGTAACAATCTGAAGTATCGATGCGAATCATGAAAAGAAAGAAATAATCAAATTACGCCTGATGACATCACGATGCAGCATAAAAGTTCATCTAGTTTTTAATTACTCTCGTAAACATCATTTGATTCAGCGGTCATTCATCTCAAAAATTCAACATTTCCAACTTAATGGCGGGCAGGCTCTTCTATTTTGTTTGCTCTACGCTTCCAATCTGATTATAACAATTCGAGCCACAGAAATAATGAGGATTTTATATGCCGAAACAATGACTAGCAGCTGGAAAAGCGCATAAATTTGGTTAGAAACAAACAAGCAAAATACTACGTGGAAAATCAAAGTCTAAAAACCGATATTTGACAATCATTTGTTTCTATAATTCTTCA
Organism: Euprymna scolopes; assembly: GCF_053919585.1. Taxonomy (NCBI): domain Eukaryota; kingdom Metazoa; phylum Mollusca; class Cephalopoda; order Sepiida; family Sepiolidae; genus Euprymna; species Euprymna scolopes. The sequence goes on from NC_136493.1 coordinate 92,462,974, forward strand.
GTTTAAGCCTGTTTTTTTTTTGTTTGTTTTTTTTCGACAGACCACGTATTTTGAAGAAAATTAATCTTTCATTCTTTATTGATTCCTGTCTTGATAATTAGAGTTTCAGGCTGGATTTTTTCAGAACACATCCAACGTCGAGTTTCGGTCCGAATACGTTTTTAACAGACGACACATGACTATTTGGGAAAAAATGAAAACTGTTGAGTTCTACCTTGGAAAATACAGCCTGAGTCTGAATTTTTTTTTTATGAAAAAGATTTTATGCTTCAAAATTTTTTAATCTTCAAATATTTATTCATGTTTGGTTTTGTTTTACGGCATATCAACCCTTTTTCAATTGAGCGTTTTGGTAAAAGATTTCATGTTTCAAATTCTTTATATCTTCAAATAGTTTTCATGGTAGTTAATGTGGTTGTTTTATTTTACGGCATATCAAGCATTTTATCGGGTTATTTAATGTCGAATCCAGTAATTTTGTGAATAAATATTTATGCTTCAATTTCTTTGTATTTTTGAATATTTATTCATGGTATTTGGTTTGGTTGTCTTGAAGAGAAAAATTGCTGGTTTTGGTTTTTGGCCTTGCAGAACATGATTGACTTTTGCAAAGTGAAAGAGAAATAGTAAAGGGAGAAGACAAACAAAATCACGTGTCCTCAAAAAGTAAAATTGTCAACCTGCGATTCCAGCTAAAAGACAGAAACTATACAAGACATTTTCACAAAACGTATATATGTTCTTTTAAATGTGGAAAAATGGAAACGGCACTAACCTTATGCTGGTTTAACCGGCTTCCTCAAAAGGAGAGAGTTCTATGGTAGTATGAAATTCACAAGCTGTCCGCAGTCGAATATTTTAGCATTAAGTAAAACTAACATACTTCCCTCATCCTCTCTAATCAACTGTCTTATATCAGGACCCAGAGGACATATTTACGGACTTGGAATCTATATTAGTAATACCCTCCCTTTTATTTTAGAATTCAAATTAGAGTTAGACGACAATGCTTTCATGTGTTTTAGACTAATTTTGTAAGTTACCGTTGGTTACTTATGCTATCTCTATCGTTCTGCCTCGACCCAAGATTGTACCCTAATCAACCATATCTCCGACAGCATAGATACCATACTATATCCTTGAGCCTCTGACGGGTCATAGGCCATCCACAACTTTCTAGATGCTTTTGTAGCGAGGAGTTCTATGTTTTTTAAGGGTAAGGGTGCTGGCCCCACGCTCAATCAAGGTACATACAGTGCCTAGCCTTCCCAAATTGTCACCCTTCTGATTCTGGCCAGGCTCAACGTTGCTTAACTTCGGTGATATGGCGAGAACCAGTGTATCATCGTGATCGTGCCGTACATAATACAGCACCTTCTAAATACTATTTCATAAGTACATGTATTTGGTAATTTTAATGTCCACCACGGTAATTGACTTCGTTTCCCGTTTTGTAGCAAATTACATGGGGTTCCTTTATCCAATTCTATGACACAGACCGCCACATTCCTGATCTGCCTCCCACATTGTCAGGATAAGAAAGCCTCACTTTTCTGACCACAGTTCCCGAGGACTGTTTTACAAATGGCAATAGACCACTCGGAAACGCTGATCACCTTGTGATATTAATAAACATCATCCTAAATTCTTTTTTTTTTTTACATAGGCATCACCACATTATCAAGGCCCAGAGGCCACTCAAGGATAAGGGTTAAAGAGTGTACAGTAGAAATTGGACAATATAGTAATCATTAGTAATGAAAATTTGGTAAATTTGATAACTTATATGGAACGGCTCGTCAAGAACTTATTTACTTTAGACTTGAACACAACCATATTGTAGTCAGCCGGAAAGCAGGAAAACGGAAGACAATTCCACAGGCGTGCAGTTCTAAGAAAGAAGCTTTGTTCATGGAATCTACGATTAGGTTTAGGCACAGATAACGAATGGGGGAAATTATTGATAATGTTTACAGCTAGACGAGTGTTTCTTGTGAAAGTTTGGCGAAAAACTGAAGAACCAGTGCTCAAAGTGACGAGGTATTTCAAGAAGGTTGATGGATGATATCAAAGATCATATCAGAGATTTCCCATGAAATAGTATTTCTTCTTTCCTGTGGAACAGTGTGCAACTGAAACCACTGAATGGTTCAAAGCAGCGATTTAGCACATCTGCAGTAGAACAAGCTTAAATCTATACTGTCGGTCGGAAAGAAGTTTAGCATCTACGAGATGATGAACAAGTGCTTGATCGATTAAAAACTCAAAGAGACGCAGGAGGCTAATGGGGCAATAATTGAGTAAGTATATCTTTCACCATAAATTTTCTAACAAATCCCAATTCCCCCAATTGTTTACTTTTACATGACATTGCATAAAAGCAGCCTAAATTTCGCAGATGTAAACACCATAAGTCAAGTTCAAATAGACAAAAGTTTATAGTAGCTAGAAATAACTACAGTCAAGAGTAGGCATACAGAAATAACCAGAAAACGTAGAAATTAGGAACTCGCTCCCTCATTCTCTACCCTTCTCTCTCCTTCTTTCTCTCTATTTCTCTCTATATCTATCTATCTATCTTTTCTTTTCTTTTCTCTCTCCCTCTCCCTCCCTTTCCCTCTCTCTCTCTCTCTATCTCTCTCTCTCTCCATTCATCTCTTGTGTATACGGTTTCGGCGTCGAAAATCATAATCTACTTATAATCGTAGGAATTAAGTACAAAAAATATTTATGTGCTTTATTGATATTAAGCGATGCCTTATTTTCAGAAATTAATTTGAAAAGAAATAGCGTTTTAAATTCTTAACCTTTCAGTGGAGTTAGAATACATCAAATCTGGAGGAAAAATATTGTGTTCGTTAATGATAATTCTGTTAATTTTCTATTCTGGTTCTATTGGTAATCGCGATCCCTCCCTCTCTCTCTCTCTCTCTCTCTCTCTCTCTCTTTCTCTCTCCACCCCTCCCTCTCTCTCTCTCTCTTTCTCTCTCTCTGCTATCTCGCACATTAGTTAATTAAATGAATCCTTCATTAGGATACATTTTGTCAAGGCAAGTATTTATTTTTAGCCATTTTTGGACACATCTTGTACTTTAAAGTACATTATTATTATTATTATTATTATTATTATTATTATTATTATTATTATTATTATTAATATTATTATTATTATTATTATTATTGTTGGTGGTGGTGGTGGTGGTGGTGGTTTCTGTTTCTGTCAATACAAATTTAGCGTCGATACATCTGATTACTTTTGAATAACACTTTTTATTCACTGCTTGAGGTAAATGAATCACTCGAACAAGACATTAAGGAAATAAACTGGTCTTCATTGCGCGTTCAAGTCGGACATTATCGATTTCGATGGATTTTATGAAAGAGATTCATTCGATTTCTCTTCTCTGCTTTCCTCCAGATATTATGTTTCCCTTTTAAATTCGTTTTTTACTCTGTTCGGATACTCTGCGGCATTTACGTCTCTGGTGACGATGATGAGTTTGCTGGCTCAATATTAATTAATTAATTAATTGAGTTTAAGTAATTATAGAATAATTAATTAAAAAAAGACTCATTAACCCTTATCCTCGAGTGGCATTCCGACCTTGATAAGTATTGACTTTCTTGTAAAGAAAACATCACTACGTTGAAGCTGAAACGTAAATATGAAAAATCGAGAACAAATAAGCAAATAATAGAAATGATTAATAAACTTGTAACGGCTGCTGCAAGGAAGATGGGCTCTCTCTACCGTGCTAGAAAGTTACTTACGCCTGAGAGTATCCTGTACCTCTACAAGGCCACCATTCGCCCATGTATGGAGTATTGTTGCCACATTTTAACTGCTGCATTTGCTACTAGTATCTCCCTCTTAGACACCGTCCGAAAGAGAGTCGCGAACTTAATAGGTCCCGCACTATCAGCTAGGCTTCAACGACTGTCCCATCGATGAAATGTTGCACCTCTCTGCCTGTTTTACAAATATTTTATTGGTAGGTACTCTAACGAACTACAACACCCCTGACTAACCCGAAACACAGCAAAATCCCACCCCTTCACAGTAGAAATTCCTAGATGTAAGAAAGCCTTCTACTCTAATAGTTTCTTCCCTAGGACCTCTAGACTTTGGAATTCCTTTCCGGGTTCCTGCTTTCCGGGCTGTACTGATATGCAGAAGTTCAAGTTTAATGTAAACAAACATCTTGCCTGCTTAATTCCCTACATAGTATCCCTAAAAATTGAAAATTATGTCCAAGATAGTAGCCCCCCCCCCTACATCAAAGTGTCACTGTGTCCTGTTTGGAGCGAAAGGGCAATGATGAAAAAATAATGAACAAAGGACAACCACATGCATTCGTAATTTAGGCGTCACCATAGTATTTAAAACATTATTTTATTAATTGAAAATAACATTTAATGCGCAAAATTTTGGCTAATTTTTTCATAGGGCAATCGTGACTTTATCTTAGTATTATGTATCAGTAAATTCTTTGGAAAAATGTGTGCAATTATAGCTTATGCTTTAAGCATATATGCACAGAAGTTTTATAGCAAACCGCACTCTCTTCAATAGTTCGATTCTACCTATGCACAAAAAAAAACGCTCTTTAAAATGCTATATAAAGTAAAGGTATTATATCGTGAACTTATTTGAAAATACATCATTTGAAATAAAAATTACATAAGAACTTTCTTCTCAGCCTATTTCATGCAAAAAAAAAAACGTTTCATGCTAGGTATATTCAATTGAGATCTTACAAATATAAATAGTAGTAGTAGTGGTAATATTTTTACACTTTTATGAAAACTTAATCTCTTAAGAATACGAACTTTTGTGCAATTCAATTCAGTTATTTTCAAGCATGTTAGTAACGGACTGTGTTTATATCAAAATAATATGATTTGCAAATGTCGATGTCGATTTTTTTTTTACGACAAAATATTTTTATATATAACATTATCGTGTTAGTCGTTTGCCATCTACAGCAATTAATCTGAAAAAAAGATCTTTACGACAGCTTTCAGATGAAATATTGCTTTTTGTTTAACAGGAAACTACTTATTTGCACACCATAATAGAAGATAAAGATATTCGAATTATGCTGCTTTAAACCTGTAATTTTATAAAAGTAATTAAAAGTAATTTTATAAGCGACATTTAGTGTAAGTTGTGTTCACATTAGTGTTGGATGTGGCGAAATAATTATGATCTGCTAAATTACTATCTTCCTCACAACTGCATTCACTTTCCTACAACCATTACCTCTCTCTCTCTCTCTCTCTCTCTCTCTCTATATATATATATATATATATATATATATATATATATATATATACATACATATATATATATATATATATTTATCTATCTATCAGGGACATTAAGAGAAGGGGTGATGGGGTGTCCTAGCACCTGCTCCCTTTACTCCTGTTTAAAAGTGCTCTTTTCAGAGGAATGTATTATATGGCTGTGCCACGCCGTTTTTTTTTTAACTTGAGCATCTGCCTTGAAAAAGTTATCTGTACGTCACTGCTATACATATATATATATGTGTGTGTGTGTGTGTGTGTGTGTGTGTGAGAGAGAGAGAGTATATATATACAGGGTTTGTATTACTGTACACATAGATTCGAAAAAGTTGTCAAAAAACAAATATATAACAAATAAATGTTATCAAAGGCAAGATAAGTTACTTTTCTGCCTAACTGGATGTGTTCTTAGTGTTTTTATTTAATGTAACATGTTTATTCAGCTCGAAAAAAACATACAGTGTTTACCGATGTATTGGAAAATTTAAAATGGCGCCCAACTCTCTCTTTCAAACGGTAAGTTTGGGAAAAGGGGTTAAAAATAAAAAAATATGCCAAATACTGTTAAAAACCCACCGAATATATGTCAGTCTATGTTACGGTAACATATATTAAGCGCGTTTCTAACAGTATTTTGTCTAGTTTTTTATTTATAACTCCTTTTACCAAACTTACCATGTCCGGACGCCATTTAAAAATTTCCAATACATCGGTAAACACTGTATGTTTTTTTCGAGCTGAATAAACATGTTACATTAAATAAAAACACTAGAAAATTATCCAGCTTGGTAGAAAAGTAACGTCTTGCCTTTGATAACATTTATTTGTTATATATATATATATATATATATATATATATATATATATATATATATATATATATATATATATAAGCGGTCTTTTCTAAGTATATGAAACGGTCTCTACCAAACTAATTTGTCAATTTTGTGTTTACAGTGTTGAACCTAGATATTTAGAGGATTCGAACCTGTGGAATAATTTTGTTTCGGGTTTTAGCTGGTAAAAATAGCTGCTAGGGGATCAACTTTTAAAAATTGGATCTTGTCGGACGTAAATGGACTTAATGTGTACACTCTACGCATGCGCAAATGCACATGCTTAGCTGCGTTATTTTTTTTAAGTTTTGTGTCCCTACACAACTAGGGTTACCTGATAATTAAATTCTCTTTACAATTTATGTAAACTTACTTTCAACTATATCCAAAAATATGAAACCTTACAGAGCAGAGCTACCCTCTTTTTCCTGCTAAAACTTGGCGACTTTTACACCAGAAGAAAATCGGAGGTTTACATCAACCGAAACGTTGTGCTGATAACACTCAAGATGAGAACAATTGTCTTATTAATCTAAACATTACAAACATTTATACTTCATTAAAAATATTCAGAACTGTAATAAAAATGGATCTGTTTCATCTATCGTCATATATTGACGCAAAAATGGTTTTTGTTGCGTTGAAACAATTGGAAACGCGTCAATACAGAGAGTTTTTATCGACTGCGATTAAACGTAGAATCCATTTTGAACACATCTCTTTCATTCACATATGTTCGCTCAACATAAAGACTTAACTGCTTTTGACTCCTCTACTATTTCAGGCAACGTTATAAGTCAGTATACTATCTCTTAAGCAGTGTTTTCGTTATAATTCAGCATACCATCTCTTAAGCATTGATTTCATTATAATCAGCATACCATCTCTTAAGCATTGATTTCATTATAATCAGCATACCATCTATTAAACATTGTTTTAGTTTTAAGTCAGTGTACCATTTCTTAAGCAGCATTTCGTGATAAGCAATGGTTTATCAACACATTAAAAATCAGATTTTTTTTTTAAATGTTCAACGATGCTTCACAACTGTAATTTAAAAATTAATATACCGATTAGGTTACAATTTTTACCCATGACATCTGAAGGTTAATAATTTATAAAAATTATATAGATTTTTTTTTATATGTGACATTATCGATATGTTAGACCCGGTGTTGTGTAAAAGAATCTGCCCTTTTCTGTTTACTATTGTGTTGGAAATACCGTAGCATGGTGCTAATTGTATCATCCTCAGAAGTTTTGATTGACACGCTTAAAAGATACCCTTACAAAATAATCATAATACTTCCCTCGCTCTGGCCCTTCGCGGCCCGGGCGACAAGATTAAAATGTAGTATCTGTTCCGGCAGATACTGCAAGCAAAGACCATATATGTGGGGGTAACCCCTAATATCAGACCTTGGTCTATGTAGGGGTAGCCCTTCATACCAATTGTCACTATCCAGCTCCCATTTCCTACCCATCGGGAGCTGGTCCCCTTTTCCCTCCCTCCTCCCTCTCTCTCTCTCTCTCTCTCTCTCTCTCTCCACATTAAAAAACGGCCTTGTGCCTAATTTGCTCAGTGGGAAAGCAAATAAATACACCCTTACAAAATAATCGTATTGATATAAATATTTTCCACTTCTGATGAAATGTGTTTATCCAATGGTAAGCAGACCATAAAAAAATCACGTGAAATGCAGAAATGTTTCAAATGCAGTACTTAGCACTGATTTCTCTATAAAAATTTGCGAGGAAAATGTTTCTCACTTTCATGTATCGCGCATGCCTCTGTCAGGTTTTGTAAACATTTTTTTAAAATTTTTATTTACAGACGCTAGTGTTTCATGCTTATCAATCAAAGATTAAATGTAAAAACTGATAATTACTATTTGTCGAGAAATGCGAACCCAGTTAACTAAGTTACTTTTTGTTTCTTATACACCAACGGCAATTAACATTTAAATGGAAAGATAAAAGCCATGTCGGTGGATTGTCATAAACAGCAGTCATCAGAGTATTCAAAAACAGGACGTTGAAATGATGCGTATTCAAATCGCTACACACACACACACACACACACACACACACACACACACACATATATATATATATATATATATATATATATATATATATGTTTGTGTGCGTGTATTTGTGTATGTGTGTGTGCATGTGTGTGTGTGTGTTTACAGTGCCATAATTTTCACTTGTGATTTACTGATTTAATTTCTGTTAAATGTCTTAAAAAATGTTTTCTATTCAACAGGCGCCTTCATTGTCCTCGCAATACCCTCCATATGAACATGTTCGCCTCCTTCATTTTTCGGGCCGCCATTTGTTTCTTCAAAGAATATACCCTCGTCAATGGACTAGGACTTCCGTTGGATGTACACGTTCATTCTAATGGAGCATTCTACTTCCGGAAAGATACATCGGTTAGTCAAGCATTCGTTACCTATGTTTTATTCTTGTCTTTCTCGTGCTTGATCTGAGTTTATATATATATATATATATATATATATATATATATATATATATATATATATGTGTGTGTGTGTGTGTGTGTGTGTATTTATTTTCCCACTCATCTCTCCATATATATCTATTTAAAGAGAGAGACATTATTATCATTATTATTATTGATACTAATATTATTTTATGTATCAACATAAAATTTTGTGTATCTATTTTTAGTATTTATTTCGACAGTGGTCAATTCGTACATATATATATATATGTGTGTGTGTGTGTGTGTGTGTGTGTGTGTGTGTGTGAGAGAGGTCATGTCATATGTTACTGGTACCATGTAATCCAGTACTACCTGCCTCATGGTCGAGTCACCGGCGACTAAACTGGTTCCCCCACCAGACTTGTTTGGTGAGGAGGGCGTCTAGTCTCCCTGAAGGATTAAAAACAAGACCTTTCAAAGGGCGAATGAACCCTTTTTCGGGATCAACGACCAACTAGCACCGTGTATATTTGTGTGTATGTATATATGTGTTGGAGTGGAGAGGGCTCCCGTAATCCGTGGTGAATGCAATCTTTCTAGGAGAAGCAAATCTCTGATTTAAAAAGCCATAAAGCGGGAGACCGGTACCCGCATTAACCTGATCTGCAGTTTAATGTGTTGCTAGCTATCTTGCTTTTGCTTGTTGTTGGATCTCAACATTTTGAACTGAGAGATATTTAGGTGTCGTACAAAGCTAAAACTCTGTAACATAATCTTTGTATGGATACTCCCTCAGGCTCATGGACTTTAAGTGTCCGAGGGAGGGGCACTCTTCTGGCAAGACGTTACAATCATCATGTATGTATGTATATGCAATGTGAGGAATACAGATATTGATACCGACACCTGGGAAGAAACTATGGTTGATCGTAGCGCTTGGTGGAAATTGGTAAAAAAAATGGCCGTGCTTCTCTTCAGGTTAAGAGGATGGAGAGTGCAAAGCTGAAAAAGGCACTTAGGAGGGGAGATCTGGAATTTTTGCCAGGCACGCATGCAAATTGGATCTATCAAAGTTGTGGCCGTGTTCTCCTTTCGGAGGCAGGGTATGTGAGCCACCTAAAGTTTCACAATATCAGACCATTGTCATTCAATGTTCCACAGCGACCTCATAGCAAAGTGTTTGTAATATGCAGTAAGGTATGCAGCTCTAAACCTGGACTGAGAAGACACATGGATCTAATCAACCTCGTTAAGACACTGACTTTAGTGTGTCATGTCTGTCATCGTTCCTGTAAGTCAGCTGCAGGCCTCCATCTGAGGGCACATGAGAGGATACTTAATACAGAACATGAATCTTGAGACGGCAATCATCATGTGTGTATATATATTCGATCAGAACAAATGTAGAAAAATAAATTCTGGAGCACAAAACGTATGTATTGTTGCGTAATATATTTAAAACTCTGTGTGTGTGTGTGTGTGTGTGTGTGTGTGTGTGTGTGTGTGTGTGTGTGTGTGTGTGTGTGTGTGTGTGTGTGTGTGTGTGTGTGTGTGTGTGTGTGTGTGTGTGCATGCGTGCGCGTGTGGGGTTGTGTGTATTATGTCAGAAAAAAACGTCGGAACACAAATAATATAGATAAATGTGACATGTGAAACCTCAGCAAATGCAATTTATTTCTGTGGCTTCTGGCTTCCCGATATATTTTAATTTAAATATTGAATTGGCTTCGCTCCTAAAAGCGATCATATTCCTAGCTTAATTAAAGCGAAAGGCAGAGTATATTTCTTATCAAGCATAAGACACGCAAATATGAGCACGGCCATGCAGGGAAATGGTGAATCATAATCAATTTCCTCTGTTTCTCTGTTATTTTATGCGATATTATTAACGTTTATTTTTGGCGGGAAACAAGTCGTACTTCTTAGTAGGGAGAATGTAAGATTAGGTCAGTGTGAGTAGGCTTTTACTTGGCATGATTAACATACATAATTGATGAGACTAAAAACAACAAAGATTAACTCAAAATGCATAGTTCATATTATTTTAGTGTTATTTTCGTTTCGGTTGATATAATCCTCGAGCTTCTTGATTGGGCGTCGTGGATAAAGTACTTGGTTAAATTCAGTTGTAAAAGTTACACCTGAGAAGTTAAGGCTCACTCAAAATACAACTGCGCATTATTTCGGGCTTCTACATGATCATGGCTGGCGGAACGATAACATACTATCCACGTGGATTGATTAAAGGGTTCCGTTCTAAATTCCACACAGGCTGTCGAGTTTGACAAAAAGATTCCTAAATTTGATAGAAAGGTTTAATGAGTTCGAAAAAGAGCATCTCAAAAAAAAGTCGGAGGTTACAACAATCGAAACGTTGTGAAAATAACACTAAAGATGAGGACAGTAATCCTAAGAATCCAAATAATACGAATACTCCATCCTCATCTAAAACTTTCAAAAACGTAAAAAGCAATATAGTCAGCATATGACAACCAAAATATTTAAATATGTCACCTGGTAGAACGCTGCGTTTCTTGCATATTTTATAAAATAAAACAATAAATATATACAAAGCAAAACTTTATGTCAACTGGAAAGAAGTTGAATGCCTACTGGAGAGAACTTGAATGAGTACTAAATGCTATCCTTGAGTGTCTAATTTTTCACTTTATAAGAATTTATCAGAAGAATCTGGCATGGGGATACTTTTCGACTAAATATTCAAAATCACATAGTATTCATAGCCCAAATAAGATCTTCTTTTACGAGGAATGGTGCACCTTCTCCAAGTGATGTTACCTCAAGTAGCAACACGAAATACTCTACCAGACTAGACTAGATGGACACTCTGTGCGACTAGACTAGATGAATTCTTGTCCTGAAATCCACAAAGACCAAGAGACACAAGAGAAAAATATAGTGTAACATATGAAAACGGTTAATTGGGAAAGGGAAAATTATGTTCTCAACATAGTTACTGACTCAGTGTTTTAGAGATAAAGAACTTTAATGAAACAGTCGAATAGCTGTGTATTTCATATAGAGTTCAAGTGTTAGCCCATGTTCTTCTGAGAACTTTGACTGAAGGAAAATGAAATGAGAGAAACGAAATTGATATAGGATTATTACTTTTTGTTTTCATCGAAAAACGAAATTTTTATTTGTTTGTGTTTTTTTTTTACTCGTGCTTATCGTTTATAAGAGGCCACTCTAAGATAATGGTTATTGAGTGTTAGCTAGACGGTGAGACAACAATGTGATGATCAGTAATGGTGGAACCTGAGTAGAGTTTAATTATACAAGAAGACGACTCAACAAGAACCTATTTACATTAAACTTTAAAGTCAGCGGGGAAGCAGCCTCACGGTATTTTGCTCCACATACGGACAGTTCTAGGAAAGGAGCTCTGTTCGTGTAATTTTCGTTTAGCTTTAAGCACTGATAGAGAGTGGGAAAAATTGGTGATGGTTGTTGTAGCTATACGAGCATTTGTTGCAAAGGTTTTACAGGAGAGATCATACATTGAAGCTCAGTCGGGCACCTACCATAAAAGGAATGATAGAGCAGGTAGCGACTCGCAACGTCTCTTCTGTGGGAAATAATTATTTGGGTATTCGGACTGCTATATGTGTTTTTAAAAAAAACAACGAAGCTTATCGATAATGAATTTGAATTCTCGCCAAAATCTTTAACACAAATTAAACCATGAATCTACTTAATTGCTAATTTCTAAGTATTTTAATGGAATGAACTCTGATAGACTCATCGCACTTGTGTCTTTTCGACACATATACTCTCAACTAACCAGACAAACCGATCATTGTTGAAGGCCCTAGAGACCGAACGCCTTCTACTCTTATAGTGTCTTCTCTCGGATTGCTAGATATTGGAATTCCTTCCTGTTTCCTGCTTACTTGACTTTACTAATCTACAGAAGTGTAAACGTACACAGACATTTCGCTGCTCAACTCTCCTACTCCCTTCCTGTTTCCTGCTTTCCTGCCTGTAGTTATCTGCAGAAGTTTAAATGTAATGTGAACAGTCATCTCGCTGCTCAATTCCCCTACAGTCCTCTGTTATAGACGATCCCAAATTGTAGCCCATCACGTTCCAAGAGCATCGATAGCAAAGGTAGAGTGTGCAAACAGAGCAACGACAATCGCCATCCCTATATGGACATCAAGAGGTGTCACAGCGACTACCATGCCACAAGAGATTCGCCACCATCACACGCTTCTGGTGAACAACACGTGTCCTTGTGCCTAAAGACGACAACAATCAGGCTCTTCTAACATCAAAAGAAAATCTCTCAGCAGGCTCTGCCCTGGAAAGACTGGATAACACTTAACCAAGCCCTAGCAAAGGTTGCCAAAATACGGGACAACCTGAACAACTGGGACTATGTACAAGATGCTCGGTGTCCCTGCAATAGCGACATGCAGACCATCATACACATCCTCACAGACTGCCTCCTGGCAATGCATGCTCCGACGTTGCTCAACTCCTTACAGTCCTTTATTAGACATGATGGTAAATAGTAGCTCCTTACGTTCCGAGTGACAATATGCTTTCTTTGAAAGAGTTAAAAACAAGAGTTCAGATTGTGAGCATTTATTGTATGAGTTCTTTAAGGATTTCAGGAATGCAACATTTGATTGCTAAGTTTCTCCTAAAGCCAGACTGTGTCTACGTTTTTAACATATAATTATAATGTCTGGTTACAGCAATACTGTTTCTAATTAGCAGATTGCTTGTTACGTTGCATATACCGAGGGCATATTTGCATGCATGCATTATCTAAATCAATAGATCTTTTTCGTTATATTGATGTTATTTTTTTTTAATTAAATTTCTTTTGAGGTCGAAGCTTCTTTCTTAGAACTGCACGCCTGTTGAACTCTGTTCCGTCTGCCTGCTCCCCACCTGACTACAACTTGGATGTGTTCAAGTCCAACGTTAATAAATTCCTAATGAACCGCCCCCTTAAGTAAACACTTCATCAAATTTCCACACTAACGTAATGTACTTGCAATAACCCTTATCCCTGAGTGGCTTCCGGGCCTTGACAAGTGGTGACCACTGTGTAAAAAAAAAAAAATTAATCAAGTTTTCAAAATTTATAAGTCTGAATAGACTAAATTATTTTGGTCATTTCAAGCCATTTTTCAACTTTATTTGTTTTTGCATTTTGAAGTATCTGTCACCCTACCTTTCTAATTGTCTGGACATCTATTTATTCGCTATAGACATAGAAATTACGGAATGCAACTAATCCCAACATTGATAAACGTTATATATCAAATAGTCTCTGTAGGGATCGTTTAGGAGAATCCTAAAACTCACGAAAATGTTAAACCAAAGCAAGGTCAAACTAAAATCACTATCAACCATTTCCTTCCATTCTCTATCTGTGCCTTAATCTAAACATGAATTTCACGTCCAAACTTATTTCCTAGAACTGCCTGGCTGTGGAACTCTTTTCTGCTGGCCTGCTTTTCTAGCTAACTACAACATGGTCATCTTCAAGTCCAATGTAAACAAGTTATTGATGAGCCGCCTCTTTAAATTATCACATTACATCAAATCTCCACTACTAATGGTTACCATGCTGTTGTCTCGATCGTATGGTCATTAACCTTTACCTTCGAGTAGCCTTAGGCCTTGATAAGTGGTAGCCCCCTTCAGAAAAAAGACATTTATTATGCGATTGTGTATCTGGACAAAATATTTCATAAAATAAATATATTTTATTTCATAAAATCAATATATGTTATTTTTATGCCGCTTCACGAGGGCTTGGGGTAGCTGGGTGTCCATAACCAGTAACAGTTGGCATTCTTTTATGAGAGCATCTTAGACAGTAAGGGATAATTTCAGTCTGATTTACTTTGGAAGGAATAATACTGGCGAAAATAGCTAGAATTTTAATTAGTATATTTATAAATAATAAAGTTTGACCGTAGCCTATTCGTGACCAGACACACACACACACGGATTAAAATGTTAGAATAAATGATGCTTATCGACCATAAAATGAAAGGGTGAAATCACAATTAACTGTGGTTTGATTTTCAGAAGGAGGGTGTCTGCATTCGCGCTAAACAGTGTTATCTAGGGAAAACATTTTTTAATTATATATCCATATACGCCTGTTTAAACAATTGAGATAAATAAGTTCAGTGAGAGAACAAGCGGCAACAGTAAAAGTACTCAGTGGTTAAAAAGTACGAAACTAACGAATGAGATTAATACTTTATTGCTGTAAACACTTTCACCAAATTGGAAGAAGTTGGCAAATGTTGGAAACCTTCGTGCAAAATCTTTACAAAATTTGATATTTCTGATACAATTGTTTTTGATGATGCAACTCAATTTACGACATTAAAATTTTTAGGTATTTTAAACTGACTTTTTTAAATCGGGAGATATCCAAGATCTCGTATCAAACTAGAACGGTTTGAGTGGAGTTGAGGAAATCAGAAGACATGAAACTAAAGAGCAATTGTTACAAGAATTCCTCAGTGTGACAACTCCAAACAACTGTACAAATTTAGAAATGTCACCAGTTGAACTTGACAAAACAAAGGATCGAGTGGGATTGTCACATGTGAAAAGTACAAGTCACAGAAAAGCTTTCATTTAGATCAAAATTTCATTGAAACTGGAAAAATAACAGAATCCACAAAAAAACAAAGACAACGATAGGTCCGATCTACAATTTTATGGTAAGTATAAAAACTGAAAACTTAGATGTTGCAATCATGGAACCTGATTGCAGAAGTAGGATAGAAGTTATACTTCGTAATAAATACATGTATTCAATAATTTAATCCAGTTATCGCATTTTGTTGAAAAGAATAATAGTTAGTTAGAAGACTGTTAAAGAAATATATACGCGCGCGTGTGTGTGTGTGTGTGTGTGTGTGTGTGTGTGTGTGTGTGTGTGTGTGTGTGTGTGTGTGTGTGTGTGTGTGTTTCTAATAAATATGTGTGTGATGATTTGGAGGGTACTAGATACGCAATTATTAAGGGAAGACTCTTTTTAATATTCACGGTTAACAGTAAAAGCAATACAGAAAAGTCCGCCGACCGGTTTCGGTCTCACTCATAAAGACTCCCGTAAGTGTATCAAAGGGATTATTATTAATGAGGAAAAAGCAAGGCAAACTATATATTTAAAATAAAACCAGCGTTATGATATATATAGAATGGAGGAATATCTTATAGACTAATCACGTTTAAACCTAAGAGAGATACTTTTTGTTTACCTGTTTACAAACAGAATGGTCGTTTTAAACGAACGTAAAAAGTTATTTAAATAATATTTCGAGTGGACATGACTCAGCATGGAAAATGAGTCCATGCTAAAATTCATTGCGCATGAATAGTTTTTAAGCGAATGGTCCGTTATAAAGAATTCGGTATATTATTTAGAACGTTCGTTGGTCGGTAAGTTCTGTTCTTAGATTTTGCTATCCAATCTCAACGTCGCCCTACCTACACAATCGACACTGCAACCATACTTGAATTGATAAATCACATTAATATAATGATAGAGGAAGAACATTTTTTTCGAGAGAGTGCTATTTAAGTAGAGAACACAACACGTACATTAGAATCAAAATAGCAACTTTCAAATGTTGAGCTGATTTGCTTGGCAAATTTCCTACTTACTGTCATTAGTCAGGAAAAACGAATTTAAATCGAACATTTAGCTACGGTATTGAGTTTTATTTGTGAAAAATGACTTATTTTTCATTTTTGGACCGACCTTATCATGTTAAAAGAGTACTTATTATTGGACAAAGTATTCGTAATAGTTCTTAGTTCTTCATCCAATTTTGTTTGCATGATATGTTAAGATCCTAATCAAGTTTAACTTTCGTTTGCTTGGGCAAAATGAATTCTAGCGTGTATACAGCCCCGTAAACGTAGGTCTATGATAAATTTCTGTAAGATAACTGGATGAGGTCTTCGTTACCAATAGATCGAGGAAAGTTAAAGTAGATTTGTGTTCGCCTTCAAAATTAGATTTTAACGCGGGGTGCATGCTATTAAGTAAGTAAAATTTATTTGTCAGCATTTAACCATTGAAGAGGCAAAATGTCTGAATATCGAAAGTAGACTAAAGGTTTTATGGTCCAGATAAAAGTTGTTTCTAATTATAGAACCCCACAAAAAATATTCGCCATTATCTTGCGTCATTAGCTATGGATCAAATTGAATGCAAATCTGAAATATCTATATTTTCAAATGAGAAGTTGTGTTCATATAATTCATCTTAACCCCCTTTAAAATACGCCAAAGAAAGAAAAATTGGGGTAAAATTTATTAATATAATTTTAACATTAGATATGTATAGTGAATATATATAATATATATAATATAAATAATATTAAATGAAAGATGAGGAATAAAAGTTATATATAACTTTATTATATCATCAGAACGATAAGGAAAAGTAAAGGGGAAAATTAAGAAAAACCTCTTTAAGCCATAATATTTTTGTACTATTACTTACATATATGCTACCCCTCCTATTTAACTTTACATTTTATACCTAATTTTACTTACTATTTGCCATATTATCCCATTCTTTCATTCTCATTTCATATCTAAATGTTATTACTGTATTTTTTATATATTTGCATTGTGTATGATGTTGACACTTCGCTTCTGATGAGAAGCATTTAGCTTCGAAATGTCATGATCAAAATGATCCTTAACTTTTCCTTCTTGTTCTGATGATATAATAAATAAATTTTCATTCCTCATCTTTCATTTAATATTGTTTTTGCTTTCCTAGTGTTGTTTGCTCCTAGTATCGTTGAGTTTTTCTTATCTTGATAAGTTTTGCTTTGTTAAAGATTTATTCTTCGATAACAATTATATATTATACAATATATATATATATTGTATAATATATATATTATATATATATTATATATATATATTGTATAAATATATATATATAGATTGTATATATATATATATATATATATATATATATATATATATATATATATATATAGTAATTTATAAAATATATATGGCGATTAAGCGACACTGAATATTCGGCGTTTCATCCACTCTAGGACTCCTCAGGCTTATGCGCGAATTCTGTGGTTGTTTATCGTTTTTATATGCTCTTCTCCTATTGAGATTTTAGTTAGCCAATCAGCTTTCTAGATACTAGATTCTAGTATCTATAAGGAATATATATATATATTGCTTGGGTTGTACTAACTACAATTGAAACCAAAACATATATTGCGTTACGCTTTAAGCTACGGTCAGGCGGATTAGAACTAGTTAAACAAAGAACCGAATTTAACGTCTAAATATATATATATATATATATATGCGTATGCGTACAAATAACATGTTTAGTCGACTTACATCTGCCAAGTTCCAATTTATTTTCAATTTTGATCCCTTTGCAGCTATTTTCACCGGCTAAAAACACAGAAAAGAACGGTCCACAAAAAACGCAATCATTTGACTCTGTTCGCGTTGTTCTGTTGGAGAGAGACAGACAGTGTGTTTTATCAATTAGATCTACGTCTAACTTCTCTATGTCACGATATAAAGCACAAATAGTTTGATACTGCATGTATAACAAATTTGTACGATATCCACGTATTGGAAATAGGAAACAGCGATATGTTCATTTTTATGCATTATTTTGACCTGACAATGGATTTTTTCTGTCTTACGTTTGAGGGAAAAGTGTATGCACATATGATGCCAAACCCATTTGTATAAATAAAAAATTATACTAAATATATATACATGCGTATGTGTGTGTTTGGGTGTGTATAATGTGCGTTGTACAATACCCGTCCTAGTGTAGATAAAATATTCCTTTGCTCCTGATAGCAAATGATAGATCGTCATTGAAAAATCCTCAATGTCCAAAGAATAACCGTCATGTTCAAACGCAACTTCATTTTTCTCTTTGTTTTGTACGGTCTCGGGCGATGCCAAGTAGCCCTGCTAGTCTTTTATAAGGTGTTGAACTGTTGCTTGGTAGCAAATTACTTTTCGATGAACCTTGAATAGCGCGCATGTGTCGAAATCTTGTCTAGAACATTTCGTTTGAGAAAGTGTCACATGCAATGTATGCTTCAAAGATATGAAGGACTTTATAGCGCCATGAAATAATGGTCTTTCTTGTACTTTTGTCGTTTTTACAGTTTCTTTTACATTTTATATACGTTCTTCTTTTCTTTCCTTCAGCATTGGCAATGTAAACTTCTCTTCACCATGTTTCACTACATACTGGCTGCCAATTACATATGGATATTCATCGAAGGTCTTTACCTTCATAACCTCATTACAGTTGCGCTCTTTTCGCAGAAAAGTGGCGTGCGGCCTTATATTATCGTGGGATGGAGTAAGTATATCATTACTATTCCTTTGAAATAGCTATAATATCTCTTCGCATACGTTTTGTGTATTATATTCATTTTCTTAAACAACTAATATATTTTTTAAACTTTTTTTTTACTTTTTTTTTTTACTCTATCAACAATTACGCTGCTAATAACAAAATTTAAAAGTTACATTTTCATACATAATCTGATGTTCTTAGAATACATCAGTGTTGGGATGATTCCAATATTTTTCCCGATTCCGATACGATTACCTATTTTGTTCTAAATTCTCGACTCTGGCCTTCATCAAAATCTAGAAGCACAGTTTGATATTGCGCAACGCTTGCTTGATTATAAACTCCCATCGCACAGGTAATCGTCTTGAAACAGAATATAAGCTTTTCAATTATTTCAATTTATACGCCCTTTTGTTTGTCATCCTGTCCACAGGGCATTTTTGAAACGATTGTCCACGTATCAATCGTTCAGCAACGCAAATGCTTATCTCGCTGCCCAGAAAAGCCTCCAAGAAAATAAGATCTGGTCTTGTATGTCCATGCCTAAATAATAGAATTCGCAACACATGGCCGACGTCTCAAAGATGTGAAACGTATTTACCAACCAGCTCTTCCTCGTTCACCTTTCGTTTTATTTGTTCGAAGTTGTAAGCCTCAAGTCTGACAAGACATGGCATAATCTTGGCGCTAGTGATACCATTTTAACGATCGTATTCATATGGAAACCTAGAGCAGACGTTAATAATTTACCCTATTCGAGAGGGACTACGCGACTGGCTTTGATAATTTATGGGCATTCATCTGGAATAGAATATCAGCAAATGTTTTATGCATTTATGACTGCAAAATTGGGCATGAAATTTTTGGTTTCATTAAACTTGGAGTTCCTTCCACATCTCCCAAAGTGTTAGGAAGTGATTCATACAAAAGAGAAAACACGTTTTAGAAGTAAAAGGTCATGACAATGATTAAATTGATTCACCAAGATACACAAAGTTAGTAGGAAATGAGATGTGTTTGTCAGCTGATAGGGTGACTCATTTTCCGCCTATCAGTTACTCTTGGGCGAAAGTCTGGACATAGGATTTCCGATTTTGAGTCAATAAATTTAGAAGTCAGAGTTAGTTTCGGACAGTTGACGACTGTTGAAGGTTTGGTGGTACCCCCAAAGAGATTGTAGAGATTGAAGTCAAAGTTAAACGAGAGCAGATAGTGTTTTAACAGATAAGAGGATGAAATGATTAATCGACCGATAATGGTGGCTCAACAGACAACGTTGGGGGTCCTTTATTGCTCACACTCAAAGCACAACTTACGATTTATGCACGATGTACGGAGTTGTGAGTTTGTGTTGTATAGCTCTCTCTAATTGTCAACACGACATGGACAGAACAAGAACTAGAACATGAAAGAGAAGAAAATTGCGACAAACAGCGTTTGGATCGTTCATTGTCGAAAGAGGAGCGCATATAGCTTACCATTAACTAATATTAAGAATTTAATTGCGAATCAAAAGTATCACATTTAGTTGATGTCAATCTGGCCGAAGGTATATCGTTGTGGCACAGCCTAAACCGATCCTATAGTATAATAGATTTTCCTGTTCAGTCCTATGAGTTACGTCGTCCAATGTTTAGCTCTATCTTTACGAAATTGTCTACGGTGCACATATGCCAACAGGTCCACTAAGACTATTTTTGCGGAGCCAGAATAAACCGCTATTCTGGTGCGCTGTTCTTTTCTGTCTCACATTTTCTTGTCCTTTTGTCACATTTTCTATGAAGAAATTAAATATGATAAAGGATAAAATGGCACCATAGTAATAGTAACTTCATCAAAACACTTAAGGGAAATGTGTTGAAATACTGAATACGATTGTTAAATAATTTATACAACAAGAAAAAACGTTAAGGATCATTCGAAAACTAAAACCACTTAGTAAATATATAAGAAAAAAAGTAAAATCTGACACTGGATACGAACCAAAACATAAGATAGAATCCCCAATATCAATTGGAATATGGTCGTCTTAGAAAATAGTATGGTAAATGAAGGATAAAGCCACTCTTGTTTGGACGAATAGTACGGGGAATATTGGAAACTGAGCTTACATAATTCAAATGGTTAATAACATTTTACTGCTTATCATTAAGACACTTAAAACATTTGCGGATGACCGATGAAGGATAAAACTACTCGTATCTTATAGAATAGTGAAAAATATGATTATGGAATTCAAATAGATGTTGTCTAATGTGTCACTACCAATTCTTAAGCTAGAGACGTTACACCTTTCTGACTGATTTAGTAAGGCTATTAATTGTAGGATTTCTAGTTTTAATGCAGATGCCTTCTAGAATATTCTTTAGCTATTTTTTATGTTTGTATCATAAAATAATATTTTGTGTTATTGACTAAAAGTGTCTATATTAAGCTGAACAGTCTTTTAAGTGTTGGTAAATTGATCTGCGGTCAGATAGATGCATAAATAAGTTTACAGGAAGTTGATGTGATAAAATAATGGGTGTAACTATTGTATTTTTTTATTATTGCTAAAGATACATTCTTCCAAAGGATATTGAAACCACTATATAAGATTGTTTGTATTTTTATCTGTGCCAAAACCAAAACGTAGATTCCATGAACAAAGCTTCTTTCTTAGAACTGCACGCCTGTGAAACTCTCTTCCGTTTGCCTGATTCCCACCTAACTACAACCTGGATGTCTTCAAGTCCAACATAAATAAATTCCTGATAAATCGCCCCCTTAAGTAAGACACTTTATCAAATCTCCATTACTAACGATTACTACGATACTGTCCCATTGATTACTGTGCACGCAATAACCCTTATCCCCGAGTGATAAGTTGTGACTACCATGTAAAAAAAGGTGTCATTTTAAAAATACTGCTTTATATTTTACAGCGGTGATCAAAAGCATAGAAAACGCTGGTGTAGATTAGTAATTTTTTCATCAACGCATTATTAAACATTATTATGTACCTGCTATGTCGAAATTAGTATAAATTCTAAGAATTACGAAAACCATCCAGTCGAAAAATAATTCCAAGTGAAAATAGAATTCATCGAATTATCGAGTTTTATTGTATGGAACAGCTGTGCTACCATTTCAGTATAACAAATCGAGTTATAATCTTTGGCTTAAAAGTTAAGGTTCCGCTATTTTTAAGCACAATATATCAGAAAGTAATTGTCAGTGTTTTTTTGTTTGTTTGTTTGTTTGTTTGTTTTTATTGTTGTTTTTGTTTTTTTTTGTTTTTTTTTGGGGGGGTGTCAAAAATACAAGCAAATCTTGGTCGATGTTATTTTCTGTAATTGTTAGGATTTATACTTATTCCGACATTACAGGTCAGTACGTAATAATATTATCATCTGAAATGCGTTGGTTTCAGAAGATTACTAATGTAAACAAGCGCCGAATAGACAAACTGGTTGATGTGTAAAGAGTTTTATTGATTTGGTTTTTGGATTGTTCGCGTGCGAGAACGAACATGTGCGATATCACGTTTAAGAGAAGATGTGTGATTTCATCTTTAACGAAAATATAACATACTAGCAAGCCGCCCAGCGTTGCCCGGTCGTAAAATACGCATAAATATTATATTTTAATTCATACAGAAACGGAGACATGTACATGCGAATAATATGTTTCTTTTCTAAATAGTTCAATTCTTGTAAGTGAAAAAAAAGACTCGAACTGAGATCGAAAACGAAACCTAAAGAAAGTGAGTCAAGTACGATAACAATTAGACCAGCATGACACGTTTTAAAAATAGGTTATCAAACTACTTATTCTTAACATAAGTAATCTGTAATGTGAACTATGCACGCATGCGCATTCGTGAAACAGTTAGCCAACAGATCAAATTCGATCACTCCCATGTACTAATTTTTTTTCAATTTTGTCTCTTAACAGCTCTTTTTACCGCATGAAAAAACAGTTTTTCACGTGTCTGAATATCTTATATACTATATTTCAAGTCTGTAAAGCAAAGATTCGTAGAGTATATAGGTTGAGAAGTGTCCTCACACGCACCCACATTCTCACTTTTATAGATATATCCATATATAGAGAGATCATGACAGATAGAATGGAGAGAAAAAAGTGAATATTCAATACAGTATGATTCGCATTTTCGGACTACTATTCTCATCGTGAGTGTTCTTTTCATAACGTTTCGGACCGATGTTATTTCCGATCTTCTTCAGTTGTATCTTGTTGAATTAAGAAATCTTTTTATCGAACACCAGAATCTATACGGAATTTCGAACGGCACCCTTTATTTAATCCACTGGAGTAGCAGGTTTCGTTTTTTCATCCATAACTGGGTAGAATTCCTAAGTAATTAGCAATTGTATTTTTGAATGTCCGCAAGGACCCGTGGCGTAGAGGATATACTACTTGGTTAAATTCAGTTGTAAAGGAGGTGTAAGGTTCGATCCTCAACGCAAGTGACACTCAAAATTACAATTGCGAAGAACTTCTGTTGAGTCACAGCTGGCGGAGCGAGAGCATTTTTATTTTTTGTTCTTGATTATTTTATTCATTATTTTATTCATTATTTTATTCATTATTTTATTCATTAATTTATTCATTATTTTATTCATTATTTTATTCATTATTTTATTCATTAATTTATTCATTATTTTATTCATTAATTTATTCATTATTTTATTCATTAATTTATTCATTAATTTATTCATTAATTTATTCATTATTTTATTCGTTATTTTATTCATTATTTTATTCATTATTTTATTCATTAATTTATTCATTATTTTATTCATTAATTTATTCATTATTTTATTCATTAATTTATTCATTATTTTATTCATTATTTTATTCATTATTTTATTCATTAATTTATTCATTATTTTATTCATTATTTTATTCGTTATTTTATTCATTATTTTATTCATTATTTTATTCATTAATTTATTCATTATTTTATTCATTATTTTATTCATTATTTTATTCATTATTTAATTCATTAATTTATTCATTATTTTATTCATTATTTTATTCATTAATTTATTCATTAATTTATTCATTATTTTATTCATTAATATATTCATTATTTTATTCGTTATTTTATTCATTAATTTATTCATTATTTTATTCATTATTTTATTCATTATTGTATTCGTTATTTTATTCATTAATTTATTCATTATTTTTTTTATTATTTTATTCATTATTTTATTCATTAATTTATTCATTATTTTATTTGTTATTTTATTCATTATTTTATTCATTAATTTATTCATTATTTTATTCATTAATTTATTCATTATTTTATTCATTAATTTATTCATTATTTTATTTATTATTTTATTCATTATTTTATTCATTAATTTATTCATTATTTTATTCGTTATTTTATTCATTATTTTATTCATTAATTTATTCATTATTTTATTCATTAATTTATTCATTATTTTATCCATTAATTTATTCATTAATTTATTCATTATTTTCAAGTTTTTATTGAGATACAAAGCTAAAGGTTTTTTTATCAAGGTAATTTTTAAATTTTACAGTTTTGTGATTTTCTTGTTTTATTTTATTTTTATTAGCACCGATTTTATTATTAATGATTTTATTATTTTTTATATACTAGCATGGGTGCCCGGTGTTGCCCGAGTATTTGGAGATGTATGCTGAGCAAAAAAAAAAAACAGTGGTCGATTTTTTTAACTTTGACCCCAATTATGACCCCTTAAAATTTATTGTTTGGGGCTAAAATCAAGTTATTAAGTTAGATCTATGTCCAAGGAACCTATATCTAAAATTTCAAGTGTTTGGACCGAAAATTGTCGGAGGAGTTTGGTAGAGTTCTCAAAGGTCAAATCGTTGAACTTTGACCCCTTAATTGTCAAACTTCTGGTCGAAAACCGATCGCATCGATTTTCCCAAATCTCAGTAACCTTTATATCAAATTTCGAGTCTGTAGACTTAAAATTGACAGAGTTAGTGCGGAGGGAAAAGTACACACACAGACACACAGATACACACACAGACAGACACACAGACACTTTCACTTTTATAGATATATAGTTTATGTATATTTTATTAATGATCTTATTATTATTATTATTATTATTATTATTATTATTATTATTATTATTTGTACTCTTTTCCTTTTCCTTTCTCTTTTTCTTATATCTTTTTACTTTCTCTTCCCATCTGTTGCTTCCTTTCCTTTCTCCATTATGTTGCTTTAACTATTTTGATACACACTTTACTCATCCCCCCTCTCTCATCGTCTTTTTCACATACATTATTTTTTTTTATTCTAATGACACGTGATGTCACCTCCTGATAAGTTTTGTATGTGTATGTGTGCTTGTTAACTCCCGAATAATTATCATTACGCATTAAACTTTTGTATACGCAATATTGCCTGAAGAGGTTTCTAATTACTTGTCACGAAATATATTCATAAATGTGTAGCGACATATCAATGCTTATGTAAAACAAATTAAAATTACATCGTCTTTTTTGAAGAGCTCGCTATTTTCTTTTTGATATAGCGTCGAATGGTTCAGGGTTGCCTGACGAAGTCTCATTGACTGAAATAGGTGGCTGTTTGTAGCGACCAAATGTAACTGTTTACCTTCGGATAAATAATTAAAAAAATATTTTGCTTTTGTTATCGAGCACTATATAACAACCTCGTTGGATTCATTAGTTCCTATTTTTTAATATCTTAAGCCTGGATTTTTATATATATATATATATATATATATATATATATATATATATATATATATGTATATAGATATATATATTATTATTATTATTATTGTTGTTGTTGTTGTTGTTGTTATTATTATTATTATTATTATTATTATTATTATTATTATTATTATTATTATTACCTAGTACATTGGAAGGATTGCAAGGCACATTGGATCTCTTTATCTCCTTACTATCAGGAATTTGACAGTGTATGGCATGAGGGTCTCCTCAGGAAAATTAGATCATACGGTATCACTAGTAGAATACTTAATATAATTAAATCCTTCTTAGATAAGAGAAACATCCAGGTTGTCTTCGACGGTCGTACATCTAAACATTATGATATAAATGCGGGAGTGCTCCAGGGTTCTATCCTTGGACCTCTATTGTTCCTGATATTCATAAATGAGCTCCCCGACAAAATTGCCTCTGAGATGGGTATATATGCTGATGACACTGCACTCTATAACAGGCACGACAGGAAGACGAATGAATACATTTCTAAAGAAATAGCAGAAACACTAGAGGAAGACCTCCAATCTGTAGTGGAATGGGGACAAAAATGGTTGGTCACATTCAATGCTGCCAAGACTAAACTAGTTTCATTCAATAATTACAAGAAACCCTCTCTATCACCTATAGCAATGGCCAACGACTCTTTATCTGAGATTACAACTTTCAAACTCCTTGGCCTAACGTTCACAGGAAACATGAGTTGGAACAATTACATTGAAGGAATTGCCAGGGCCGCTGCAAGAAAGGTGGGCTCTCTCTACCGTGCTAGACAACTACTAACACCCAAAAATATCCTGTACCTCTATAAGGCCACCATTCGCCCATGTATGAAGTATTGCTGTCACATTTGGGCTGGTGCATCTGCTACTAGTCTCTCGCTCCTTGACAAGGTTCTAAAGAGAGTCGCAAACCTGATAGGCCCTGAACTGGCATCTAAGCTTCAGCCTCTGTCCCATCGACGAAATGTTGCATCCCTCTGCCTGTTCTACAAGTATTTTAGTGGTGAATGCTCTGACAAACTGCAATCACTTGTGCCCTCATGACGTGAGCACCCTCGACAAACCCGACAGGCTGCTAAATCCCACCACCACACTGTAGGGATCCCTAGATGTAAAAGATCTTTCTACTCCAGTAGTTTCTTCCCCAGAACCGCTAGACTTTTGAATTCCATTCCAGGTCCTGCTTCCCCAACAGTACTGACGTGCAGAAGTTCAAGTGTAACGTGAACCGACATCTTGCTGCCCAAATCCCTACATAGTACCCCAGTAGTTGTTGCCCCTGATAGTAGGCCTCTACACCAATGTGGCAATTTGCCTTGTTTGGGGTGAAAATGTAATAAAAAGATTTAAAAAATTTCTATTTCAAGATTTAGCATTCACTTTCGATTTAAAGTACAATATCCATTTCTGCCTCAATATCCATTTCCCTTATTCTATGTATCTCAAATGTTTTAATAACTTTAAACCATTAATTTTTTCCATGTTTACTGCTTTTAGCAAATAAGATGCAAACCAATAAAAATACTGGCTAATATTTTTCCTCTAAGGAGATAAATAATCATTGAAAACTCATGGGTTAAGGAAATAGATTTATTCAATTGTATTCTTTGTTTTAAAACAATAAAAAGATTCTATATGTGAAGATTAACTATATTCATTTATAACTTTCAAATCATAAAATTTAAATTCCTAAATTTATATATATATATATATATATATATATATATATATATATATATATATATATACGGCATAGTCGCGTTGACACACCGTTCACACACACACACACACACACACACACACATATATATACATATATATATATATATACATACATACATACACATTCACAGAGCATAATCGCGTTGACACAGGTTCTCATCAGATCACCGAGGTTAAGTAACGTTGAGCCTCGTTAGTACCAGATGGGTGATCATTTGGGAATTCTAGGCGCTGTATGTGCTCTCCGATTATCTCGGCATTTGTTTGAAGTCGTTCTGAATATACACTTCACTTGCCACTAGTATTTAACAATGTCGACTCGGGAGAGGTGTGGTTGGAGATTGCGCACCTCCTGCCACAAAAATTTCACGCGCAGGCAGCCCTTTGTGGGTATACATAGTCTGTATAGACTGAATGAACCCACATACAGCAAATCCCTACCCTTTACACTGCTGAGATCCCTGAATACCAAAAAATCTTCTACTTTAATTGTTGTTATCCCAACGAACTACTAGACTTTGGAATTTTATCCCTGTTTCCTGTTTCCTGTTCCCTGGCAACCCTGGTAACTTGCTGAAGGTTAAATGGAATGGAAACATACATCTCCATGATCAACTTTCTACTGTCTCCTCTCATACACAGTCCGAAATTGTTGACTGAAGATGTGACCAGTAGTCGGAAGAATCTAAATAATACAAATAATCAATGCATATCTAAAAAAAATTCAGGAACGTAATCCAATACATTATTCCATATCTAGTGTTTCGGAATTCGTTGTGGACCACTGTAAAACCAAAGTCTTCTTTTGTTGTGCATTTGATACTGAATAAAAAAAAAATCTCAATGGTCGACAAGATGTGGTGGGCAGACGACAATGCATGCAACAATATAGAGTAATTAAATGTCATTTGCGCAACAAAGAAATGCAAAAATCCCGCCTGCTTGACGATACATCATTGGATTCATAAACCTCCAGTTTCCACAGATGTTTCTGCGTTTGCACAACGGAAGATGTTTTTGTTTTGTTGGTTTTTTTTGTTTTGTTTTGTTTTTTTACGTTTCTAAAAATTGGCTAAATGCCATTACAAAACGATGTAAAAAAAAAAAAAAAATAGATTATTTCATGAAAAGCCTGTACACAAAAAGGCTCGTCGGGTTAG